>NC_052351.1:46208262-46583142 GCF_009727055.1 Benincasa hispida
CCAAAACACTTAGGATTGAGGTTATGTCACCTATGGTCATTTAGGTGAGATGTAAGTCTCTAGTATCAACGACATTATATACAGAGTCTAGTCATCTCATAGTCCGGTCTTATACAAACTCTTTGTATAGGACACCCTCGCTTGCACGTCTCTACATGAATGGTCAGGATCTACCATCTGTAGTAGTTTACAACATTTGCAAACCTTTACAAAGTGGACCGTATCGTAATATCACCAGGATCAGTTATCCCACCTTAATCTTTATACTACAGACCTATTTAGGTTATCACTTAAGGCATGATCTACTTGTATATCATATATACATGCTTAAGTTTACATAAGATAACCATGAAGATTTGTTTATTGGATATGAGTAAATGCCAGAATGAAATAACAGTTATTTTATTCATTAAACAATGTGTATCATTACAAACAACGAGACTCCGGAAGAATTAGGACACCAATCCCAACAAAGCCGTCTCTTTTTTTGGGAATAATGTTTATTTTCAAGAATGGGATGGAGATTAGTTATCGTTCAATGGAAAGTAACCTATATGTACTAAGGCCGTTAGTCATAAAAGCCTTTTTTAACACTAAAATGTTCAGTATGGCAACAACAGCTAAAAGACCAACGATTTATCCTAAGAAAAATGCCCATCATTAGTATCTAAGGTTAGGTCACATCAACCTCAATAGGATTGAAAAGTTGGTTAAAAGTGGAATTCTAAAGAGTTTAGAAGATAACTCCTCGCCGGTGTATGGATCATGCCTCGAAGGCAAGATGACCATACGACCTTTTACTGGAAAAGGTTACAGAGCCAAGGAAGCTTTAGAGCTTGTACATACAGACCTCTGTGGTCTGATGAATGTTATAGCTCGAGGTGGGTATGAATATTTCATCTCTTTCATAGATGATTATTCAAGGTTCGGATATCTCTACCTAATGCAACGTAAGTCTGAAGCCATTGACAAGTTCAAGGAGTATAAGGCTGAAGTTGAAAACTTGTTAGGGAAGAAGATAAAAACACTACGATCTGATCGTGGTGGAAAGTATATGGACCTCCAATTCCAAAACTATATGATAGAACATAGGATTGCGTCCTAACTCTCGGCCCCTAGTACACCTCAACAGAATGGTGTATCAGAAAGGAGAAATAGAACCTTGTTGGACATGGTTCGGTCTATGATGAGTTATGTTGATCTTCCAGACTCGATTTGGGGATTTTTCGTGGAGACTGCATGCTATATCCTGAACAACGTTCCCTCAAAAAGTGTTTCTGAAACACTTTTTGAGTTGTGGAGAGGCTGTAAAGGTAGTTTACGCCACCTCAGAATTTGGGGCTGTCTGAAAAATGTGCTAGTGACTAACCTAAAGAAGTTGGAACCGCATTCGAAGGTTTACCTCTTTGTAGGCTACCCCAAGGTAACGAGAGGTGGATACTTCTATGATCCGAGTGAGAAAAAAGTGTTTGTTTCTACAAATGCTATCTTCTTGGAAGAGACCACATCCGGGATCATAAGCCATGGAGTAAGCTCGTTTTGCAGGATATTTCTAGTGAGACTGAGACTGCTGAGGGTTCAACAAGAGTTGTTGAATAGGCCGACAGATTAACAAGAGTTGTTGAGGTCGGAATGTCTAGTCAACCAGCTCAAGAGTTGAGACTGCCTCGACGTAGTGGGAGGGTTATGAACCCACCGGATCGCTACATGGGTTTGACTGAAGCCCAAAATGTCATTGTGAATGATGGGATCGAGGATTCGTTGTCTTTTAAGAAAGTAATGGAAGATGTTGTCAAAGATGAATGGGTTAAGGCATGAACTAGTAAATGGAGTCTATGTACTTCAATAACGTCTTGGAGTTTGTTGATCCACCTGATAGGGTAAGACCTATAGGGTGTAAATGGATCTTTAAGCAAAAGAGAGGTGTAGATGGAAAGGTACAAACCTTTAAGGCTAGACTCGTGGCAAAGGGTTATACCCAGGTTGAGGGAGTTGACTATCTGGAAACTTTCTCACCTGTTGTCATAACTCAAGTCTATCAGGATTCTCCTGTCTATAGCCACATTTTATGATTATGAAATATGGAAAATGGATGTCAAGACTGCATTTCTTAATGGTAATCTTGAGAAGACCATCTATATGACTCAACCAGAGGAGTTCACAGTTCCAAATCAAGAGTAAAGAGTTTGCAAGCTTAATATGTCCATTTATGGGTTGAAACAAGCATCTAGATCTTGGAACATCAGATTTAACACTGCGGTCAAGTCGTTTGGCTTTGATCAGAACATTGATGAGCCTTGTGTTTGCAAGAAGATCTTCAACAGTTCAGTAGCTTTCCTGGTACTGTATGTAGATGATATTCTATTCATTGGAAATGATGTAGGGTATCTGACTGACATTAAGAAATGACTAGCTGCCCAGATCCAAATGAAAGATTTGGGTGAGGCACAATATGTTCTAGGGATCCAGATCATTTAGGATCGTAAGAACAAACGATTAGCCCTGTCTCAGGCATCATACATTGATCAAATGTTGATCAGGTACAGGATGCAGGATTCCAAGAGGGGTTTGTTACCCTTCAGGCATGAAATCGTTTTGTCTAAGGATCAATGTCCTAAGACACCCTAGGAGGTTGAGGAGATGAGACGGATTCCCTATGCTTCAGTTGTAGGAAGCTTAATGTATGCAATGTTGTGTACCAGACCCGACATTTACTATGCAGTAGGGATTGTTAGTCGGTATCAGTCCAATCCAGGATTTGATCACTGGACGACGGTCAAGACGATCTTCAAGTATCTTCGAAGAATAAGGGACTACATGCTCGTGTATGGAGATAAGGATCTGATTCTTACAGGATACACAGACTTTGACTTTCAGACCGATAGAGATTCTCACAAATCAACATTGGGGTCAGTTTTCACTCTGAATGGAAGGGTTTATTGTGGCGAAGCATCAAGCAAGGATGCATCACAGACTCCACTATGGAAGCCGAATACGTGGCCGCTTGTGAAGAAACTAAGGAATCTGTTTGGATGAGGAAATTCCTATCAGATTTGGATGTTGTTCCAAAAATGGATTTGCTTATCACTCTTTATTGTGATAACAACGGGATTGTGGCAAATTCGAAGGAGCCTCGGAGTCATCGTCGGGATAAGCATATACAACGAAAATATCACTTGATCAGGGAGATTGTGCATCACTGTGATGTGATAGTCACGAAGATCGCATCGGAGCACAACGTTGCTGATCCCTTTACAAAGGCTCTCACGGCTAAAGTGTTCGAGGCCACTTGGAGAGTCTGGGTCTACTAGACATACGACATCTTGTCTAGGGCAAGTGGGAGATGATACTGGGGTATGCCCTAGTTTATTGTATATTGTACATTAGTCTCCCGAGTCATTAGGACAAGTGGGAGATTGTTGGGATTGGTGTCCTAATTTTCCTGGAGTCTCGTTGTTTGTAATGATACGCATTGTTTGATGAATAAAATAATTGTTATTTCATTCTGGCATTTACTCATATCCAATAAACAAATCTCCATGGTTATCTTATGTAAATTTAAGCATGTATATATGATATACAAGTAGATTATGCCTTAAATGATAACCTAAATAGGTCTATAGTATAAGGATTAAGGTGGAATATCTGATTCTGGTGACACTACGGATACGACCCGCTTTGTAGAGATTTGTAAGTGTTGTAAACTACTACAGATGGTAGATCTTGACCATTCATGTGGAGATGTGCAAGCAGGGGTGTCCTATACAAAGAGTTTGTATAAGACTGGACCACGAGATGACTAGACTCTATATATAACGCCGTTGATACTAAAGACTTACATCTCACCTAAACGACCATAGGTGACACGACTTCAATCCTGAGTTTGGGAACTTCTGCCTTTGAGGGCGATCCTTTGATTAGTATGGGAGAGAGTGGCCAAATTGCCAACTCAACATGCCTACCTTTTTGGGGACTTGTCTGATATGGGAGCTGGGAAGTCAACCCACAAGATGGAATTCAATCCTTTCCCGAAGCAGGGATAAGTATAGAGATTGCTCTTTTAAGGGCTGATTCCGGGGCTTGAACATAGTGGTCATAACTTCCCTTTGGAAGAGAAGACTCAGTCATAGTAGGACTATGACTTATATTCATTAGATGGATCAGTGGTACTTAAGGATTTAGATGTAACTACAGGGGCATAACGGTTATTGGCCGAGCTGTACTTACGAGCGATCTGTGGAGGGTTGTCGCACTACTGATTGGTTAAGATGGACACATAATATATTTGTGGTGAAAAGAGTTCAGCTGTCGCTCTTTAATGGAGTGCCTGACAGTTAACAGATGGTGGATCCCGTGACTAAAGAGTTTAGTCAGTTATTCACGTACTGTTGGAGCTTCGAGCTATAGATCCATAAGGTCCCCTTGGTAGCTCAATGGATTCAGTTGAGGATCAATTCTTGGTGTTAATTTGAAATGTTCAAATTGACAAGAGGTATTTCAATTATATATGATATAATCGGTATGATGTATGAGATACATCTAATGGAGGATTAATGTAAATGAGATTTAACATTAAGTACCATGGAATAGAAAAAGAGTTATGGTTTGTATGTTTCATGAGATGAAATATTAAAACTATAGGTTATAAATATAGTATGATAAGTTGGTTATCATTTATATTTATAATAATATTNTATGTTTCATGAGATGAAATATTAAAACTATAGGTTATAAATATAGTATGATAAGTTGGTTATCATTTATATTTATAATAATATTAATTATTGGATAATTAACTCTTTTTCTCTAATAACAAATTGAGTGGGAGGTTATTGGTGGTTTCATGGTAATCGTGAGATAAAAAGGAAAATTGTTTTCCTAATTTTAGTATGTTTTTGAAAATTTTTTTTTTGAGATTTTTTCTCACTCAGAATCTCACAGAAGTTGTCAAGTAAATAGGATTTACTAAGCGACAATTTGGAGCAAGCTAAACGATCGTGTAGTGTTTATAGGCAACAGATACACAGCTAAGCGATGAGCTAAAAGATTGCTTAGCTTTTGCTAGACGATCGCTTAGCTTTTGCTACATGATTGGGCATCAGCCTATACAATAGGTTCAGTCATCTCCCACTTGCTCAATCGTTTACACGATTGTTGTTTCTTTCATCTTCTGCCTCAAACCAAGTCCACACAGAGTCCACCCTCTAGATTCTCACACCGAGAATACCAAGGTAGTCTTCTTGGTGGTGTTATACTCAACTCGACACCGTCGAGGTTTTATGGAGGCCGTTCATGCTGTTGGGGTATTCTTGACCGAAGCGATCATTGAGTTCGAATGCACGGTGTTCGTGTTGTGTAGCGGTCACATTGTACGAGCGTTCGAGGTTGTTGTGTTGTTGTGTTCGAGCGTTCGTGATCAAGGAGAGTGGAGATGAGTCTACAAATGTGTGTAACGTTTCTCCTTGATCATTTATTGTATCATGCTGTAATTTCTGTAATTAATGCATAACCATATGTTTTTGTTTATAACTGTAATTGTAAAGTTCATATATGATTGGTATTTGGAATGATCTTTCTGCTGCTCATGGAAATCCTCATGCACGATTTCCTTCAGGTATACCCTTGTTCAATGAGACAATAAACCAAGATTATGTTCCTCTTAATATGAGGAATTACAAAAACATCATCCTGTAACAGATAACGTTTCTTGTCAATAAATAACTTCAACCTGCATACAGTAACAACTGAAACAACCTCACCAGTACCGACTCTTAGATTCATCTCTCCCTGTGACAACGTTTGCCAGGAACTGAATCCTTGGTAAGAGAAATTGACATGATTGGTAGCACCCGAATCTAAGATCCAGGCAGAATCATCATTCTCTACCAAACACGTCTCCAAGACCAATAAATTAGATTTACTGTCTTTCCTCTTCTTTTGGAGAGTAGTGGGATCAGTGTCAGAACAACAGACACTACTAGTTTCATCATCCATCCCTCACTATAGATATATTTCAATCCACTTGATTAACCATAATTAGTAAGTTAACATTTTACAGGTTGTTCGTAATAACGACTAGGTTAAAAGCTTTTTTACTGTCACACCCCACTCAGACTACCCGCTGAGCCTAGGAAAGGATATGACTGTAGCAGTTATCAACCCTTTTGTTGACACTTACTGCCTAAAAACTCTTGCGGAAATAACTTTGATACCAATGAACAATTTCAACAGTCAACTGATTAAGTCAAGGAGGCAATCAATAGCTGATTAAGTAGGCCCATTTTATTACAACAATGTAACGTTTATACAACTCCAAGACTTAACAACAAAGTCTATAACAACAACTGTAAAACCCTACGGAAGTATAACTGTGGCTTGGGGTAGACCTTAATCTTAGCAATACCTTGGAACTCCTCACCTTCCCTACCTGGGGGGGGGGTTTAATTAAACATAAACATGGAAAACATGAGCTATAAAGCTTAGTGAGTGCTGCCTTTAGATAAACAAATAACTTTGACTACAGAAATATACTTTTTGGAAATCAATGCATAGTCAACAAGAACATTACCACAAGTTCACAATTATTTCTCCAACCAGACTGCTAGATTTTCCCCAGCTCAACTGCTGGTTAAAACAAACAACCCCAGCTTGACCGCTAGTCATCACCTAAAGTAAACATCCTCAGCTTTATCACTGGTTATTCCTGGCATGATCCTACATTAAAATAATATAACAACAATTCCTATGGAAACTTTCCCTGTATTATCCCGCCAATATGCACATCGACTATTTTTCCGCTAGCTATGCTTAGGTAGCTTGACTATATTTCCCACCGGTCGTCACCAACTATCATTTTTCGCCGATCGAAGTTGACTATATTTTCCCGCAAAGTACCTTTTCAAACATGCTAACTATACATCCTGGGTACAATTTCAGTTTCCAACACAACATACAAGCAATATCTTAACAAACATAATAACAAGACAAACATATATCTCTGATCATGCCATTTTAACATTATCCCCTATATATATTTACCTATATATAGAAATTACATAAAAAATACAACAACATAATAATCACTCACCTTGGTTGGTTAGGAACTTTCCTTTCCGAAGTTCTTTAGGTTTTCTTGGTTCCCCTTTGAACCCTAAATTTCAGATTCAATTATCAGCTTATATTACTCATAGTTCCAGAACTTATTTTAAGATACTTCCTTCTAAAAAAATGTTCTAAAATGTCTCAGAAATCTTACCTCATAAATCTTCGTGGTTTGGCCGGAATCTTCAAAATATCAAGACTGGCCCAAGCTTATCCGACAGCGCGACCCTTCTGTCCTGTCCTCGTTCTCCAGCCCGATTCCTTGGAGCTTCTTCTTTGGCATCCCTACCCTGAAAACTAGACTCACGTATATTTCAGATGGCTTTGAAATCACTTTAAACGCACGAGTATTCTGGGAGAACTTCTCGTCTCAAGTTGATGCTTCTTTCTGTTCTTTCTGTCCGACAGCATCTCCCCTCTTAGAACCTCTTGACCAATGTATGGTCTTGCTACCAACGCATAGTCTCCTCCCAATACACTATTCTTTATGTATTTTGAAGAGAATTGAATTCTCATATGAAGTCCTTGGCCCTATTTATAGGCATCTAAGATTTCTCTAAGGCCGACACCTCCTACTTGGTCGTATGTCCAAGTGTCTCTTCCTCACACTATTACCGCAATCTTGTATCAGCGCAACCCAAGGTGTCTTGCTCCTCTTTTACCAACGCATAGCCCTCAACTTTGCATGTCTTCTTATCCATCCACTTCATTTGCTTAAGGCTTAATATTTCTTCCCAATAAGCCACATGTCCGGATGACGTCCTTGAATGCATCCATCCTCCATATCGTTCATCCTTTATATGCGTTCATCCAACCACCTATGCGTTAACCACAAATGCACCCATCCAATGGCCGCAATCTACTTATGTCCGGAAACCATCCATCGGTGCATGTGTCCATTCAATCTTTCCTTGTGCATCTAATTGTCGCAACTTGGTCACTTATGCTAGATGCTCGCAAGCTCCTCTTTGGCCGCATATCCTTCTCCTTCGCATAGCTTACCTTTGCTCTATGTGCTCAACTAGGATATTGACCAACACTCCTTCAACGTATACTACTAGTTTGTCCTATGCGCCCACATACCCTTTGATGTCCAACGCATAGCACATCACCAACGTATAGTGTAGCACTGCCGTATCCATCACGTCCATCTCATCCATCGCTGATTACCATCGCATAGCACTACCGCTTCCATCGCGTCCATCGCATCCATCGCGACATACCATCGCATAGCATTGCCGCGTCCAACGCCGCATGCCTCCCTCACCGCATGCTTCGTACCGCATCACCGCATGCCCTTGCACTGCATCAGCGCATACAACTAACGCATTCCTTCGGCCGCATGCCTCCAACACATTCCTCCGACTGCATACGCGCATACCATCGGTCGCATACCATAGGCTGCATCACCACATGCCCTCGCATCACCATATGCCTTTGCATCACCGCATACCCTTGCATCACCGCGTACCTTTGCACCGCATGCCTTTGGCTGCACAATGCATAGCACCGTTCCATGTCATCAACACATAGCACCGTCGCATGTCATCAATGCATAACATCGACACATAGTATCACCGTGTGATACCAACGCATAAATCTACCGTATACCATCAACGCATACCCCCATCACTGCATGCCATCCATCGTCGCATGCAATCAACACAACCCTTCGGCCGCATACTGTCGCGTCCAACGCATCCATCGCACCAGCCTCTATCACCGCATGCCTCTATCCATCGCATCCAATGTATCCAACATCCAACACCCTTGGATACGCAACTTGAGGTTGCCGCATGCGTTGTTCTAACCTCTCAAAACATTTGGCTGCCGCATGCATTGTTCTTGGCTATACTTCAGCCTCTCTCCATGCCAAGTAACCTCTCAATACTTCATGGCCAACACATGGCACCATATCAACGCATAGTCCAAAACTTAGTCATTTTTCTCCTTGGCTTCCAATGCATGGTTACTCTTGGCAATGCCTCTTGCCAATACTTCCGCCAATCATGCGTTCAACCTTACAAATGTATGGTTGCCTTTTCAACTTATGCGTTAATGTCTCCTAACTCTTAACACATGGGTTCTTTTGAGTTTACACTTAGCCAAATTTTATCAATTAAAGCTTAACTCAAAATTACTCAAGGAAAATCTATTCAACACTCAGAAATTTCCTTCACTTCAATATAGGATTTAAATTTCACTTAGTTAATTCTTTTTAACATTTGCTTAAGTAGGAAAAATGGAAATCTGGGTTTCACATTTACCCCCGAGATTACATCTTGTTCCTTAAGTCACACTGATTCTCTAATGAACAAGGTTTGTGATCCAATCATCAAACCGAGTCCCTCTCAGGCCAATGAGAGGGTGGAGCCTCTTGTTCAAGACCTGGAGTCAGCACTTGAGGGAACAACCTCTCTACTATCCCTAAAAGCAGGTAGGAGTGAATTCCGTCTTGCACCCTATGTCCCCACCTATCTACCCGATCTTACCCCTAAAATGGGAGGCTTATTGAGCCGGTGTTGTTGAGCCAACCCTCACCCATGAAAATCTAAGAATAATCCCGAATAAACAGGAATTCATAGTTAGCTCAAGATTAAGGTCAAGTTACTTAGGTCATCGTTTTGAAATAGTCAATCTTAAATAGTAAACAACATTATAAAGTAAGAGTGACTTATTTTTTGGTTCGATTTTATACAAACTCTTTGCACAGGATACCCCTACTTGCATATATCCACATGAACGAATCATGATCAAATCGTTTGTAGCACTTTACAACAATTGTAACATCTACAAAGTGGATCGCATCCGATAGTGTCCCCAGAATAAGGTAGCCAACCTTATCCGTATAATATAGACCGTTTTGGCTATCTACTCGAACTTACGTCTCCACATAAAGTCCAAGTACTCATGTTATAGCCATGGATCTTAGTTTATTGGATTTAGGTTCTTTAAAAAACGAAATGAGCAATTCATACATTCAATAACAACTTTATTGAATTAAAACTTCAATAGCATCTATAGTGATTAACATAATAAGTTTATTGTTTACAAACCACAAGTTTTAGGACATAAAATCCAACAGTAGACACATTTTTCGGTAGGTATGCTTAAATACCAATAGGGAGTAGTCTTTGAAGAAAAACATGGCAGTCGTGTGTTTTTAGCTCTGGTATTTTTCCATCTTTATCATTCACACATCGTGATATATTAGACACAAATCCATCATAAATTTTCATCGATTTCATATACTTACAAAACGAAATCCGTTCATTATTAGTTAATGTGTACACTGCATGTGGCTTTATAAATCTGTTATCGACTTGTATCAAGTGTAAGTTCTTTATAAATCTCTTATCTTCAAATCTTGTAGGTCTAACCCAGCGTTTGTTGTATCGTTCGTTTTTCCTTCAATACTTAACAATGTACCTACCAAGTTGTCGCATATATTTTTTTCAATATGCATTACATCCAATTTATTTCGTAACAATAGTCTTGACCAATATGGAAATTAGAAAAAAAAAATACTTTTCTTGGTCAAGTTTAGAATTCGTTTTATTTTCTTATCTTGCTTCTATGGATGTTTGCTAGCACAAGAAAGTTCAACATATTCATTTGATGTGATATCTCTTCT
Organism: Benincasa hispida; assembly: GCF_009727055.1. Taxonomy (NCBI): domain Eukaryota; kingdom Viridiplantae; phylum Streptophyta; class Magnoliopsida; order Cucurbitales; family Cucurbitaceae; genus Benincasa; species Benincasa hispida. The sequence goes on from NC_052351.1 coordinate 46,218,998, forward strand.
CCATTCATTATGACTGGAGGAGGTCTACGTTCAACTTTTTCATTATGTTGCCTCCTTCAGCATCAAGTATGATTCTCTAGAAAATAATGTCGATGTCCCATGAATGATATTTTATCTCTTATCCCGAAGGAAGAATTATCTTCTTTGCATATGGAACATGTTTAGTAACTTTTTGTACTCCACCAAGATAATGCACTGTATGTAGGAAAGTCATTAATAGTCCACAATAAGGTTACATATAGTTGAAAAAACTCACCAGTAATATAATCATAAGTTCGCACACCAATAGTCTATAATTCTTTCAAATCTTCAATTAATTGCTGCAAATAAACATAAATTTTATTTCCAAGAGATTTTGGACCAAGTATGAGCAAAGACATGAAGAAGTTTATTTCCTTCATGCATTTCAAAGGTGGCAAATTATAAGGGATTATCACTATAGATCACATACTATATGAAGTACTCATATTTTCAAACGGGTTGAACACATCTGAAGCTAATCCCAAACGAACATTTTGGAGATCTAAAGCAAAATGAGGAAATTCATGATCAAAATTTTTTCACCCCTCTACATCAGCTGGATGTCGTAACACATCCTTTGTTTCAACTCACTTATCTTTATGTCATCTCATGTCAAAAGTGCCTTTTTTATGCAAATAATTACTTTAATCTCGGTATCAATGGAAAATGACGTACTACCTTATGTGGTATTTTTTTACCCTTGTCATCATTAACTTTGTACAGAGACTCACCACAAACGGGACATTGTTGCAAATCTACAAATTCTTTCCAGTACAATACATGACCGTATTTGCATGCATGAATAGAGTTATAACCTAGGCCTAAGTCACGCAATTTTCACTTAGCTTTATAAAAGGTAGTAGGTAGAGCAATGTTGACTGGAAACACTGCTTTTAACAATTCTAACAACATGTCAATCGATTTGTTACTCCAGCTGTTGAGAATTTTGATATGCATCAACTTCACTAAAAAGTTCAAAGACGAAAATTGTGAACAACCAGGGTATAGTTCATTACGTGTTGGTTCATTTCGTGCTTTGGTCATTAAATCCTCGAATAAATTCATGGTATCTCTTTCTTGACCATTAGGGGACATTTCATTGTCAATCCCTTCTTCATTTGCATATTCGTTTTAATTGGAACTTGTATATTGTTTATAAGATTCAAAATTTCATTTTCTTCAACAACATTACCCTCTATACTATTTGCTTCAACATTGTGTATTGAATGAGTTGTATGACTTTCAAAACCTCTAGATAAGTTAACTGGCTCTCCATGATATACCCATTCACAGTATGAGGGAGATATTCCACATGCTAATAGATGTCGTTCCATAACATCTAATTTTTCTCACATTGTATTCATACAATTCTTGCATGGACATCTTATTTGTCTGGAATTATTAACATGAAACTTCGTCACATCTAAAAACTGCGATACTCCTTCTCTATATTCCACTGATAACTTATTCCTAAGTTTGATCAATTCTTTATTCATCCTTAAAAATAAACCCTTTTTGACCAACTTGTAATCCAAAACAAATTATAATTTGTATTATTTAGATAATGAATAGTACAAAGATCAAATTGAAACAGTTTAATAGATGGTGGTTCATGAATAAAGAGAATGGGAATAAAATCTCATCATCATATTTTCATTCAAGGTAAAATATAGTCAATCCTTACTTTCTTTGAGGAAAGCCATGTCTTATAAAAAAAATAATAAATAAATAAATAAAAAGTTACATTCCTTAGGTTTTAACAATTCTTCCTACCTACATATATATCAATTTAAATTGAAAATGTAATTTTCATTAATGGCTAATAAATTTCAAAAAGCAAACTAAACAAAACTCATTAATTAACATCGAAACAAATCTCAATAGAAGTCATAAACATCTTATCAAAAAAGCTATAGGACAATAACATAACAAAAGAAATTGGAGGAGGGTCAAAAGCACAACCATCTTCTAGAAACATCATAACACTTCCAAATTTTTAATTTCAAGAGATAGAGATATAGAGAACACGTTATAGAAAATATAAAGATCATTCAAAAGCCTTTGTATATATGCCTCTTTGGTAAATCAAAATATTTCAATGAACGATAAATTACTACATTACCCTCAAAATACTTTTTTTTTTGTGTGTGCTATGGATCATGAGTCCAAAGTCATTCACAACTATAAGGTTGAGGTAATATTACAACTTTATAAGAAAAACCCCCAACCAAACAAGTATGACCCATCCCATTTATTATTTCCTTTCATTACCCTTTCATCCTACAAACCTATCCACCAGATTCGATGCCGAAAGAAGATTAATGCTAAATTAGTTTACAAAACTCTTCATGTAGAAATCAATCTATTTATTTGTTTACATACTTTTTGTTCTTGCAAAGGAATCAATTCATTTATTACCAAAGTTTTAACATTTATGTCCATATAATCAATGAATTATCAAAAGTTAATTGAAAAGAATTTCCTAATTATGTGAAATTTATGGTACTAAACATCTATTATGATAGATATGAAACATAACACTAAAGATATAAAATGTAATATATGCAACAAACAACTCTAAGAGGAAAAGTTTAACTCATCAAAAGTAGTTCCCAATGGACGACGACCAACTACCTTGAAGATTGAAGGACGAACAGATGACGAACGACGAACGACGAACGACAGACAATGGACGAACGGTGACGGATGACAGACAAATGACTGGTTCGATTTGGCAGATGGACGATGCGGATGAATGGTTGGTTCGATGGACGAACGGACGATTGAAGGACGAACGACGATGGACGATGGAAGAATGGACGAACGAAAATCGAAATCAGCTAGTTTGATTTGGGGGTTTCTGTTCTGTGTGCTGGGGTTAGAAGAATGGAAGAAAGTGATAACTTGTAAAAATACAAGTTATTTTTGCTCTTAAGTTGGAACAACTAAGGTTTTTAATGATAAATTCTCCTCATATTTAGAAAAAACGCATGGATTTATTCAAACATTTGCAAACTTATGCAAAAGACGTTTTTATTACTAAATATCGCAGCATTAATGCATTGTATTGCAGGATCTTTACAAAAAGCTAACACATAATCAAGAAGGTGCCACAAGGAAAGCTATAACGCATGGGCCATGCATCGGAGAGAGTTCAACGTAAAGAAGATTCATTGATCCAGGCTGATTGTGTCACATCACCACTTGCAAGTATGGGCACCTGCAGCAGGCGGCGTCTGAAAAGCTCCCGAGAACCAGGCGGCTGACCAGGGCATGGACTTTAATGCTGACTAAGGTATGGACTTTAATGTTGCCCATTCACCAAGTGGACATGACCAACGCCTATAAATAGATGAAGTCCCTCCAGAGTTCGGAGTTAGAAAATTATTCAGTTCAGAAATTATCAAGATCCTTACTCTCTGTAATTAGTGTAGTCATAGTTTAAGTTGTGCTGTGGTACCAAGACGATCAGAAGGGTTGAGAACCACCACCACCACCGGTCAGGGAGCGGAGGAAGCCAAGCTTGAGAAAGACATTTCGTCCTCTTTCTATACAAGTGATTGTACACAACAGAATTGAGCCAAAGAGATATAAGAGATTGTACTATGTTGCTTGACTCAGTTCCTTTCATCTCATTTATCACTTTCGTTTCATTTGATTGAATATTGCTTTTGTAAAGACAATTTGCTTCTTTATAAAATTCATATATTTGATCCATCACAATTTTGCCATTGTTTATTTCTTGTTTATGTTGAATGCATTCATACTTTATGCAAAACCTCATTTCAAACGCTCAAGCCGACTTGATCACTTGGTAAAAGCATCTCTAACTTAGATTATTTGAGAGAATAGCTAAGCTGCATCAAGTAGGACGCCTAGTACAACTAGAGATAGACTTACTGGTGTCTATTGCATTCTGTGTTAGACGCATGCATCCTAGAGATAGGTTTTGCTTGTTATTCACATTGAGAAGTGTTGAATAAAGTCTAAAACATAAACAAAAGATAAGTAAATCATCCCATCTCATCCGCATTACATTCTGGTTTGTGTACATTCATCTTAAACCGACGCATCCACTCACATTAAACTCCATTTTCGCATGATCCATCACTCACCACTCAACTCTTTAGTATCATTTTGTACAGGCACAACACCTAGGGTAAATAACACATTTCTCTTCATATATTTTAGATACAACGCAAGGTTTGCGTTTGTTTAACTGAATCCCTAAGTTTGACCCTGAACTTGCCAGGAACCTAAATTAGATTTATACTTGGGTCTAGTTTAGGAAAACTTGAACGTCATTAGAAGGAGTGTTGTGTGTTCTGTTGCATTTCTCTAACACACCAACGCGTTACAAATACTTAAACGCATCACAGGTATCACTTATACTTAGAACTTATTTTTCCACTTTATTTTATACAATACACTCCTATAGTGAATCATGATAGCAACGAACAAGTTTTTGGCACCGTTGTTGGGGATTCAGAAACAAGACTAACCAGAAATTTCGTTTGTATTTGTTGTAGGTACACTTCGGTCGAAGGAGTATTACAAGCTAATCCTAAGCTTATGAACGTTTATGAGTATGGACAACACGCCTGAATTTAGATACGACCCCGAGATTGAAAGGACCTTTCAGTGTAGGAACCGATCTAATCGTCGTCGAAGGTTGAGGCAGCAATTTCTCAGACAACAGATCATGCAACGAGAAATGGCAGAAGAACAGGCAAATCAGCAACTAGCTCATGCTGCACAGAATCCAATCCTAATGGCGAATAGCAGCACGCGTCCTATGAGAGAGTACATGTCCCTTGTACTGTATGATTTCTCTCCAGGAATCATCTACCTAACGTCAGACGGGACCAAGTTCAAGATGAAATCTGTAATGCTCCAAATGCTCCAGATTGCTGGACAATTTGTGGTTAGTCGTGGTGAAGATCTTCACACCTACATGAAGCATTTCCTGGAAACGTGTAATTCATTTGTGATTCCTGGAATCACCCCAGAGGCGATCAGGCTCTATTTGTTCCCCTATTCTTTGCGTGATGACGCAAAACAATGGGTGAACTCACTAGAGCCTGGTGAAATCACCACCTGGGAGAAGTTGGTGGAAAAATTTATGCAAAAATACTTCCCACCTACCACCAACGCGAGGAGGCATCAAGAGATTATAAACTTTGAACAAGAGAAAGCTGAGACCTTAAGAGCCGCATGGGAGCGTTTTAAGGGACTGGTCAAAAATTGCCCGAACCATGGACTACCACTAACTATCCAAATGGAGACGTTTTATGGAGGATTGAATAGGGCATCGCAGATGGCGGCAGACGCAACAGCGGCTGGTGGACTTTTGGGCAAATTTTACACTGAGGCTAAAGAGATATTAGACCGCATTGCTAAGCACAACATGGAATGGGTGGACGATACGTATGATGGAAGAGCTAACAGGAAGAAGAGATATCAGAACGTTAATTCTATCGATTCCAACGCAATAGCCACACTTTCTGCTCAAGTGGCTAGATGACCAGCCTTTTACAGAACATAATGCTAGGAAACGCATCAAATCAGCAGAAGGTGAATCAGATAGAGGCGTTTGGGTAGCCCATGGTTAGCTGTGTGGGCTGTAGAGATCCTCACTCCTATGCGGATTGCCCACAGAATCCTCAGTCAGTATGTTTCATTAAAAACAACCCATTTTCCAATACATATAATCCTGGATGGAGAAACAATCCAAATTTTTCTTGGACGGGAGAAAATCATCAGGAGCACCACCCAGGGGCAAACCAACAGCAAAGGAGTGTACTACCGCCTGCATTTCAACAAACGCATCAGTCACATCAACAGCCCTTTAATAGAGGAGGACAGGCGTTGAGCTCAAGATCTCCACTTGAGAACCTGTTGAAGAAGTACATGGCCCAGAATGACGCGTTGTTGAAAAGCCAGGCGTCATCTATCAGAAACCGGAAATCCAGGTAGGGCAGATAGCGAGCGAGTTGAAAAGCAAGCAACCTGAAGTTCTACCTAGCAATATTGAAACACCTAGGAACAACAATGGGAAGGAGCAATGTCACGCGGTGACATTGCGAAGTAGAAAATCTCTTAAAGAAAGAATGAATCCAAGAAATAGCAGTCCTTCGAAAGAACGTATCACATGTTCAATGGATCAAGAAGAAAGAACGCCTGAGACTATAAGCCATTTAGAACCCAATACGTCTAATGCGGGAAAGCTTGAAGTGCCGCTGAACGCACCATTCCCTAGACGTCTGATGAAGAAGAATGATGAACAACAATTCAAGCACTTTCTTGAGCTCCTAAGGCAGTTGCATATCAACATTCCACTTATAGAGGCCTTGGAGCAGATGCCAACATATGTCAAATTTTTTAAGGACATTTTGACGAAGAAAAGAAGAGTCAGTGAGAAGAAAGTAATCGCGCTAACGCAGGAGTGCAACGCGTTAATAAGCAACAGTCTACCAAAGAAGTAGAAGGACCCTGGGAGCTTCACAGTTCCTTGCTCGATAGGAGGATTGGATGTGGGTCATGCGTTGTGCGATTTGGGAGCTAGCATTAATCTCATGCCACTCTCAATTTTTAAAAAACTGGGAATTGGCGAAGCACAACCTACTTTTGTTACTCTTCAGCTTGCTGACAGAACAATTAAGTACCCAGAAGGAAAGATTGAAGACGTTCTGGTAAAGGTTTACAACTTCATATTCCCAGCAGACTTTATTATCTTAGACTATGAAGCAGATAGGGAGGTACCAATTATCCTTGGACGCCCCTTCTTAGCTACTGGGAAAGTTTTAATTGACGTGCATAAAGAAGAATTAACTATACGCGTAGATAATCAAGAGGTGAAGTTCAATGTGCTCAACGCATTGAAATTCCCAGATAGTGAAAATTGTCAACTAAACAGTATTGAGTTACCTGAAGAAGAGACCCATGTATGTGAAGTCCTCGCGTTGGAGAACTTGAAAGAATCAGAGCCGCCAAGTCTGAGTAAGTGGCAGACAAAACCAACGCGTCCATCACTTGAGGAACCACCAGAACTCAAGTTAAAACAATTACCTAGTCACCTGAAATACGCATTCCTTGGAACTAACAACACTTTACCTGTGATCATTTCCGCAAATTTTACAGAGCCTAACGAGCAATCTCTCTTGCAGATGCTGAAAAAGCATAAGCGTGCAATAGGCTGGACGCTTGCGGATATCCGTGGCATTAGTCCATCTTATTGCATGCATAAGATTAGGCTGGAAGAAGGGAAGTCGGGGTCAATCGAGCCTCAAAGAAGGCTGAACCCCATAATGAAAAAAGTGGTCAAGAAGGAAATTTTAAAATGGTTGGACGCGGGAGTTATTTATCCTATATCCGATAATAGTTGGGTAAGTCCAATCCAATGCGTTCCCAAGAAAAGGGGAACGACTGTGATAGTCAACAGTAATAATGAACTCATACCTTTGAGGACTGTCACGGGCTGGCGCATCTATATGGATTACAGGAAGCTCAATGCAGCAACTAAGAAAGACCCCTTCCCCCTTCCTTTCATTGATCAAATGCTTGACAGACTTGCGGGCAAAGAATTTTATTGCTTTCTTGAGAGATACTCTGGTTATAACCAGATTTTGATTGATTTAGAAGATCAGGAGAAGACAACATTCACCTGTCCCTTCGAAACATTTGTATTCAGACGCATGCCCTTTGAGCTGTGTAACGCACCGGGGACATTTCAAAGGTGTATGATGACTATCTTCTCCGACTTCTTAGAAAATACCGTTGAAGTCTTCATGGACAATTTCTCAGTATTTGGAGACTCATTCCACTCATGCCTAGATAATTTGAAGGTCGTCCTCGCTCGATGCGAGGAAACAAACCTTGTACTGAATTGGGAAAAATGTCACTTCATGGTGACTAAAGGAATTGTCTTAGGCCACAAAGTATCCAAGGCTGGTCTGGAAGTAGACGAAGCCAAGATAGATGTCATAGCAAAACTTCCACCACCATCGAATGTTAAAGATTTAAGAATTTTTCTAGGGCATGCTGGCTTCTATAAAAGGTTCGTTAGAGGATTCTCTCAAATTGCGCGACCACTGAGCGCATTACTAGAGGCAAACCGGCCCTATGATTTTAATGAAGACTACACTGACGCGTTTGAAACCTTGAAATATGTGTTGACGACAGCCCCGGTATTGATAGCACCAAATTAGATGCAGCGTTTTATTCTCATATGCGACGCGAGTGATGTAGTAGTTGGAACAATGTTATGGCAGAAGAAGGGAAATTTGATACATCCCATCTCTTACACGTCCAAAACTCTGAATGACTCTCAGGAACACTACACCACCACTGAAAAAGAAATGTTGGCTATAGTGTTTGGTATTGAAAAGTTTAGATCTTACCTAGTTGGTGCGTCAGCCACCATATATACCGATCACTCAGCCATAAAATTCTTGATGAGTAAAAAGGACGCGAAGTCAAGATTGATAAGATGGGTGCTACTGCTACAGGAATTCGATATAGATATTCAGGACAGAAAGAGAACCGAAAACCAAGTGGCTGACCACCTGTCCAAGCTAGAACATTAAGAAATGCAAGATCAAGAAAGTGAAATCAAGGACGCATTCCCCGATGAATGCCTGTTCAGAGTTGAAGGCAGGCAACCTTGGTATGCAGACATCGTCAATTATTTGACTACCAAGCAATTCCCTGGGAACTTCAACTCTCAGCAAAAGAAACAGTTAATACATGACAGCAAGTTTTATTTTTGGGATGAACCGTTTCTATATAAGCAAGGTCCTAACTCTATAATGCATCGATGCGTTCCGGAGGAGGAGACACAACGCATTTTAGCTGAGTGTCATGATTCTCCTTACGGAGGGCATTTCAGTGGGTAAAGAACCGCTGCGAAGATTCTTCAGAGCGGATACTTCTGGCCCACCCTCTTCAAAGACGCGAGGGAGTTTGTTCGTAATTGTGACCCCTGCCAATGCACCGGGAATATTTCTTCAAGGGACGCAATGCCCTTGAACATTATTCTCAAAGTTGAGCTGTTTGATGTTTGGGGTATTGATTTTATGGGACTTTTTCCCTTGTCCTGTGGCCAACAATATATCCTGCTTATAGTAGACTATGTGTTAAAATGGGTAGAAGCAGTAGCCTGTGCTAAGAATGATGCGTCCACTGTTTCCAAGTTTCTTACCAGGAATATTTTCACGTGATTTGGAATGCCAAGAGCCCTGATAAGCGACGAAGGTACGCACTTCATTAATCACATCATTTTTAAATTACTTGCAAAATATAATGTTAGGCACAAGATAGCTACTGCCTACCACCCATAAACAAACAGTCAAGCGGAAGTATCCAATCAAGAAATCAAATCAATCCTAGAGAAAGTTATCAATGTAACGCGGAAGGACTGGGCACAGAGGCTGGATGAAGCGTTCTGGGCTTACAGGACTGTTTACAAGACCCCTATAGGTATGTCTCCATACTCTCTTGTATTTGGAAAAGCTTGTCACTTACCTTTAGAGTTGGAGCACAAGGCGTTTTGGGTAGTTAAGAAGCTAAATATGAACTTGGACGCCGCGGGCACTTAACGCAAACTCCAGCTCAATGAGCTCGAGGAGTGGCGATTGAACGTGTATGAGAACAACAAGCTATACAAAGAGAAGACAAAGCATTGGTATGACCAACACATCAGTAAGAAAGAACTTGTTGTTGGGCAAAAAGTTCTATTGTTCAATTTACGTCTGCGTTTGTTTCCAGGGAAGTTAAAATCCAGGTGGTCAGGACCCTTTATCATTAAGAAAATCTTCCATATGGAGCAGTGGAATTAACACAAGAAGATAGCACTAACGCGTTCAAAGTAAATGGCCAAAGAGTAAAGCCATACTTTGAAGATGAACTGGAACGTAAAAAGTCATCTCTCGCACTACGCGAAGCCAGCTGAGGCCCGCGTTGGAGCATCCCTGTGTTTGCATCGCCATATATTCCAGGGACGCTTCCTCTATCCTTGTCTTTTTGCATTCTGTATTTTATAATGCGTTTGAGTTTGTTGGTTTGCTTGTTTGCCTATGTTTTCAAGTTTGATTGTTCTTTGTTTCTGCCTTTATAAGTTAGAAATTTTACTGGTTTTCTTTTTAACAAAAGTTATGTATAATCGAGTTGGGAATAATGGACGCATTAGACTCAAGTCTAACGCATGCCCCAGTTGAAGGGACGCGTCTCGAGAATACAAAAGCACTCGAGTGCTTAGAAACCCAAGACGTCCCTTCAGCTTCACATTTATTACAGACGTCAGGCGCCATCTGATGTCAACCCACTAACCCTCTCTCAGCCTATAAAACGATCGAACGATTCATTTTTTTCTTTCTCCTCATTTTCCTCTCGAGCTCTCTGAAACTAAAAAGAAAAAAAAAACCTAGCCTCTTCGTTTCCCTCATCTTCGATCTGCTCAAGCTTATATCCGGCCACAATGTCGTCTGCTTCAGATAGTCAGAACCAGACCATGAGCTTTGGAAACAACTCGCTGGTAAGTTCCTACTCTTCCTCGTCTATTTCGCTTTCGTCTCCTCGGAGCCCTAAAAAAACCTCCAAACCCTCTATCCAATCCAAACCTACGCACGACAGAGCAACCTTCTCTTCCTCCCAAAGGCCGTCGAAGCCTACCACAACACCCACAAAACTCCCTTCCAAAACCTCCAAAGCCATCGCTACTCTTCCGGCCGAGACCTCTCAACCAAAACCCAAAATTACCCATAAGTCAGAGCCCAAAAAACCTTCAAAACCGAGGCAGCATCTGTCATCCACGGCTGCCACTAAGCTTTACACCAAGCTTGCCCCACCACCATTCATTCCTAACATAACCCCGATGGGTGCAACGCATGACCCACTTCCAACCTACCTTCACAACACCCCATCTCCAGCCGTGCGTCCACCGCCTCCACTTTCAATCCAACCCTTAGCAACCATCTACTCAGTCGACTCAGACGCATCTAGCCAACCACTGCATTCGTCCATCGTCATATCCTCCCCTGGGATGCCTCATACCCCAGTAGGCACCCCTACATTTACTCCACCCATACCCCCCCTCTGACAGTCCTGCGTCAAAGCACAACCCTGAAGAGTTGGTTGAATTGGCTCGACTGGACGAGTAGGAAGTATTTGGAGCCATTTTGGCAAGCCTCAATCAAGGCCAAGAGGAAAATTAAGTGATGCGTTCTGACCCACCTAACGCATCACTTGAGTTGGACAAAGTGAAGCGATACGCTATGATGTTAGAGGCAGAATTAGAAGAAGAAGAAGATAGAGAAGAAGATGGAGAAGAAGAAGATGGGAGAATTGGCCCAAACGCGTCTCAATCACGCCAAACCGACGCGAATGAAGGGCCTTTAAAATTAAAGAGAGTGAAAAGGAAAAAGAAATTAATATTGGAGGAAGAAGATGAGCAATCAGCATCCGGTCCTGAGGATGCAACGCATGGGAGTTGCTCAAGGCACGACGCACTAGAGAAGAACTTGGAAGACTACCAGCCCGTAAGGTAAGGGCGAAGGAAGACGGCTCTCCAAAGGGAATTGGAGAATGAATTGAGAGAACTGGCATGGGAAGCCAAAGAGCACGCAGCAGGAAAACGTAAGGTAACCGACGCATTACCTAAGAAGACCTCGGGAAGAAAGCGTCAATTCAGTGATATACTTGTAGAAAAGGGCTTCTTTCCCGAGCGCCACCCACTGCCTATATACATAACATAAACAATAAATGCATTAGGGTGGAGTTAGTTCTGCGTTGGGCACACACGTATTTGGCCCAACCTTGTCTGCATGTTCTACAACAGCGAGTTTGACATGGAGAATAACACATCCTTTTTTGATGGGGTATTAGTGTGCTTCTCAACCTACAAGATCAACGAAGTGTTCAACATTGATAGAAATCCGGACATGGAAGGTAATCGCATCTTGGAGCAGCCAACGGCAAGTCAATTGGAAGATGCGTTAAGGACGGTAGCCAAACCTGGAAGCAAGTGGTAAACATTTAGAAACAGAGCAAAGATGCTAGCCTCCAGGAACTTAACTCCAGACGCGAACCTATGGTACTACCTGATCAAAAGAAGCATCATGCCTACAATGCATGATGAAACACTATCAAAGGAACGCGTCCTGGCTACCTATTGCATCATTCAATGCATCCCTTTAGACTTGGAAAGAATAATAAGGGATCAGATCAAGGCCATCAAGACCAAACCGCGAGGACAATTATACTTCCCATGGTTGATCTGTGCATTTTGTGAACGCGAGGGCATCCCTCTAGGAGATGATTATGAAGAGATTGATGGTTTGATAGATATCAAGTTAGTAAGGCGTCTACTTCGTGGTTCGCCGCATCAACCTGCCTTACCTGCCAAAGAAGTGGCAGCCAAACCTCGATCATCCAAACACACCCCCAAAAGAAGACGCGTCCAGATTGTTGAACACAGCGATGAAGCTTCAGAGCATGAAGAGTATGAAGCAGAGCTTGAATTTACGGAAGAAGAAGCGCGCCCAAGCCTCAACCTTACTATCCATGACTCACCATTAGCCCCGCCAGAAGGGAGTCTTGATCAAACGCATCAAGAACCAACTCATATGGATCAAGACATCCCTTATTCTCTTCCTTCGCCCCCACCAAGTCCAACTCCCAATTTTGTGCCTCCTCCAATAATCTTTGAACCAACTGGGTTAGGATTGAGCAACGCAGCAAATTTTGAAGACCTAGTTGGAAGAAGTGAAGAACCAACACCATCTCAACGCAGCGATTTAGAAGAGTTGAAAACTTTTATCAGTGATCAGCTCAGACCATTGGTCGCATCCATCGAAGGTCTTCAGCAATAGAACCAGGTTCTAAGGGATTATCTAAGGCAGCAAACAAGACGGATGCAAGACCAATTCGTTTACACAACGCAGTACATCAATCAGGTCTTCGTTGGAATGTTTGCTCTGCCTCCACTGCCTGCCCATCTTAGAAACCCTATGCGCTTTATGCATGAAGACCTTGGAGAAGAACGCAAAGATGACATGCCAGCACAGTAGAGTTTTGGGGTGTTGGGTTAATTTTTTATTTTGATTTAATTGATGTTCTTTTGTATTTGCTTGACTTTTTTTGTTTGCTTCATGTGAATCTATGAAAATGAGAAATTCCTATCATTTTGTTCCTTGCATTTGACCTTAGCATACTTTATTTTTGTTCTTTAGATATTTTCTAAGTCTTGTGCATTGCCTGACCTTAATGATATCAATTATATGAAATCTATAAGTATAGAATAGGCGTTAGGAAAATCAACAAGGCCTGAACTTCTCTAAAAAGACTAAGTTTACTTTCTAACGCGTGCAAGCTTCAAGTCTTAAACTATTTTTGGACTCTCAAAGCCTTTTTGAAATTTTGTCTCTCTTTTAGCAATGAAGATTTAGCTCGTCTCCAAATTTGGGATGAGTATAGCTCATCTCTAAATTTGGGGATGAGGAAAATCTGAGTTAAGACGCATCAAACGATTACATCATAAAGAAAAAGGGAACAAAAAAAATAAGAAAAATGTTAAACGCAACTCCTCTGTCATTACTTCAAAAGAAAAAAACCTTAAAATGGCATGAGTTAAGTTGGAAAAGGAACTTAGCCATAGTTGGATGCTCGCATGACACCCGTAGGGGCAAGCCAAATCGAAGTTAAATTTCTTAGACCAACGCGTCCCATAGAACTCCTCTATCTAGTCTGAAGAAAATATATCTTGAAACGCATGAATATTAGATATGAGTTTAGTTGTGAAGGGTTATCACCCGTAGTTGGATGCTCACATGACACCCGTGGGGGCAAGCCAAAACGAAAATGGGATACCTGGAACAATGCATGGGTAAGTGAATTCATAATTTTTTTTCTTTTTATCAGGCATTTATCTTAAAAAGAACATCTAACGCATTGCTGGTTTAGAAAAAACGAGAATGTTTTGAGAAACGAAAGAAGTTGTTGATAAAAGGCCTGCTGCATCTGAAACTGAACATTAGTCCTTTTAAAAAAGAGTCAATCTGAGTTGCATTTTCCAAACTCTTGTCTCCAACTTATGACTGAATATGATGAGAGGCGAACTCTGCCCACCTAAGACAAAGGAGATAACAAAGAATTATTTTGGAATGCTTGAGGACAAACATTGTTCAAATTTGGGGTGGTGATAACTTGTAGAAATACAAGTTATTTTTGCTCTTAAGTTGGAACAACTAAGGTTTTTAATGATAAATTCTCCTCATTTTTAGAAGAAACGCATGGATTTATTCAAACATTAGCAAACTCATGCAAAAGAAGTTTTATTACTAAATATCACGACACTAACGCATTGTATTGCAGGATCTTTACAAAAAGCTAATGCATGATCAAGAAGGTGTCGTAGGGAAAGCACTAACGCATGGGCCATGCGTCGGAGGGAGTTCAACGTAGAGAAGATTCATTGATCCAGGCTGATTGTGTCATATCACCACTTACAAGTATGGGCACCTGCAGCAAGTGGCGTCTGAAAAGCTACCAAGCAGTAGGCGGTATCTGAAAAGCTCCCGAGAGTCAGACGGCTGACCAGGGCATGAACTTTAATGCTGACCAGGGTATGGACTTTAATGCTACCCATTCACCAAGTGGACATGACCAACACCTATAAATAGATGAAGTCCCTCCAGATTTCGGAGTTAGAAAATTATTCAGTTCATAAATTATCAAGATCCTTACTCTCTGTAATTAGTGTAGTCACAGTTTAAGGTGTTGTGGTGCCAAGACGATCAGAAGGGTTGAGAACCACTACCACCGCTGGTCAGGGAGCAGAGGAAGCCAAGCTTGAGAAAGACACTTCGTCCTCTTCCTATACAAGTGTGATTGTACACAATAGAATTGAGCCAAAGAGATATAAGAGATTGTACTCTGCGGCTTGACTCAGTTCCTTTCATCTCATTTATCACTTTTGTTTCATTTGATTGAATATTTCTTTTGTAAAGACAATTTGCTTCTTTATAAAATTCATATTTGATCCATCACATTTTTGCCATTGTTTATTTCTTGTTTATGTTGAATTGCATTCATACTTTATGCAAAACCCTCATTTCAAACGCTCAAGCCGACTTGATCACTTGGTAAAAGCATATCTAACTTAGATTATTCGAGAGAATAACTAAGCTGCATTAAGTAGGACGCCTAGTACAGCTAGAGATAGACTTACTGGTGTCTATTGCATTCTGTGTTAGACGCATGCATCATAGAGATAGGTTTTGCTTGTTATTCGCATTTGAGAAGTGTTGAATAAAGTCTAACGCATAAACAAAAGATAAGCAAATCATCCCATCTCATCCGCATTACATTTTGGTTTGTGTACATTCATCTTAGGCCGATGCATCCACTCACATTAAACTCCATTTTCGCATGATCCATCACTTCACCACTCAACTCTTTTGTATCATCTTGCACAGGCACAACACCTAGTGTAAATAACACATTTCTCTTCATATATTTAGGAAAACCCCTACAATAGATACAACGCAAGGTCTGCTTTATTTAACTGAATCCTTGAGTTCGACCCTGGACTTGTCAGGAACCTAAATTAGATTTATACTTGGGTCTGGTTTAGGAAAACTTGAACGTCATTAGAAGGAGTGTTGTGCGTTCTGTTGCATTTCTCTAACGCACCAACGCGTTACAAATACTTAAACGCATCACAGCATCAACGCATCACTTATACTTAGAACTTATTCTTCCACTTTATTTTATACAATACACTCCTAGAGCGAATCACGATAGCAACGAACAGAAAGCAAATATGAAAATGGAGGTTTGATTTGGGTGTTTTAAATTGGAACTTCCAACGGGTTATCGTAACCGTCGGGAGTTCGTCCCGTCCAGATTGGTCTTCGTTTCCAACTCCCGACGAGTATGGTGAGGCATCGGGAGTTATTGAGTACTCTCGACAATACCCTTACGTAGTCGGGAGGCAGTCTCTCTCCCAATGATGTATTTTTCGACGGTTGTTTTCGCCGTCGAGAGAGTCTCTTTTCTTAGCTTTCATTTTAGTGTAGCTTCCATTTGTACACTTTCAGAAAGATTTTGGGATTTTCAATTTTAGTGTACAGAAAACGAATGTTACGTCAACTCTATATGTATTCGAGTATTTTTTGGACCCTTCGAAAAAAAATGTAATGCTTAAAAATATGAGAATAAAATAAAACTCTAACTCAAATCTCAAAGACTAATATGGTAATTATTTCAAAATTAAATAATTAATAGGAAAAAATTGTGGGATGTGAATCAACAAAAAGAAAGATAGATGGTTAATAACTTGACTGCTTAATTATAGTCAGGGACAACTATAGTTAGGGGGAGTTCATATTTATAAATTCAAGGATGATAGTCCAATCTTTAAATTAATTATTGATTTTTATTTAAAAAAAGAAAATTGTATGGATTTACTCATACATATAAATATAATTTAGTCCATCATTTTTTAGTACGTGATTTAGTCAATCATTTATCATTATACCATAAACATTTATATTTAAACAAAAGATGGGAAAGGATAATGTACGTAGTATTATTTTAAAGTATGAACATCTTACCTAATTATTTGTCATCAAGTCGGGCCATGTCATATAAAGACAGTGAACCAAAATATATACATACATTTCTTTTGTGAATCAATAGTTTATTTATTCTATATCGTTAATCTTAAGTCAATTTTGATATTCACTCATGATAAAGGCTAAATAGAAAACGTTGTTAAAGTTTAAACATTTTAATAGAGATTATATTGAAAAACAATCAGACATTAGAGATTAATACATATTTAATGTGGTGGTAAAATATGCTTTTAGTTTCTAAGATTAACGTTTTATTTTGTTCTTGCTATCTACAAAAGTAACACTTTAATTATTGAAGTTGAAAATATAAATAGTCGATATGTTAAACTGACCGTTAATTGATTAACAAAAAAAAAAAAAAAAGTGGACGAGAGAAGAGAATAAAAGAGGAAGGAGAGAGGAAAAGGAAGGAGATAAGAAAGAAAATAAGTGCCACATAATGTAAAAATATAACCGAGTCATTTAAAATTGTCAACTCAACAATGTCCCACTAACTTCTCGATCAGTTTAGAATCTTTTGGAATTATTTTCTAAACTTAAATGGGCTAAATTATCCATTTGAAACTTTTAGGGTTAAATATCCACTAATCTCAAACTTTACGGACTAAAAGTGTTATTTACTTTTAGCCTTTTGTGACCATCTTAAAAAATGTAATCTATAATATAGGAAAACAAACTAATTTACAAGTTGAATCAATTAAAATTTTAAATTAATAATTAAGATCTCGTTTGGTAATCATTTTGTTTTTCTGTTTTTACTTTTATTTTTAAACAAATTAAGTTTATTTCCTCCCTATTTATTATAATGATTTACATATTTTTTAAGTACTATTAACCAAATTCAAAATACAAAAACAACAAGTAAATAAAAGAATTTCCTAAGATCCTAAAATCCTATGAAAGTAACAAGAAAAACTACTGCATAATTCTTCTTAATAAAGCAAGAAAAAGTAAAAGTGCTAGAGAAGATGAAAAAATCATTTTTATTAATGAAATTCTCTATTTTCAATTTTTCTCCAACATTTTATTTTAATATTACGTTAATCAATGTATTTAAAATAATTATGTGAATCATACATTAACCATTTTAGAACGAAAATTTAACTATGGTTTAAATTTTAATTGATTCAAGTTTCGAATTAAGAGGCATAAATTGATTTTTAAAAAAGAAAAGAAAAATTAAAAAAAGCATGTGTGATGGGCTATTGACTATGATGGCCCTAGAGACCCGGAAAAGATGACGTCACCTGGGCCGTGCGTCCAAAATCTTACACGTGTGAAACCAGGGAAGGTCAGTGGACCGAAGGCCCAAATCCCACACGTGTGAGAAGTTGGAACGTACGTGCCACAGATTTATAATTTGTAATAATATCTCTGTTTGTCACTGTCTGTATGGGATCGCTTTGGCGGCAATGATCATTTCCACAAAACCCAAAAGATAATTCCTTTCCGATCGTATTCATATATTCTTCCTATTTTTTTTTTCCCTTGAAAATTTTATTAAAATAATTAAAATATCGGTTACTGGCTATTCCCAGTAAAAGGTCGCTCTTCGCGGGGCTCGTGTGGCGGCAACAGTAGCAAGTGTTACCGGTAGTTCCGGTTGCTCTAATCAATTCCCTTCTCCTCCCTAGGTTCGAATTATTCAACCTCACTTCTTTTGAATTCTTCTCTCCTTCTACTCTCTCTCTGAGTCTTCGAAAAATCTCCGGTATTGATTCTGTTCTTTCTTTTCCGATTCCTTTAGGATCGGACGGCTTAGTTCCTCGAAGGTAATCGATTCTCTCCTTTCTAGATCGCTTATCTTCTTTGTTTCTACTTGTTCGTTTTACTTTTAATCTAATTCTGTACGTTTTTCCTGCAAAATTATCATCGGTTGTAACCTAATTTCTTGCGTTTTTTCTTCTTCTAATTCTGTGGAGAATCATCGCTTTTTGAGCTATACGTAAGGCGTTTTGGTTTGTTTATCATCTTATTATTTAGTACTGGCGTTGTTTAACAACTTCAATGGAAGAGTAAACTGAAGAAAGAAGTAGTAGTAGGAGTTGAAGAATTAAGTTGTGTTAGTTCAGTTACATTTTAGGTTTATTTTTCAGTCTAATGCTCTGTTAGCGATTTAAACAGATGGTTTTTCATGCGTAATCGACTGAGACTTTTTTTGCTTTATTGGATGTAGTTTTCTGCTGTGAATTATCTGTAGCTGGTTGATTATTAGTTCGTCAATTTTAGAGATGGCTTTTATAATTGAAATCTAGGGCTTCTTGTCTCGTTAAGGTCAAATATGTTTAAGAATATGTATATTATTACTATTCACTTTTGTTTGTTTCTGGATGTTCATCAGTCGTTGCGTATCATATAGAGTTAGTGTTCCTTTGACTTTTGTAAGAACGGTTTCTAGAGGTTGCTTTCACTGCATTTCTGCCCCTTTGGCATGTACTTTTATGTTAGAAATCTTGTCTCATCGATTCCTGTACTGTTTGAGGTACTGCTCCTTCTTAGTTGGCTCAAATTGTTCTTGTACTGATTCTCATGCATGTAGATTGTTGTTTTTTAAACTATTGGAGTTGTACTAACTCGCTGTATCGTTATACTGCTGCTCAACGAGTAGTTATTTTGTACAGGTATTTGCCTTGCATAATGAAGGGCTCCAAGGGTAAGGGAACATCAAGGGTGTCCAAAGAAGCGTTGAAGCCAGTGGATGATAGGTAGTTTTTTTGCCTATTGTTCCACTACATTTCTCTCATGTTATTGGTCTGATAAAACTTCGTAGATTGTTTGGTTATACTTGTCTGTGATCCATTGTTGGCATCTGTTTTTGGAGTATCGAATTTCCAGCAAGTTTTTGAGTTCTATTGATGTCTAATATCCACATACTTGGTGATGTGTATACAGCGTTTACAGGAATTTTGTAGTGACGGATCATAAATATCTCTATTCTTTTCAGAAAGGTTGGGAAGCGGAAGGCTGCCGTCAAAGCTGACAAGGGTGTCAATCGGCCAACGAAGAAAGATTTGAAGGCCAAGAAAGATCCCAACAAACCTAAGAGGCCTCCAAGTGCTTTCTTTGTTTTCCTGTTCGTATTTGTTCTTTAACGTTTTGTCTTCAGGTGAAAAACTATTTGTTTGATTTCCTCAAGGAAGAAAATTCTCTTATTTGTTTAAATTTTGTATAACAGCGAGGAGTTCAGAAAGGAGTACAAAAGGGAAAATCCTAATGTGAAGGCAGTATCTGCAGTATGTGATCTGTGAAATTGTTCAAAAGATTTACATAATTGCCAATTGGCAATGCAAATATAGAGTAAATTGTTAACATTGTCTCCACTCCTGCAGGTTGGAAAAGCTGGAGGAGAGAAGTGGAAATCCTTGAGTCATGCCGTAAGTACTGTTCTGCATCACATAAAATTGGAAGCAGGCTTAGAATCCTCGAGTCATTTTCCTTTTTTACTGCATGTATGTATGATGTTGATGAAGAACTCTGTTTCTAGAGGTGTGACATCTGTGTTGCTGCCAAATCTTGAAAACTTTATATTGCCTTTGGATTAGTGTCGCTGCAGCCCCATATTGACTATCAAGTTTGTGTGTTTTTTTCTTCCTTTAGGTTTTGTTTTGTTGGGCTGGAATAATTTTTCTGCCTCTGTATCGATATTTTCTTACAATTGAGCAATATTCCTCATTAACCATGTACCTTTTTTTTCTCGAACAGTTCTTTACTTGTTGGGTTTCTTTTATTTAATAACTTCTTAATGGTTTAAAAGGAAAAAGCACCATATGAAGCCAGGGCAGCTAAGAGGAAGGCTGAATATGAAAAGCTTATGAAGGCATATGACAGCAAGAAGGTAGGTGCTCTGTTTTTTGTGTATCAACCAAATTTATAAGCCATGACTACAAACTTAAAGTGCTTGCAAACCCTTTTTGTTTGGGAATATAGGCCAGCGCGGCAGATGACGAAGAATCAGAGAGGTCAAAATCTGAAGTGAATGACGAGGATGAAGCCAGTGAGGAGGTATTTATTATTATTATTAGTATTATTATTATTTATCATAATAAGGAAATGCTTCAATGCTTGTTCTTGGACTGTATGCATTTCCGTTCATAGTAAGCCAAATAAGATGCCTTTCTGCTGTTTTGCGTGTGCATATTTTATTTTATAAGAGCCTGCTGATTGTTTGAAGTTGGAAATAACAAAAATTATAGGTTAAAAAACACTTTTGGTCATTGAATGCATTCATGAAAGTAACAATTTAGTTCATGAATTTTATTTGGTAACGATTTAGTTCATTACAATTTCATCCTTATACTTTATAACTTGTAACAATTTAATCCCTACTGTGAAACTTTTTATCAAAATCAAGTGTCAATTTTTACGTATATCTGCAGGAGCATCAAGAAGATGATGATGAGGATGATGATGAAGACGAAGACGAAGACGATGACTAAATTGAAATAAACTTTCTGACGTTTGTAATGGCCAACCCAGCTGGCAGAGGGAGGGACTAGGTCATGTATGTTCATATTTTTGGTACTTGGGTGCTCCTGTTAATTTTGTAATTTGTGTGCAAACATGATAAAGTGTCGTATGCCACTCCCGTAATATGTTTACTTGTTTAAATGGTCTCCTCCGCTCCGCATCGCTTCTCATATACATTGTTAAAATCTTTGGGTGTTTTGGCCTTCTTTTGTTAACCGTTATAAAATTATCAATTACATCTTTTGAAAGCTGTAAATAAAGTTTGCCTCTACTCTTGTTTTTTTAGTTGAAGAATTGCATGCATTTATTTTTAACTTTTAGAGAGAATCATCTGAGGTCATTGTCGGTTTCGGACAAATCAACAATGACTTTTAATTTAACCTAATCATTTATGTTTATAATCAGATCTAGACATCTTTTCCCTCGAAAAATTCAGACATTTTTAATGTTGTATAATTGCCTCCCGCTGAAATGTTTTGCTTCATTTTTCATCTTTTGAACGGGAACAACTTTGAAATGCTTTATTCTTAACCATTGAAGTTCCAATAATTATCTCAACTTTCAAAACTGTCTTACTCGTGTCATTGTAATGATGGGAAAAAAAATCTACGTGCGTCTCAAGACAAAAAATAGAATTTACAAATTTTACGAGAATTTTTAAAAAGGTCTGTCAAAGTCCCGTCTTTAGATAATCTAACATTCTGGGACATTTTAAATATTCTTTAAACCATATATATACCTGCTAAAGATAAAATTGATTTATTAGACATTTCTTGTTAATTAGTTCTAAAAAATGATTTAATAGTTACTTTTAAACTTTGAAATAGTGTACGATTTCTCGTAAGTCGCTCTAAAAAATGTCTACTAGAGCAATAACATTTTGACTTTAATTGATTTGTAAAATTCATATTAGACACAAGTACATCTGAATTTTAAAGGTCAATGGGGACACTCGATAAGACAAAAGTTAAAAGTTCATGGAGATTTTACGTATTCTTTCAAGTTTTGAAGACCTATTTAAGACTAGTGAAAGTTCCAAGAGTAATTAAACACACTATTAAATTTATCGTTTAGGGACCTATACACGTATATGTATATAGAAGACTTTGCCTGGAGAGGTTTCATTTTGCAGGGTCATGGTCGTATACCTTTGCCAAACCTAGTTCCTTCTAACCAAAGGATAAACTACAGGCCAGACCAAACTTTTTAGGGGCAAAGGGTGTGGTCTCAATTTTCGGAGTAAAAGTTCAAAACAGGATTAAGAAACATCAATTTGGACATTGTTTGGTACTTTTAAACTCAATTGATGTGTATCCCAACCAGCTCCCTCCAGCAGTTGCACAAAATCATCGAACTTATCTTCCATCTCCGATAGGCTCCGTGCAAGCTGATCAACGACGCTCTCCGAGGAATCCCAGTGTTTATCAAGCCAGTAAGTCTGCCAAATACTACGTAAAACTGCCATGCTAGAAGCACCCACCTGTAAAGAAGTTTTTAGATGTAACCACCTGAAAGGATAGCAACAATCCCCAAATTTTTCCATGAGAGATGATTCATATACCTTGAAGGAGACGACAACCTTTAAGTCTTTGTCTTGCGCATCCAGCATGAGGATGAATTTCTCATTGGCATATAATTTCAAAAGTTTCATCACCTAAGCAAGGAAAACAGTGCAAATTAATGTTATTTTCGACAAATTATGGAATCCGCATCTCCCTTTAAGACCTCGAGCAACATTCCACATTGCTTTCCATCTCTGTTATAGATTCTACAAAAGAAAAGTTGGACACAAATACTCTGCAAAGCTATCCGATATGGGAGGGGAGTGGGAGTTGAGGAATACCGTGGAAGAAGATCTCTCACCATCCATCATCTCCTCCAATGATACACCAAAGACGATTGAAGGCCTTGTAAATCTTTCCCACACTAATATGTTTTCTTCGTTGTTGCAGTCAACTGTTCCTGAAGAAAGTTACTAACGTGTCGATTATTCTTGTGGTGTGCAATGAAATCACTTGCCGGTGGAGGAAAATAGTTGTGGGGGTTGTTTTAGCAATGTTGCGGATAATATGAAACAAGGATAAAGAGAAGCTAGAAGTATCCAACGGGAAGTGATAGAAAGCATTTGAAAATAAAATATCAACAATGGACTAGAACTAAAAGAAAAAAGCAAAATATGACAACTATAGAATCAACCCTCCAAACTATAAATTTCACACACAGCTTCATTTTTCCTTTTTTTTTTTTCTTTAATATCTTTATTAGTTTGCGTCTCTGAGAGAGATGAAATTCAGTACGAGTTGCATTTCATCAAAGAGATGCCACCTATTATTGATGACGCCTCTTATAGAAATCAAGAGATGCCACCTATATAAAAAAAAACTCTCTTTTTTCTCCTCTTTCTCCCTTCATCCTCCCCTCTTCCCAACCTTCTCCTTCTCCATCCACGATTGTCGCCTCAGTCCATTCTTTTTCCTTTCCTCCATTTCTTATTCTTCTTTTTCCCCTCCTCCCTTTTCTCTTCTCCTCTTTCCCTGCCGGCTGCTGTGTAGCATCCATTTCCCCCTGTGCTGTTGTTAACATATGGACTAAATGTCTAATGACTCCAGAAATTTCAAGGCAAAATTAACTCCTCAAGAAGTTTTGGAGCTGGCATTATTTAATGCTTTCTACTAGTGTAAACATATACAACCTTTTAAGCATTCCAAACTTAACCTCCATTGTATCTAATTGAAGGAACATTTTTGCAATCCCTTTAATAGGAAATCTTTTTGGATAATTTCATTCCATCAATGAAATTGTTTCTTATAAAAAAAAACCATATTAAAAAAGTTATGCAACTATATGCTTCCCTTGCCTCAAACTAAATAATAACAATTATATATTTATAAAAATCAACAAAAATTGAATACAACTTCAGTGGCACTTCATCCACAAATAGGATAAGCGATTATAGAACATGATTATAAAAAAGGGATGCCATTCTTATCTTGTTAATATATGCAAATCATGTCATTTGGCAATTAGTCTTGTCCTAAAATTATCGTAACAACACTGACGGTAAATATCAATTACCTGGTACCTTGTTGTGCAAAATGTGAGCCCTTGCTAGGATACGAGCACGTTTCATATTTATCTGTAAGAAAGATAAAATGACTTAGTACAGAGAGACACCTAAACCTATAAAACCAGCATATTTCCATTCCCACATACTTCTCAAGCCAGAAGCGAAGCTTAACAAGAGCACCTCTGTGTGCACACAATATAATACGAGTGTTTGTCATGCTCTTACAGTGTTAAAATGCAAGACCGCAAGAGATTGGTACCGCAACCAAAGATGCAGAAGCCGCATGCTTAACCACGTCGTTGATAACACTGAATATGAATTTACAAGTCCTGGTGTATCCTAGTTGACAACAAGAAATCCAATTACTTCAGCAAATCATGAAGTCGTTGGTTGGCTGAATGAGATTACATTCTGAACAATGTGATCTATAAAGGATGTACCAAGATTAGGACGCCTATGGCAAGACCAAGCAGCTGGGCAACTACTTCCCAAACTTCTTCCTGATTGAATTGAATCGCATAACTTATGAGAAAAATATCTGAAAATAACTTACAAACCTCCTTGTGCATCTTGTATGGATGATAAAATATGAATACCCGTGCATCCAAATTATTTCGTTAGCAAAAATATTTGGTTCATGCATAACATAGTACTGAATAAGCATTTTGCATGATAAAGACATTAGAAAGGATTAGCATATACCTTTGCTGCTATCTCTCCCAAATTTCCTGAGACCGCAAAATGGTTTTGAATAACTCGAAATGAAGGATCTTTCAGTCCTCTCGCAACAGCCTACATAGTTTCAGTTTAAGAGACTAATGATGAATGCATAATTATCAACAACATAGTTGAATATTTTTAAAATTTTTCTACATAATTTAAAAAAAAAAAAAAAGAAAAAAGAAAAAAAAGAAAAAGAAAAAGATACACAACTAGCAGTTTAAAATACCTTGGTAAGATTTCCAAGAGAAGCCAATGGTAGAAAATAGCTAGGATACAATGGAGTAGCAAGATCAAATATGCTGCACAATAGACAATTACAATTTAAGGTTTTGCAATTTTAATAGAAATCAACAATTTTGTTGTCAAATAGAGTGCTAGGAAAATGGAACCTTCCCGCACTGCCAATGAAGTCTGCATACATTCGCCATTGTTTCGGATCATCATCAAAAAGATTACCAAACCGTCCACCTGGAAAGGATGGCAACACTCACTGAAAAATTCAATATAACCTTCCATATTTTAGATCTCTTTATGATTCCAGACCAATGAATAAGCGTCCAACTGCTCCAATGCCATCCTTGGAGACCCATCTGCTTAGTCAATAAATAACCTACATTAAAGTCTATAACAAGAGTACAAGACTATATTGGCATACAATAGTTTGAACAGTTTCTAACAATAAACCAATGACTGCATAGGGTACAATGAACACCAAAAGACTGAAAAATGTCCATCATTACTAGGCCTCTTTATGCATGCATATGAATGTATTACAAGATAAACCAGTCATGGAGGATGCCCACAAAAATGTTATGGGAAAACTTAGAAACCTGATGGCAGCAGCGGAAGCGGCTGCAGAAGTTCCTGAGAAGGAGCCTATACCAACTGCCTGCAAACAATCGTTAATGACCTTTTTTTTTCATTTTTCTTAGAGAACCATCTTATGATAGTATGAAAACGTATTTTTAGCAACATTTATCAATTATATGAAGAATTTGAGTTCTTATTTTCTTAATCATCTACCTTGAGGAGACTGGATGTGACCAACGTGTGACAGATCCATCCAGTGACATTAGTGGGGAACTGCCATATCATGTACTGCAAATAATCATCTGAAACTGATTCTGCCATGAAAATAATAAAAATGTAAGAGAGCAGGTATACCAAGGTACTGTCAGAGAAAAAATTGAGACATTACTTTTGTTAACCATATGTTCATAGTCAAGTGGTCAGTGATATTTGCCTATCTCAATTGCTTATTGGCCACATGATATTATTAGGAAGACTAAAATCTCGTGGGACAATATCATTGCAGCCTTGGTTTGAGAAATTTGTATAGAGATGAAGGGATTTTAAGGGGATATCTAGACCAATGCAAGTGATGGAACATTTATCCTTATTATAATCAAAAAGCTTCTTTAAATCTAATTTGGTTGCTTGGATTCAAAAGAGAGAATTTCTCGTCCTTTATATATTTTATACTCTTTTGTGCATTATGGAGCGATTTCTATAACTGGAGGGAATCAAAAGAGGGAAAACGTAAACCTAAAAGTGTAGGGAAACTTTTTATCCTTATTAGTACAGAGTACTGCATGTGATAAAAAAAATGGTCTGGAAAGAAATGGCCTAATTAGACAAATGGAATACATCAAATTGGATGATAAAAAAAAGAACCAAATATTTTAGCTTGGAAAACGTCAAATACCAAAAAAGTTCAATGAACTAATCATTTACAGGAAAAGTGAGAAAGGAAAAGAGCCCCCAAATTGTAGGTACCTGGAAATCCCGTGGGTAAAATAAAATCTTTTATGAGATCTGGAAGCCAGGATAATTTTGTTTCTGAAAAACAAGATTCTTGGAAGCCATTGAATGTCGGAGATGTTTGTTCATCAAGAAAAGATTGCAACCGTAGGTTATCATCTAAAAAATACCTGTTCATGGAATCAAATCTACCAAAATGAAACTCTTATCGAAGCTCTCGGAAGAAGAAAAAGGTGCACCAGTTCTCGAAGTCATAAACTATACTGACTACGTTTACAGGATGTTTAATAATCTCAACCATCAGCTTTATCCTAAAATTAATTTGAACCTCTATCTATCCTCAGCAAGTCTACGGCACAATGCATCTAACACATAAATCGCTTCAAGAGAGTGATATTAGCAAAATCATAGCAATACGAACCAGAATACATCCTATCCACTAAAGAATAGAGGAACAGAGACGTAAAAAATGAATTCTAAGGCAAACATCACCGACTTCTTCACAGCGCTATTTCCGTACTTTTCGACCAAAATTACTCGCCGTTGGCTGTGTTCTCTGCAACAAGAAACAAAAAAAGAAGAACAATACAATCAGATCAGGAACAATATACTACCGCTAAAAATAAAAAAAATAAAAAACTCGAAAAAACTTCAGGAAACAACGATATATCAAATACATAATTATCGAATTTCAGTTTTCAAGATAACAAAACGGAAGAATGTAGAGAAAGAAAGATCTCGTACCTTCTGCAATGAACACCGTTCTTTTCATCGTCTTCTCCATGAGGAAGGTCGGTTTGGTTGCAGAAAATCTGACTACGATTTCGCAGTCTTCCACTGTGGATCAAACTTGAAGATTCAAACGCACAAGAAGGCAATGAGAGTTGCACAGCGCCAGACATGCGGAGTGAAAGCGTTTGCTGAAGCTAAACAACGTGTTAGAGCTCCTTTGTTCCGACTCTGTCAGCTACAAACGGAGGAATGCACAGATGCAGAGTGAGTCTGTGGGTGGGGGGTTGTCTGGTTGGTCAATTGCCGCGTGGCAAACAAGAGAAGCTCTCTATCCTAATTCTCCGGCCCGTTTCATGTGGCCCAGTTGGTGATTTGACGGCCTTATAGGTCTAAAAGCCCATTGCAAGGTAGCCCAAGTGATAAGATGGGCTCTCAATTTTCGGCCCAATTGCATTGTGCTCTAGTACTATGAGCTTATGAGCTTGATGGTTGTTCTTGCAACTGTTTTTTTTTTCCAACAGCTGCGGGATTGATAATCAAACTTTCAACCTCTAAAGAGAAAAGTCATATCAACTACCATTGAGTTAAGTTTATTTTGGCAATTCAATCAATTTTAATCGATAGATTTAAATACTATTTCCATATATCTATTTGTTGACTTCGATTCATTTAGATCATATATATTCAAATTATTTAGATTGATGTCCATACTTGTGGTTCTTGTTCATTTGATTCCTTGTACTTTTAAAACGTGCATTTTGGTTATTGTAATTTTAAAAAATAACCATTTTCGTCCATATTTGCAAAGTTTCAACATAATGAAAACTCTCAAATAAGAATTTACAACTATATTTGATTCTAATGAATGAAATGTAATGCTAAAATTTTGATAAATACTAAAACGTAGAGGTATTTATCAGTTTTGGGATCAAACCGATCATCGACATGGTAGTTTTCATCGATTTGGGAGAGGTACGTGACTCCAAACAATCAAAGTTGATTTGGGCAAGCTAATAAAATGAGAAGAGATGGAGAAAAGGAGAGAAGAAAAGGAGAAAGTAACAAAGAAAGAAAGGAAAAATAGACGGAGAATACGAGGAAGAGAACAAAAAGGGAAAAGAAACAACTTTGTAAATAGGGATGGTGATGGGATCGAGGCAGGACGGAGATACACTCCCCATTCACCGTTTTGGGGAGTTAGGACCGAGGTTAGGGAATCCCCGTTCGGGGATTCAGGTTCCCGTAAGAAAAAATCTCCACTTTTTATTTTATTATTTAAAAGTAACTAAATTTAATATTTCTATTAAAAATGTAAATTTTATATAGAAAATTAGTATTATTGTTACATATAGTTATTTAAATTAAATATTACATATTTTTTAAATTATAAATTAATAAAAAATTAAATTTATTATATTAGATTTTTAAAATTAAAAAAAAAACTAAAACATACCTGAATTACTGTCAGTAATATATAATTATTATTATGATAAAATCGAGACGGAGACGGGGATGGGGATTGGGTTCAAGGCGGAGATCTCCACCCCATCCCCAACTAGGAGCCCAATTTAAATTTCCAGCTTGAACCCATCTCCGATCAAACCGACGATTCTCCGCCCCAATCGGATTAGAAACCCATGAAAATCCAATCCGGCGAGAAATTTTGCCATCTCTATTTGTAGGAGAATCTTTAAAGAATTTTTCCATCCAACTCATTAAACAAAACCTAATATAAGAAAGGTCACTTCCTTGTAAGTATTTGAAATTTAAAATTTTCGAAAATTAATCTACATCGCCAGATAATACACCGCTCGATCATTTGAAATGAGTTTCCCCTAAACTAAAAAATTACAACTAAATATAAAAATACAACATTTTGAAGTTTAAAATTTTAAAAACTTTTATAATTAATTCATGAAGTTTAAAAGTGTCTAAAGTTCCACGCATAATAAATCTCATATTCAACATTTACATACCAAACACAAAATTAAAATTTTAAAGTCCAATTGTGCATTAGATATAAAGTTGCCACTACATCAAACAATTTATTACAATTTTGAAGGTCAGAAATTTATAGGACACACTCACAAAACATATAGAAACAAAATTTAAAGTTCTTAGACATATTTGATATAAAACTAACCTATAAAGTTAATGGAGTAAGTAAACACACTAAAAATTAAGGATAAACATTTGGCTGCTACTTCAATTTGCCCACCAATCAACAAAGAAGCCAATTTAATAGCCTAAACAAGTTATTTCATATAGTAAAACAAAAACTAAACACTCTTCTGAAAAAGAAAAAGGAAACAATTGCAAGAAATATAATTCCATGCAATTCTAAAAGCAATTTAACAGCACAAACCTCCTCTGTTTTAGGCTATATCTGGCAATTAGCCTAAAATTTGGAACTTCAGCATATGGTAAAATCTTGGTTTCCAGCTTCACAATTTGTCATCCTAATAAGATGTAGGAGTGAATGTTTGACAGAACATGAAGTGATCTATCATTGAAGAAATCCAAAACTAAACCATCTGTTGGAAGGCAAAATTTGGGAAGCTAACTTGCCTAAACAAGTACAAGTGTAGAATAATAAAAGTATAAAACACAGCTCAAGAACACAAATGCTAGCATCTCAAAATTTTCTAGGCTAATTTTCTTTGGCAAGTGAATACGCCGAAAATGTTTGCTTCTCCTACAGCCGCATCTATCTCAAAATTGGAATGCAGTAAACAATGATTAGAGACAGTCAAATGAGTTTACTTCAGTATCGTTCAGTTACTTGTTTGGCTTTTCTTCTCACGATTATCTTCAACTATTTGCTGAAACTCCTTTTCGCTGGTAGCTATGAGACGCTTCACAAAGTCGTAAACCGTAAGCCTGATGCTGCAATATAAGAAATAAGGTAAAGGACTACTAGCTGGCACAGTAAATGTAGAAAGCTTCACACTTAAAGAATTCAAACGACCAGCTGTAGCGTTGGAAACCATCAAGGGAGGTAAAAAAAGCTTCCATAGCTTGTATGTGCCATGCCAATAATAAAGCTTCATAACTTCCAGAAGAAAGAAAGAAAGATGAAGAGAAAAAGAGAGGACAGCATAATAGTATTTGATCATCAAATGGTCATCAGTTTCTTGAAACCTCGGTTCCAGTTCAAATGGGTTACAACCATGCTTAGAAACAAGATACCCAGATCCATGCCTGAATTTGGCAAGAAGCAAATAAATTGTTGACAATACATGATGGCACAATTATCCTTAAATAGAAATTATGTCATTCGGCTGTTTGAGTCCTCAAATATGGATTTGTTATCCTCCAAAATAAAAAACAATCTCAAATAATTACTCTGGACTTTCAAACATCAAAATCATGCAGAAAATAGATGTCTAAATCTATTGGCAAAATTCTCTGAGGATGCAGGATGCGTGTAAATTCAAGGGAAGCAGTAAAAACCATAATGGATATTAACATTACACATCTGTATGTGGAGCAATGGAAGCATATAGGAAGCATACAATAGGAGCGAAAGCCAACCTGCTGTTTGGAAGGGTCTTCAAAGCATTTGGAACGAAACCCCTGTACAAGCCAACGACTCCATCATGTGCAATGATACCTACATCAGAGATGTCAACGAAGATAATTGATACCCAAAAATTTTAGTCATGTATATTAACAACTCATTGCCTATCCAAAGCATTTATACAGTTTTATTCTGCCATTTTAACGAATGTTCATTGTGTTACCTGAGATGGCTTCCAAAACTGTCTTGTAAGGTGTGCCCCTCATCTGCATCTGTCTCCTCACAGTGTCCAAAGGATAACAAGTTAGTGTGGCACAGGAAGCTGATATCAAGGCTGTTAGTAGAGATGTTTCAGTTCTCTTTTGAACTTTCTCTGGCAAAGACTTCTTCAATCTATATGGAAAACAAAACCTATTAATATCAAATCTTAAATTCCATGGAAATGTTAAAGCATATGGAGGCTCCGATTCACGCACAAGTCAAAAATGCAGAAGTTTACGGCAATATAAGGAGCTATGCCAATAAGGGAAGGCCCAAGACCATAGTAGAAGGACGCAATGCCTTCCTCTTTTAGCATATTCAAGGCAACCTGAAAATGATACAGTTTTCATCTTCATATGGAATTTTACTCCTATAATTGGAACAGACTGGTTAATCATACCTGAGACATAGTTCGGTAACCTGGTTCAACTGCCAACCGTAATCTTAGGACATCGAGTGGGTATGTAATCTACAAGGAAACAAATAGCACCAGTTAGAGAAATTGTAATGATGTGACACAGAACGTGATAAAAAAATGGAGAAAATATATAAATGTACTACCAGAACATAAATATTATAATTTTCTGGAAACACGTGGACGTTAACTAATGCCAAGGATATTACTAGCCCAAGAAAATACAAGAGCAAAGAAACAGCAAATTTGAGGAATTGCTCACAAAAGTAGATGTCATGCCAGCACAAGCACCTGCAGCAAGTCTTCCAAGCACAGATAGTTCACCATCTTTCCCCCTTAAGAGTTTCTGTAAATTTAGACATTAGAAAATGTAGCAATATCACACGAAATATATTGGGTGTTGTTGGAAATAAGGGACTTAGTTGATTGTTTATAGTCTCAGGAGTATTATAGTTATTTACTTTACCCTATTTTTCTTTCCTTTTTTGTATTTAGGCTTGTTGGGGCCTATAAATAAGAATCCTCTTGTATCTCTCACATTATTAAAAATTAATAAAACGGAGACTCTCTATCGTGGTTTTTTCTCCCTATTCTAGGGTTTTCCACGTAAATCTCGTGTCTCCTCTCTCTCTTTTCTCTTTTAACATTGTATTAGAGCCAAGTGACGAAACCTTAGCCGCCATCGACGAAAACCAACCGGTGCAAGATAATCTTAGTGTTGCACCAACACCAATTCCGCCACAACCACCAATGGAGCCTCTGACTGCCGCTGCCACTGCCGTTGACCGGTATCTTTGATTGCTGCAAATACATCCTCAACAACAGCCGATTGGGAACCCCAGTGCCGCCAGCTTCACTCCTAGTGCCGCCGCCGTCACCTCTGCTCCCACCGCCGCCAACCACTTCATCTAACCGCCGGAATCTGAAGCTAGTGCTACTGGATCTCCCACGCATCACCAAGGCAAGTCCGTAATCGGGAGTGATGTGCCGCCAGCCACCTATAACAACTTGTTGCCACTTGGGCTCCTCCATCTACCGTCGCCGAACTATGAACATCACAAGTCTATGGGTCTCTCTCCAACAATGGTTCAACAATAGTAAGTTGATCTCCAGGCGAGTTTTCAACAACAAATCGCCGCTCTTGGGGCAACCCTAGGTGCTTCCACAACCACAAACTTAAATTCAAGTGTATTGAATTCAAATATTCCTTCTGATTTACCGATGTATCCAGAGAATCCGGTAACCTCTTTCCCTGCTTTAACTATTGTAAATTATTTGTCTGGTTCTATGGGAAATTCCACAGGCTTAATTGCAGGAGAAAAGTTAAACGGTTAGAATTATTTCTCCTGGTCTCAGTATATTAAATGACCCTTGAAGGGCGTCACAAGTTCGGTTATTTGACTGGCGAGATACCCAGGCCTAAACCAGGGGATCCTCGAGAGCGCATTTGGAAAGAAGCAGACTCCTTGCTACGATCACTACTGATTAATAGTATGGAGCCTCAGATAGGGAATAATGCTGCCACCGCTCGAGATATCTGGGATGTTCAAAAATTATATTCAAAAAGGCATAATGCATCTCGTCTTTATACTTTGTGCAAACAAGTTCACGAGTGCAAACAGGAGACGATAGATGTCAATTCGTACTTTAATAAACTGTCCCTAATCTGGCAGGAGATGGACTTGTGTCGCAAAATTATTTGGGATTGCCCGTTTGGGAGGTGTCCAATATTCCAAAATTGAGGAAGTAGATAGGGTATATGATTTCCTAGCTAGTTTGAACTCCAAATTCGATGCAGTGCGAGGTCGTATACTGGGACAGAGACGTATACCCTCTATCACGAAAGTGTGCTCTGAAGTTCGCCTTAAGGAAGACAGATCCAGTGCTATGAACATCACTACTATGTCATCTACTGATTTTGTTGCTTTTAGTGCGAAATTATCTAGTAATGATGGTGACTAGCACAACAGGAAACAGACTCCAGTGTGTGAACATTGCAAAAAACCCTAGTATACGAAGGAACAGTGCTGAAAATTATATGGTAGACCACTGAATGGTAGAAGATGCCTTCCGAATGACGAGTCTAATCCCAGCCGTGCACTTGTAAATGAATCTTCGAGTGCTTCCCAGTCACAATCTCAAGTGAATTGTCAAAGTGACTCTGTTGCCCCTTCTCTTAGGACAATTGCTCAATCAGGTACATCACAACCCTTAAGTCTCCTAAGTATAAATGACAATAAACCATGGATACTTGATTCAAGGGATACAAATAATCTAACTGGGTCATCTGATAACTTCCTATCATATCTTCCTTGTGCTGGCAATGAAACAATCAGAATTACAGATGGGTCTTTTGCTCTTATTGCAGGCAAGGGTCATATTTCTCCCTTCCATGGCTTAACTTTACAAATGTGTTGCATGTATCTAAAATATCTTACAATTTGCTATCTATTAGTAAGATAACCCGAGATCTAAATTACCAAGTTGTCTTCTCATCGGATAATGTTTTCTTTCAAGACTTGAGCTCAGGGAAAACGATTGGCATTGTCCGGCATAATAGGGGACTCTACTTCCTTGATGATGATGCTTCTTCTAGGAACAGCTATAGGACTAGTTTGTTATCTTCGTATTTTTCAACTTTAGAAAAATATTGTATGTTATGGTATTTTCGCCTTGGTCATCTTTTATTTCCTCATTTATTCCATAAAGTTGATGTCTCTTCTCTTTCTTGTAATGTGTGCATTTATGCAAAACAACATAGGGTCACCTTTTCCTCTCAACCTTACAAACCTTCACAGCCCTTTAATCTTATTCATAGTGATGTTTGGGGTCCCTCTAGTGTTACCACCTTTTCAGGAAAACATTGGTTTGTGACATTTATCGATGATCATACCCGTCTTACGTGGGTCTTTCTTCTCACTGAAAAGTCAGAGGTTTCGTCGATATTTCAACAACTTTACACCACTATTGAGACACAGTTCAATGCTAAAATTGCTAATCTTCGAAGTGATAATGGTCGTGAATTTCTCAATAATACTCTTTGTGAATTTCTGTCTTCCAAAGGCATTGTTCACCAAAGTTTATGTGCTTATACACCTCAACAGAATGGAGTGGCCGAAAGGAAAAATCATCACCTCCTCGAGGTTGTCCAATCTCTCATGCTATCTACCTCTTCTCCATCTTATTTGTGGGAAGATGTAGTTCTTACTGCAGCTCATCTTACTAATCGAATGTCTTCTCGTGTTCTCCAACTCCAAACCCCTCTTGAATGCCTCAAGGAGTCATACCCGATCACATTACTCATTCCTGATGTTTCTCTCTGGGTTTTTGGGTGTTCTGTCTTTGTCCATAGTCATGGCACTAACCAAACTAAGTTTACCCTTCATGCTAAGAAATGTGTCTTCCTTGGATATCCTCTTCACCAGCGAGATTATAAATGCTTCCATCCTTCTTCCTGGACATACTTTATCTCTATGGATGTCACATTCCTTGAGGATAAACCATTCTTCCCTGTTAGTCATCTTCAAAGGGAGAGTACTGGTGAAGAGACTAACTGGTCAATATCCTCAATCCTTATTGATCTTCCTAAGCCCATCTTGAGTTCCCATAACACTGTTCTACCTACTAAACAGGTCCCTTGGCTAACATACTACAGGAAGAATCTCATAAAGGAAATTATGTCCCCTACTGTTCCGCCGACTCCAGTCCATGAATTTAAACCAACACAAGATCTCAAGGTACTACTGAGTGTGTCCCTGATAATAACGATTTATGTGTTGAGGATGATATTGTGGATGTAATTGAGAATGACAAAACTGATGTGTTAGTTCCAAAAAATAACAGGGTGGCAAACAGTGATGAGACTACAGTAGAAACACAAGATAGTGAAATTCTATCTCATCTTGAAACGTGCGATCAGAATCCTACTATAGGTGGGAAAGCATATGAGAAGTCAGACAAACCTGGGAATTATGATGCTTCTCTCGACATGCCAATTGCCTTGAAAAAGTGCACCAGGTCTTACACCAAGTATCCTATGTATAGCTTTCTATCTTACAGTAATTTGTCTTCTAAGTTCAGGGCTTTCACTGCTAGTCTTGACACGACAACAATACCAAAAAAAACATATATGTGGCTACGGGGATTCTAGAGTGGAAGACTGCCGTTATGGAAGAAATGAGAGCTTTTGAAAAGAATAATACGTGGAATCTTGTTACTCTCCCAAAAGGACGTAAAATAGTTGGGTGCAAGTGGGTGTTCACTCTGAAGTATAAATCTGATGGTACTTTAGACAAGTACAAGGCTAGACTTGTAGCAAGGGTTTACTCAAACTTATGGGGTAGACTATTCAGAAACTCTCTCCTGTAGTGAAGTTAAACACAATTCGGGTTCTCTCTGTTGCAATAAATAAAGATTAGCCTCTCCACCAACATGATGAGAAAAATGTCTTTCTAAATCGTGAGTTAAAAGAAGAGGTGTATATGAGCCCTTCTCCAGGTTTTGAAGCTCAGTTTGATCATTAGGTGTGTAAACTTAGGAAACCCTTGTATGGTCTAAAATAGTCCTTGAGAGCTTGGTTTGAAAGGTTTACTACCTTTGTTAAGTCCCAGGGGTTCACTCAGGACACTCTGATTATACATTGTTCACAAAAAGGTCAGTGTCGGGGAAAATTGCTGTCATGATCGTGTATGAGGATGATATTATCTTGTCAGGAGATGATATTGATGAGATCACCAAACTGAAAATGAAGATGGCAGACGAGTTTGAAATCAAAGACCTCGGGAATCTAAAATATTTCCTTGGAATGGAAGTAGCCAGATCAAGAGAAGGAATCTCTGTCTCACAACAAAAGTACATTCTTGACTTGTTAAAAGGTAACAGGTATGACTAGATGTAAACCTGCCGACATTCCTATAGAATTTAATGCTAAACTGGGAGATTTTGTTAATAAAGTTCCAGTTGATAAAGAGAGGTATCAACGTCTAGGGGGAAAGTTAATTTACTTATCACATACCAGTCCAAACATTTCTATGTTGTCAATGTTGTCAGTCAGTTTATGCAGGTACCTTATGAAGAACATATGGAAACTGTGAATCGAATTCTGAGATATTTGGAAAGCACTCCTGGTAAAGATCTAATGTTCAGAAAAATTGACAGGAAATGCATTGAAGACTATACCGACTCTGACTGGGCAGGATCAGTGTCTGACAAAAAGTCTACCTCAGGGTATTGTACCTTTGTATGGGATAACCTGGTTACTTGGAGAAGTAAGAAACAAAGTGTAGTTGCTAGAAGTAGTATAGAGGCTGAATACATAGCTATGAGTTTGGGAATTTGTAAAAAAATCTAGTTGAAGAAAATACTATCTGATCTTCATCAAGATGGTGTCTTACCTATGAAACTCTATTGTGATAATAAAGCTGCTATAAGTATCACCCATTAATCCAATACAACATGATCGAATGAAACATGTGGAGATTGATAGACACTTTATAAAAGAGAAATTGGACAATGGCAGTATCTGTATTCCGTATATTCCATCAAATCAACAAGTTGCAGAGGTTCTCACTAAAGGATTACTCTGGTAAACTCTTGCGTTAGCAAGTTGGCTCTGATTGATATCTACGCCCCAACTTGAGGGGGAGTGTTGGAAATAAGGGATTTAGTTGATTGTTTATAATTATAGTCCCGGGCGTATTATAGTCATTTCCTTTATCCAATTTTTTTTTCATTTCTTGTGTTTAGGTTTGTTGGAGCCTATAAATAAGAATCATCTTGTATCTCTCACGTTATGTAAAAATTAATAAAACGGAGACTCTCTATCGTGGTTTTTTCTCCCTGTTCTAAGGTTTTCCACGTAAACCTTGTGTCTCCTCTCTCTCTTTTCTCTTTTAACAGGTGTTTATGTAGCATTTCAAGCTTGCTTATAGTGAGAGACATACCTTGTAAAATTCATAAGCAAAAAGCTGGACAGCACTATAAGGTATAACCCGTATGACCTGGAATATTCAGAAAGGAACTATAACGAAATCATAACTCAAAATCTTCATCAGTACAGCCGAAAAAAGTCAAATTCTACATCACCGAGCACCAGCAAGTAATTTTAGGACAAATACCTGAGGAAGGTTGCCTTTCCAGTAGCCTTTAACTCCTTCATTCTGACCTATAGTTGTTATAGCCTGCGGTTAAACCCAAGCAAGGGAAAACTATGTAAACATGAAGATTTAGTCACAATGATCGATGATAACAGATAAACCTAGTGAACCACAGAACTACAAATAACATCTTTTGTAGACTAGCACTTACAACAAAATTCCCTCAGTCATTTTCTATCATTTTTATAATTTGAAATAGTGTGCCTCTTCCCTATCCTCAACCTTGAACACCCTACCACACTTTTATCCGTTCTCCCTCTTTAAATTTCCAAAATTTGGGCCAAAGATGTTCCAACCCCACTGATTAAGATGTTGCAATCCTCTAAAACAAACGTTTCAACTTTAACTAGGATTTGGAAGGGTCTTCCATGCTTGCCATAAGAGATAAGTATAATACAATGGATCAATGTGCTTCAAAAATGGTGGGTGTGAAAAATGATATCAGGTGGTAAAAATCGCCGGTTTCAACATGCAAATTAGTAAAAGAAATCTTCATTTTCCAACTAACCATGTAATGATCCAAATTATTCCTGACGTTCATTGTCTGCTCACCACATTTTAGCTCGAGGTGCTCCCAGTCAACATTAGGGTTTTCTATTTGAAAGTTTTAAGCCATAATTTTTAGCAATCCCACAAGTATCATCACATTATAACACGACAAGTCTACAACAGCTTCTGGGGCAACACAAGAGGACTAGTTACATGTGAGAAACTCTGCCTCCAAAGCTATAAAGAACAACCATCTATAGCCATACCTCAATGAAACCAATTGCTTTTTTAGTGCCTTCATGCGCTACTCGTACACCATGAGTCTGCAAGTATATCAAACTATCAATTGACAATTTAATCAAGCATGAGAATTATGAGATCCTAAATTCAAATTCCTCATAATTTCTGTCTCACTCTGAATAAATAGCCCACGTAATAATATTTTAAGACCTCAAACATTTGCCTCTAGCCTCTACGTAACTCCAACAAAATAAAATTCAGCTCAAGAAGAATGAATTTAACAAAAGCAACTAGTGTCAAACTGGTCGAGTCCGTAAGACAACAAAAACTAGCAGTTCCCTACGTCCAAGATGAAACTCAGTAATCAGGTCAAACGAGCTTTGGAATTAAAATACTAGGCGTAAATGACATACAATTAGCCGAAATTCTAGATGAAACTACCTAATATTTAAGAACGAGCACAAAGACGCATTAAACAAAACAGAAAACAACGACGTCATTAGCCCCAATTTGAACACGAATATAATCGCAATCAAAACATAAAAACAGCACTTCACCGCGTGAAACACAACACACCTGCATAAGAAGCTTAATACGGTCGAGAGGAGCCGTCACAGTCTTCGCAGCAGCACCGGCGACAGCGCCGGCAGCAAAAAGCGCAGCGTCTTTGGGCACCAACGCGATTAAGGCCAGTGGATGCGTCAGGAGCTGAGATGGAGACGGTACGAACTCGTGTTGGTCTCTCTTTTCCACAACCGAAATGCACGCAAATTTGCATCGAATGCGCCAGCAATCGGCGGCCGGAATACGGCAGAGTTGAGCGTTATTGCTCCATAATCCTTCAGAGATACCTGCAGGAGATTGCAGAGAGGCTCTGAGGGCTGGGATATTCCGCCATACCAATGCGGCGTTGTCTTCATTTCTCGCGGGTTTCGCCATTGGAGAGAAATCTGTTTACCGAAGAGGAAGCATGAAAAAGATAAGGTAAGTTGCGGGAGAGACAACGAAGGAGAATTTTGTTTTCAGTTTCTTTATGGACTGATTGAATTGAAAAATAAAATATCTTATTCAAATTCCTCGATCTGGGTGATGAAAATATCGACAGGTTGACGGATATTTACGTTATCAATTAAATTTTCGTTTCATCCTTATTTCTACTTTTTCGTAGGTTTTAATATCGATGAAATACAATTTATACCTTTAAACTATATTATACCAATTTAAATTTTAAACTAATAATTGTATCAATTTTAAACTCTGAATTTTGAGAATTCTATCAATTTAAATCCTAAACTAATAATTGGATCAATTTAAATATTGAATTTTTATAAGTGTATCAATTTAAACCCTGAATTTTCCTAATTGTATCAACTTAACTCCTCCATTGTGTTTTTTTGGATATACTTGTGAATGTTCAGGGTTTAAATTAATATATTTACGAAAGTTCGATATTTACATTGATACACTTATGAAAATTCCGAGTTTAAATTGATATAATTATTAATTTTGGGTTCAAATTGATACAAATCTCAAAGTTCATGGTTTAAATTGACACGATCCCTCAAGGTTTAAGGTTTAAATTGGTACACTTCTTGGTTTAGGGTTTTAATTGATACAATTCCCAAATTTTAGGGGTATAAATTGATATTTGCTAAAAAAAAAAACAAATAACAAAACGTTAATGATTATAATATCATAGATAATAAATATTTTAACTTATTTAAAAAGTGTAAAGTTATTTACTAATTAACGTGTCACTATCAAATGTCTATCACCGTCTAAACATTGATAGATATTATATTTTGTTATATTTTGTTATAAAGTTTAGTTAAGGGAAGTTAATTTAATTAACTACCCTCTCTCTCTAAATGGTTGGTCAACATGATATTGGTGGAAGAACACATAATAGTTTTGTAATTCTAACTTTCTCTCATTGACTCATTCTCTCTTCTTAACTTTCAACACAAACACAAAAAGAGGGAAAAAAGTTTTCTTTGTAGTTCTCTTCTTCTCTAAGTATTCCAAAAGAAGTTCCCACAAACACATTCCTTGTCGGAGAATAGCATGGAAAGACCAGGTGGTGGTGTCCTTGTTCATGGTTGTACGTTGAGATCAAGGGAGATGTTCGTGGTACAAAGTGTTCGTGACACGGAGAAGGAAGCATTAAAGATTATCATCAAGGGTAAGTCTTCTTCTTCCCATAAACAAAATGCTCATGAGTTTTATATTTATCCTGTATTGCTCTGTTTGTTTCTTGTTTTCCAAAACAAATTTCGAAAACACACGCGCTTCCGCTGAGGAATTCGATTCCTTAAAAAAATATGCAATGAAAATTTGTAAAAACTATGGTTATGCTTATTGATTTTCCGTTGATATTTTTTTCTATGTTGTTGGCAATCTTGCTTTGTAGGCTTATGATCAACATCTTAAAATGATGCTTGAGATGTTGAATAGTTTATTATTATAGTAGAAATTGATGACATGACTTATGAAGAGATAGTTTAGGTATGTTCATTTTTTTGTCTTTATCAAGGTAATGACAAGGGTGTTAGGCTTACCAACATGAGTTGGGTTGAGTTGGCATATACAACTCAATGTTAGGCCAACCAACTTTAAATATGTTGGGGTTGGTGCCCTAAATCTCGTGGTTCTTGTAATTTGTATTTGTATGCAAGTTATTTATAATAAAATAATGAGTTGTTTTATTCGATATTTAGATTGCATTAACCCAATGCAATTAACTAAGATCCAAGGATATTTTAGGTAATTTAAACATGTATGTGGTTGACATACATATGGATCATGTTTAAGTAATAACCTAAATGGTTTGTAGTATATGGATAATGTTGGGTGTCTTATCTTGTTGACACTACGGATACTTCATAATTGTTCCAAGAGTTGTAAAGTGTTACATACAATTTTATCATAATCGTTCATGTGGGAAATGTAAGTTAGGGTATCTTATACAAAGAGTTTATATAAGACCATACTGCAAAATAATTAATCTCTCTTTATAACATCGTTAATTGAAGAGATTAACATTTCATAGGATGACCATAGGTGAGTCAACCTTAATCCTTAATGAGTTATGAACTCATGTCTATGAGGGTAATTCTTTGATCTGTATGGGTGAGAGTGGCCAAATTCTCCGACTCAATATGCCTACCATTTTGGGGATTTGTCCAAGTAGGAAGCTATGAACATGACTACACAACATAGAGTTCACTCCTTCCCTTCTTTCGAGTAAGTAGATGAATTGCTCCCTTATGGGTTGATTTCAGGTCTTAAACAATGAGGCCCCACCCTCTCACTGGCCTAAGAGATATTAGTTTATAGTTGGACTATAAATTGTTTGTTCATTAGAGGAATCAGTGGTACTTAAGAAGTTAGATGTAATTACAAGGGGAAAACAGTAGTTTGACCCAACATTAAACCCACAAACAAATAAATTAACATCCAAGGTTATCATTTGTAGCTTAAACATGTATGTAGAGACATACAGGTAGATCATGTTTAAACGATAACCTAAATGGTATGTAGTAGATGAATAAGATTGGATACTTTATCCTAGTGACACTACGAATACGATCTATTTTGTAAATGTTACAATTGTTGTAAATTGCTACAAATGATCTGATCCTGATCATTCATGTGGAGACATGTGAATGAGGGTTTTCTATATAAAGGAGTTTGTATAAGACCGGACCACAAAATGACTAATCTCATTATATAACACTGTTCATAATAGAGACTTACATTTCACCAAGATGATCATAGTGAATGAGTAATATAACATGCTTTCAGGCTTACCAATAGATAGAAGAAAGCTATTCTCTTTACTTTTTTCACCCACCACCTTTCGTATACTCCACACGTTCCCTTCGCCTTCGTAAGTAAGCTATTCTATTTACTTTTTTCACCCACTACGAAATCACAATAGAGCTTTTCCAGACATTTTTAATTCGTGGTCTAATTCAACAACATTTATTATATTCAGTCAGAAGAGTTTAGGTAATACTTTCAAAGCGACTCTCATGATGTAGAAACTGAGGCCCGAAATGTTCATATGTCTTTGGCCCTTGCGAAGTCTCTCATCGCTTTCCTTTAAGTCATCCAAAGGATTCAAATCTTGGTTTGACATGGTTTACACGTTACTAGTTCCTGGAAGAGTTAATATCTTCATTAGCTAAACCCTTTCTTACCCGTCCTTCCTTTCCTCATTGCCACTGGATTCGAGCAAAAAACTCGATTTCTGAACCTTTCTTTCCCACCCCATCTTCGCCCTCGGGGCTGTTACCTGCGTAGTGACTACAATACAGAAAGGAATGCAATAAAACAAATTAGAATCAATAAGCACTCTAACTACTCTTAATTTGAGTTTTAAACATGCTATTCAAGTGATATTCATAGAGGGTTTGAAGCAAACTTTACCTTTGAAGAAAACTCCACAAATTCAGCAAGAAATCTAGAAATTTAAGCTAGAAATCTTCAAGTAGACCACCACCAAGATCTTCTCTACTAATCTCAAGGAGGATTGTGTGGTGCAAACGCTCAAATTGAGTTGAATTTTGGATGAACTTAAGTGGGTTTTGTAGGTTTTCACAGCAGCAGTTTTCTGGTTCAAAATCACAGCTTCTATACCAACTTCTCAGCATGGAACTTAAATTTATAAGCTGAAAATTGCATGGAGACCAACTTCAACTTCACCAATTTAATGAAACTCGAGTGGGATTTGGTGATTAACCATTTAATCACAGAGTGGATTTTTCCAAAATCCACTCAATCTAATTTAATTTTTTTTAATCAAATTGGTTAAAAATGATTTTATATTTAAATAAACTTATTTTATTTAAATATTTAGTTTTACAAAATTAATTCAAAATAATCAATTTTAAATAAAACTAATTTTAATTTTAATTAAAATATTAATTTAATATCTTAATATTAAATTAATAAACCAATTCCATTAATATGATTCAATTTCATATAATTAATACTTAAATCAAAATTTAAATATTAATTGATTCTTTAATTTCGTTTAATTTCGATAAAATTAAACGTTTCAATTGTATCGTATACAATTAATCGAAAACCCTAAATTGAA
Organism: Benincasa hispida; assembly: GCF_009727055.1. Taxonomy (NCBI): domain Eukaryota; kingdom Viridiplantae; phylum Streptophyta; class Magnoliopsida; order Cucurbitales; family Cucurbitaceae; genus Benincasa; species Benincasa hispida. The sequence goes on from NC_052351.1 coordinate 46,262,584, forward strand.
TTTGAACATTTCAAATTCATAACCTTAATTCCAAAATCCATCCAATTAATACTCAATTTGTTATTCCAATTTACGAGCTAGTAGAGGGACCTAATAGACCTACAGATCATGAGCTACAACGATTTGTAATTAATTGGTTAAACTCTTTAAACCGAATTAATTACTATTTGTTAACTATAAAGGCACGCCACTATAGCTTGATAGTTACACTCTCCTCACTGTAGGTGTGTTTTTGTCCATTTCAACTATATCAGTAAGTCAATCATTCACACGTTGTTCGTATTTACAGCTGGGTCAAAATTACAATTTTACCCCTATAAATACATCTTGCACCTTAAGCTCCCACTGACCCTCTATTGAACAACTGATTTGTAATACCATTTATAAATCATATCCCTCTTTAACAAGAGAGGGCAGGACATCGTTGTTCAAGACTAGGCATCGACACTTAAAAGAATAACCTATCTGCTAACCCTAAGTTGGATAGGAATGAATTCCATCTCGCATAGCTATGTCTCCAGCTATCTACCCGGTCTTATCCTAAAAATGGGAGGCTTATCGAGCAGTGTTGTTGGACTACTCTCACCTATGCAGATCAAAGGATAATCCTGAAATAAATAAGAGTTCACAATTAACTCAGGATTAAGATCGTGTTACCCTCGATTATTTTAGTTTGAAATAGTCAGTTTTAACAGTAAATGGTCGTTATAAAGAAAAATGATTATTTTGAGGTTCAGTCTTATGCAAACTCATTGCGTATGATGCCTCCACTCACATGTCTCTACATGAATGATTTGTGGACCACATCATTTTTATCAGTATACAAAATGGGTCGCATCTAATAGTGTTACCGGGACGAAATACCCAACTTCATCCATATACTTATAGACCATTTAGACTATGTACTATAACTTGATCCTGTTTACGTCACCACATAAAGTTAAAATATTCATACTATAGCCATGGATTTGTTTATTGGATTTTCATAATAGAATGCAATATCAATGACTTTATTGAATAAAATACTCGATAATATTTTATTGATAAATAGAATGTTTAACACAAAATTTACGAACTACGAGTTCTAGGACATTCCCAGGAATCTCCCACTTAGACTAAAACTCAGTGAGAATAAATATATAATACAATGTTGAGAAACATAGAGGAAAAATACAATAAACCAGGGCATCACTAATACTATAAATATTCTCCCACTTGCCCTAGATTACGTTGCTCGGAGTCCTAGTCCAACCAGATGGCCCTCGAACACTTTAACCAAGAGGGTCTTCGTAAATGGATCAACAAGGTTGTCTTTAAAGGCTATCTTCGTGACAATCACATCTCCTCGGTGTACTATCTTTCTGATGAGATGGTACTTTATCTCAATATGTTTTCCATGTTTGTGACTCCTTGGTTCTTTCGAGTTGGCAACGACACTACTATTGTCACAATACAATGTGATGGGTAGGTGCATATCTAGAACTATTTCCAAGTCAACCAAGAATTTGCATAGCCATACTGCTTCTTTAGCGGCTTCACATGCGGCTATGTATTCTGCTTCCATTGTGGAGTCAGCGATACAACTCTATTTAATGCTTCTCCAAACTATAGCTCCTCCATTGAGAGTGAAAATTGATCATGAAGTAGATTTCCTTGAACGTCAGTCTGCAAAACAAAATCATTGTATCTAGTAAGGATCAAATTCTTAGGTCCATACGCAAGCATATAGTTCCTTGTTCTCCTTAGACATTTGAGGATGTTTTTTACAGTAGTCCAATGATTGTGTTCTGGATTGGATTGGAACCTGCTGACGATTCCAACTGCAAAGCATATGTCAGGACGTGTACATAACATTGCTTACATCAAACTCCCAACTATAGATGCATAAGGAATTATTTTCATTTCTTCCTCATCTTGAGGTGTCTTAGGACACTATTCCTTTGACAAATGAATTCCATGTCTAAAAGGCAACACACCATTTTTAGAATTTTGTATATTATATCTTGACAACATCTTGTCAATATAAGATGCTTGAGACAGTGCTAGGGTTGTATTCTTTTGATTTTGAAAAATTTGTATCCCTAGAACATATTGAGCATCACCCAAATCTTTCATTTGGAACTGTGTTACTAACCATCTCTTTACGTCAGCAAGGAAGCTAATCTCATTCCCAATGAGTAAGACATCATCAACATAAAGTGTTAAGAATGCCACAGTCTTGTTGACTATTTTCTTGTATACACAAGGTTCGTTAACATTATGTTCAAATCCATAAGATTTTATCGCAGTATCAAATCTTATATTCCAGGATCTTAAAGCTTGTTTTAACCCATAAATAGATCTTTTAAGCTTACAGACTTTTTGTTCCTGTCCTTGTTTGATGAACCCTTCTGGTTGATGAAGGAAATCTAACACAGGGATTTCCATAAGCAACGGAAGGGATCGTTTCAAATTCCATTCTGATTGAACACAAACATTTACAGTCTTAAAACAGAAATTAACAGGTCATGCATATACAAAAATTACAGCATGTTTAAATATAAATCATGAGATAGAGTATGCGTACCTATGAAAGACCATTCTTCAAGTATCCCTCGAATAGTCTACAATGCGTCCACAGCAACACTCGAGCATAACGAATAGAAACACCAACAGCACGAACTACGAACATAACGATCGTCTGAATGCTCATCGAACCCAATCGAGTCCAACTCGATTCACGAACAGAGTAAAGAGACCACCACAAGTGTTACTTTGGTATTCTCAGTGTAAGAATCTAGGAGTTGTGGGCTCTGTATGATCTTGACTTGAGGAAGATAGGAGGTCTACGATCGAGTAAGTGGAAGATAAAACATTGTCTATCGCATATACGATGTACTCGATCGTTTAGTAAATGAAGCCTATCGCATAGACTTTGCTACTCGATCATATAGCAACGATCAGTTAAGTAGTTATCGTATAGTCAACTCTAAGCAGTCGTTTAGCTTATTGTGTAGTCTCTCAACGACTATCACTTAGTAAAACAATTTTACTTGACAACCCTTTTTCCGTGAGTACTTTTCGAATGAAGCAACTACCAATTTTGGAAAACAATTTTCCTTTTATCTCACAGTTACCACAAAGTGGGCGCATCCCTAGTGTTACCAGGATAAGGTATCTCTTCTTTATCCCTATACAACAGACCATTTAGGTTATTACTTAAGGCATGATTTACTTGTATGTCTCACATACATGCTTAAGTCTACATAAAATAACCACGAATCTTAGTTTATTGGATATGAGTAAATGCAAATAAAATAAGATTATTTAATGTGTACAAACTATTTATAAACTACGAGATTCCGGGAGAATTAGGACACCAATCCCAAAAATCTCCCACTTGTCCTACTGCCTCGGGAGACTAATGTAGAATACATAAAACAGTAAAATATACAATAAACTAGGGCATACTCTATACCCCAGTATCATCTTCCACTTACCCTAAACAAGGTGCCACATGTCCTGTAGACCCAGACTCTCCAGATGACCCTCAAACACTTTAGTCGTGAGAGCTTTTGTAAACGAATTAACAATGTTGTGCTCCGGCACGATCTTCGTGACTATCACATCACCGCGATGCACAATCTCCCTAATCAAATGATATTTCCATTCGATATGCTTGCCTTTACGATGACACCAAGGTTCCTTTGAATTTGCCATAACCCTGCAATGATCACAATAGAGTGTGATCGAAAAAGACATATTTGGAACAACTTCCAAATCCATAAGAAACTTCCTAAGCCAAACAGCCTCTTTAGCAGCTTCACAAACAGCTACGTACTTGACTTCCATAGTGGAGCCCGCGATGCATCGTTGCTTGATGCTTTACCAAACCACAACCCCTCCATTCAGAGTGAACAATGACCCTGATGTCGATTTCTGACAATCTCTATCAGTCTGAAAGTCGGAATCTGTGTATCCTATAAGGATTAAATCCTTATCTCTATACACGAGCATATAGTCTCTCGTTCTCTGAAGATACTTGAGAATCGTTTTGACTGTCGTCCATTGATCTAATCCTGGATTGGGCTGATAACGATTGACAATCCCTACTACATAGAAAATGTTAGGTCTAGTACATAACATTGCATACATAAGACTTCCAATAACCGAAACATAGGGAATCTGTCTCATTTCCTCAACCTCTTGAAGTGTCTTAGGACACTACTCCTCAGACAAAACAATTCCATGCCTGAATGGTAATAAGCCTCTCTTGGAATTCTGCATCAAGTACCTGATCAAAATCTTGTCAATGTACGATGCCTAAGACAAGGCCAACCTCTTGTTGTTACGATCCCGAATGATCTGGATCTCTATAAATATTACGCCTCTCCCAAATATTTCATTTGGAATTAGGCGGCTAGCCACTTTTTAATATCAATAAAAAAACTTATATCATTCCCAATGAGTAGGATATCATCCACATACAGTACCAGGAAAGCTACTGAGCTGTTGATGATTTTCTTGTAAACACAAGGCTCATCAACATTTTGATCAAATTAAAACAATTTGATCACACTATTAAATCTAATGTTCCACGATCTAGATGCTTGTTTCAGCCCATAAGTGGACCTATTAAGCTTGCAAACTTTTTACTCTTGATTTGGAACAATGAATCCCTCTAGTTGAGCCATGTAGATGGTCTCCTCAAGATTACCATTCAGAAAGGCAGTCTTGACATCCATTTTCCATATCTCATAATCATAAAATGTGGTTATGGACAGAAGTATCCTGATAGACTTCAACATGACAACAGGTGAGAAAGTTTCCTCATAATCCACTCCCTCGACCTGGGTATAACCATTTGCCACGAGTCTAGCCTTAAAGGTAGGCGCCTTCCATCTACACCTCATTTTCTCTTGTAGATCAACTTACACCCTATAGAGTTTACCCCATCAGGCTGATTCACAAGTTCTCAGATAGAATTGATGTACATAGACTCCATTTCCTGATTCATGGCTTTAATCCACCCATCTTTGTCAACATCCTCCATTGCTTGTTTATAAGACAATGGATCCTCAACTCCATCATCAGACATGATCTTTTTGGGCTTCAGTCAAACCCATGTAGCGTTCCAATGGGTTCGCAACCCTCCCACTACGTCGAGGCAGTGTCAACTCTTGAGATGGTTGACTAGTTAAATCGACATCAACAACTCTTGTTGATCTATCAGTCTGTTCAACGACTCTTGTTGAACTCTCAGCAGTTTCACTAGAAATCTCATGTAAAACAAGCTTACTTTGTGGTTTATGATTCCTGATGTGGTCTTCTTTCAAGAAGATAGCATTTGTCGACATAAACACTTTATTCTCACTCGGATCATAGAAGTATCCACCCCTTGTTTCTTTAGGGTAGCCTACAAAAAGGTAAACTTTCGAACTCGGTTCCAACATTTTAGGGTTAGTTACAAGCACAGGGGCCGGACATCCCCAAATCCTGAAGTGGCATAAACTACCTTTAAGGCCTGTCCGCGGCTCAAAAGGTGTTTCAGAAACACTCTTCGAGGGAATGCTGTTCAAAATATAACATGCAGTCTCCACTGCAAATCCCTAAAACGAGTTTGGAAAATGAAGATAACTCATCATAGACCGAACCATGTCCAACAAGATTCTGTTTCTCCTTTTTGATACACCATTCTGTTGAGGTGTACCTGGGGTCGAAAGTTGGGATGCGATTCCATGTTTTATCATATAGTTTTGGAATTCGAGGTCCATATACTCTCCACCACGATCAGATCGTAGTGTTTTTATCTTTTTACCTAACAAGTTTTCAATTTCAACCTTATACTCCTTGAACTTTTCAAGAGCGTCAAACTTATGTTGCATTAGGTATAGATACTCATATCTTGAATAATCATCTATGAAATAGATGAAATATTCATACCCACCTCGAGCTCTAACACTCATTGAACCACAAAGGTCTGAATGTATAATCTTGGCTCTATAATCTTTTCCAGTAAGAGGTTGTTTGGTCATCTTGCCTTCAAGGCATGATTTACATACCGACAAGGAGTTTTCTTCTAAACCTTTTAGAAGTCCACATTTCACCAACTTCTCAATCCTATTGAGGTTGATGTGACCTAACCATAGATGCCAAAGATGGGCGTTTTCCTTAGAAGAAGCCTTTGGTCTTTTTACAGTTGTCGCTATTTTGAACATTTCAGTATTAAGCAAGGCTTTTATGACTAACGACCTTAGTACATACAAGCTAATTTTTCATTGAACCAAAACCAATATCCATACCATTCTTAAAAATAAACACTTTACTTTCAGAAAAAGAGACGGTATAGACTTGTTCAATCAGACAAGAAACTGAGATTAAGTTCCTCTTAATATGATGAACTACAAAAACATTATCCAGTAATAGATAATGTTTCTTGTCCAAAAATAACTTCAGCCTGCCTACAACAACAACTAACCTCACCAGTACGGACTCAAAGAGTCAACTTTCCATCTTCCAACGTTTTCCAGGAACTAAATCCTTGGTAGAAAGAACTCACATGATTAGTAGCACCTGAATCAAGTATTCAGGTAGAATCATCATTCTTTACCAAACACGTCTCCAAGACAAATAAATCACATTTACTATCTTTAGACTTCTTCCTCTTCTGAAGAGTAGTGGGATCAGTATCAGAACCTAAATAAGCTCCAAGTTATATTTCAGAGAACAATTCTCGTCGATGAACTTCAACAGAGTCAACAACATTTGTTTTCTCTTTTAGCCCTTTGACATTCAAGAAATACTGGAGATTATCTTTGGAACTGACACTACTGGTTTCTTTATCAATTATTGGGGATGATGCCTTAAACTCTCGTGTCCTGTAGTTTGTAAACACAGTTTTGAACAAACGTTTGTGATGTATAATATATGATATTTTCTTCACTTATTGTCTTTGAACATTGGATGTTTTATTTACTTTACCACAAACCAATAAACTAAAATCCCCAGTTGTCATTATGTAACTTAAGCATGTATGTGGAGACATACAAGTGGATCATGTCTTAAGTGATAACCAAAATGGTTTGTAATATATGGATATAGGAGAGAAACCTTATCCTGGTAATGCTACGGATGCGACCCGCTTTGTAGAGTAGTTACAAATGTTGTGACTTGCTACAGATGGTCAGATCCTGATCATTCATGTGGGGACATACGAGCGGGGGCGTCCTATACAAAGAGTTTGTATAAGACCTGACCACAAAGTGTTAACATCTCGTTATATAACGCCATTCATGACAAAGATTTCACTTCACCAGGATAAGCATAGGTATCCTGACCTCAATCCTGAGTGAGTTGAGAACTCCTACCCTGGGCAGTCCTTTGATTTACATGGGTACAAGTAGCCTGATCGTCGACTCAAACCTACCACTTTGGGGATTCGTCTGATTTGGGAGCTAGAAACTCAGTTACACAAGATGAAATTCACTCCTTCCCCAAAACATGGGTAAGTATGATTTCGGAGCTTGAACGATGTGGTGCCACACACTTTCTCATGGCTCGAGAGATGTCCACACATAGTAGAACTATGTTGTATTGTTCATTAGAAGGATCAGTGGTACTTAAAGAGTTAGATGTAACTATAGGGGTAAAACGGTAAATTGGTCCAACTGTACTTACGAGCATCTGTGAAGGGTTATCGTATTGTTGATTGGTTATATCTGATGGACACAGAAATATATCTGTGGTAAGAAGAGTTCAGATGTCGGTCTTTAGTGGAATGCCTGGCAGTTAATGGATGGTGGATTTCGTGGTTAAAGAGTATAGTCAGCTCTTCACGTACCGTTGGAGCCTCGAGCCATAGGTCCATAAGGTCCCCTTTGTAGCTCAATAGATTCAAGTAGAGAATCAGCTTTTGGGTCAGTTTGAAATGTTCAAATTGATAAGAGGGAGTTCAATTATATATCATATGATTGAACTGGTTAATTATATATGATATGATTGGCTTTATGTATGAGATACATTATTGGAGGAAAATGGATATAAATATGATTCATATCTAGTGGAGGAGAAAACATTATGGTTTATATGTGATATTAAACTATAGGTTAATGAATATAATATAATTATATTTATGATTTTAATTGGACAATTATAGGATAATTGTGCCCCCCGTTTTCTCCATAACCGTGTGATAGTGGGAAGTTTCAATCAGTTTTCGTAACTGAAGAATAAAATGAAAATCGTTTTCATTTTGCAAAAGATCACGTAATTCGCTCAAGCAAAGTGTATACTACCTATCGCTTAGCTAACCGAGAGACTATACGATAACTCAAAGTTGCTTCACGATCGTATACACGCGCGTCTCTTTTAAACGATCGCCTATATAATTCTAAACGATCGTCTAACGCCGAGTGTTTACTAAACGATCATTTATACGATCGTAGCCTATTTACTACACGATCGTGTACATTCTTCTAAACGATCAAGCATTGTCTATACGATAAACCCTTCCCTTCTCCCACTTGCTTGGTCATTGTATACGATCTTCATATCCTCCTCACCTCTACCAAATTCCAACAGAGTCCACTATTTGGATTCTCACACCGAGAATACTGAGGGTTTTAAGTGGTGGTGTCATCCCCATTTGTTTTTTTTCGTGTGGAGGTCGTTCGTGAGTAGACGACCGGTGGCGTTGGTGAACGATTGCTTGGACTTTCTAGCGAGAGCGAGAGCAGTCCCTTGGAGAGAACGAGATTTGCTGTGGAGAAAGGTTCTTCAACTGATGAGTTTTCATGTTCTCTTATTATTTAATTTCAAAGCATGCCGGTAATTTTTAGTATGATGCATATATTGTCTGTTAGATTGTAAATGTTGAAATTCTGTCACAATGTATTTGGAACGATCCGCTTCCGCTCAGAAGTACTCTTGTATAAGAGTTCCTTAAATTGGTATCAGAGCCAGGTTCTGATATTCCAAATTCATTGATGCAAAGAATTGCATTTACTTTCTCGGTAGGTGAAGCATGTCTACTCCCTGTTTAAGCATTAAATCGTTTGTGGATGTGTGAGATTAATGGAGTTTCTGGGATTAAGCCTCTGGATTGTTTAAATTCTTTTATATTTGAAGTTAATTGTAAGGGCCTCTATGTTTTGGGATTATTAAATGCTATCGAGTCTGTAATTTCAAAGTTGTTTGGGTCCGAGTCGTTCGTGAAGAAGCTTCGTAGCAAGGGTTGCTGTTCTTCAAGGATGAAGACGACCAAGGGGTCGTGTAAACGATGGGGTAGACGATCGTTGAGTATCGAATACTTGGGAGCTGGTTTACGCACGCGCACTAGACGATCGTGTAGCTCAATAAGCTTTATCGCTTCATCTAGACGTTTACGATCGCGGAGTAAATCGTTTACCTATCGCGTGTTAAGTGATCATCTAGATGATCGAGCTTCACAGCTTCGTTGTTATCTAAACGATTGTTTAACATCCACATGTTTTTGTCTTGTGCACTAAACGATCGTATACTTGGCCACGTTTAGGGAGCTTCATCTGGCGGTTCAAGACTCGGTTTGTCTGTAAACCAGTTTGCTCAATGGAAAAATGTAATAAATAGGGTTTTTCTTTCCATTTTTGAGGCGATTCATCCCGGTCCATTAATTCTTGTGAATGTACATAGGATGTATCTTTTAATTTATATGTCATATGGTATGCCATATAGAGAAATCCCACCTTAGGTTATGCATTGGTCATGCACCATCTCTTTATTATAAGTGTTATGATTTAGATTTAACTTACTTAAGAGCATGCTCATACATCATATAATATAAGAGTTATATTTATGCATACATAAAGCATTGACATGCATCATCGTTATATTATAAGTGTTACAGTATAAGGGTGTATGGAGCATGTATACTTGGTTCCTTACTTGTATATAAAAGTTATGTATAGTAATTAACGGACATTGCATGAAGCATGACACATATGTTACACTTATAAATGTTATGAATACCTCGTTGTGTGGCAATGTATGGTTTTAGTTGTTTCTTTTATAAAGGTTATATGGAAATTATAACTAAAATCAATAAGAAAGACATACATGCCAACTTAGGTTTACATCATTGTTTTAAAAATGATTTAAAACTTGGATGAGATTGACCTAAGATCACGGTTCTAATATGATTAGCAACCTTAGGCTTTAATATTTTAATCAGTTTAATATGATTAAATTGACTAATAAAAGGTTAAAGTGTAGCAAATCTATCTATAAGGGACATTTTGTCTAAGGCAGGTTCTGTCTAGGCTGGGGTTTTTAAGGTGACGGAAACGGAACACCCCTACCTGGGAACCTACTTGGAAAGGTGAATTAGATAAATTTGATGCATGCATGCAAGGTTAAGGACTGTCCATTAAAGAGTTTAATGTGACTACTTGAACTTGTTTATTTCAAAGACAAAAGTTGTTTTTGAGCGGATTAAAATGACTTAGACTAAAATCAATAGCTGGATTGTCTAGGTTAATGAACCCCTAAGTAGAGCATTCAGTGGGAGGTACTTGGGACATCTGATGCTTCATTTAAACCTTTCGCGTTTCTTCCTTATTGTCCACACCATGAGATTTATCCTTGACCTCGTGGCACTTTGGGAGTGTCCCCCTAAAGGATGGTGTTTGGGTAGGTCAATATCAAGGTGGATGGAGAGAATGTTCATAGTAAGTGGGAGTGGGAAGTGTGACAACATATCCCACGGACTCTCTCGTTAGATTGAATAAAGTTTCTGCGCATTGCCTCGAGGCACCCTGGGAGTGTCCTATTATAGGATGGCAGTTTTGCGCGTTTCTTTATTTGATCTCCTGTATAGGATAAGGTTACTTAGTCTCTTGTCCTAATATGCTTATTCTCTATGGTGGGCGCATTAGGGCGGGACTCTGGGGTCGAAAACGAAGGGTTACACTTACGTGGAATCGTTAAGGGTTAACAGTTATGGATCGAACAAATGGTGGCTGTTAGGTTTAGTTCCAAGAGTTTGTTCTGCCTAATGGCTGTCTCTTATACACATCTAGATGTGTATAAGAGACAGCTGTTAGGGTTAGTTACAAGAGTTGTTTCTGCCTTATGGTTGAGAGTGTCTCATGCTAGTGAAGGGACATCTGATCACCCCACCGGTGACTTTTGTCCTGCCTCTCTGGGGCATCATTGCAAAATAGAAGTTTTTTTCACTTAGGGTACTTGGTAACTATTTTGCTAAAACTAATTTGTGTTAAAATATGGTTTAACAAAAGACTTGTAAAAGTTTGTTTGTTTTTCAGCAACGGTTTTAAAATGGCTACAGCCACAATTGCTTTGCTGAGCGCTGAAAGATTAATTGGCGACGATTACGCTAGTTGGAAATATATGCTCACAAAAATACTGGTCATCGAGGATCTTATGTTCGTTCTTATGGAGGAGCTTCCTCCTATTCTAGCTCCAAATGCCGCTCAAAATGTTTGGGAGGCGTACGAGCGTTGGACATGGGTGAACGAGAAGGCCCGAGCCTATATCTTGGCTAGTCTTAGTGACGTGTTGGCCAAGAAGCATGAGCCCATGGTCTCGGTGCATCAGATCATGGAGTCCCTGCAGGGGATGTTCGTACAATCGTCTGGACAGCTCAAGCATGAGGCTCTGAAAAACATATTCAACTCCAAAATGGAGGAAGACACCTCTGTTAGTGAACATGTGCTTAATATGATGGTCCACTTTAACGTGGTAGAGATGAATGGGTCGAGAATCGATGAGGGCAGTCAGGTTAGTATAATCCTACATTCATTGCCGGAAAGCTTCCTCCACTTTGTTAGCAATGTGATTCTTAACAAAGTGGAATATACCCTTACAACTCTCCTCAACGAGTTGCAGACATTTCAATCCTTGCTGAAAAGTAAGGAGAAGAGAGGAGGTGAGGCAAATGTTGCTTCGTCTTCAAATATGTTCTATTGAGGTTCGACCTCAGGCACGAAGTCTGCACCTTCCACTTCTAACACTGCAAAGTGGAAGAAGAAGAAGGGTGGTAAGGGAAAAGGGAAGACACCTGCTAACCAACTACCTATCGTCCAACAGAATAGGCGTCCGATGCCGGTTGACAAAGAAAAGTGTTTCCACTGCAACCAAGACAGACACTGGAAGAAGAATTGTCTTCATTATCTGAAGGAGAAGAAGGCGACCAAAGCGAACAAAGGTAAATATGATTTACTAATGTTAAAACTTGTTTAGTGGAGAATGATGATTCTGCCTGGATTATTGATTCGGGCGCCGCTAATCATGTTTATTCTTCTTTTCAGGGGATTAGATCCTAGCGGCAGCTGGAGGCTAGTGAGGTGACGATGCGAGTAGGCACCGAGCACGTCGTCTCAACTGTGGTAGTGGGAGGAGTCCAGTTAATTTTATAGAATAGATTTCTTGTTCTAAAAGATGTATTTGTAGTTTCTGAGTTGAAAAGTAACTTAATTTCTGTAAAGTACTTGCTACAATGTAAATATACTCTTAATTTTGATGTAGATAAAGTGTTTATTCATAAAGATGGAGTAGAAATTTGTACAGCAAAATTGGAAAATAACTTGTATTTGCTAAGATCGTTAGCCTTAAGTTCCCTCCATAACATGGAGATGTTTAAAACTGCTGTAACTCAATCTAAACGTCAATGTGTTTCTCCAAAAGAAAATGTCCAATTTTGGCACTTTCGATTACGGCACATCAATCTCAATAAGATTCAGAGATTGGTGAAGAATGACCTTCTTGAAGGAATTCTTAAACAAGAGTATCCATGAGGAGGTCCGAATCTTTCCTAATTCATTGTGACCAAATTACCACACATATATTCTAACAAATAGGTATGCATTTTAAACACTAATTAAAGGTATGCTTTGACAAATAAAATATAACAGATTAAGTAAACGTACCAGTTGAAGGCTATCTTCACTCGAACTCAATCCAGTGAAAGTGACACCTTTACGGTCCAAATCGCTCAACAATCAGTCTCCTAACAGCACCACGATCGTCTACACGAACGACAGCGCACGAACAAGCAGCAACCGAGGATGACACCACCACACGAAACCCTTGATATTCTTAGAGTGAGAATACAAAGAGTGGACTTTGATGGAATTGGTAGAGGAAGGAGGAGAGGACGATCGTGTAGAACGAATAAACAAGTGGGAAATAGTAGGTGACTATTGTATAGTCGGGTGCTTGTCGCTTAGAGAAAGGTATACGATCGTGTAGGTTTTACTAATTGATCTTCTAGTAAATATTAAGTGATCGTTTAGGAAAGATCGGCGTGCTAAGAGATCGTTTAGAAATCACGTGCGATCGTTTAGGCGATGGGCGCTATCGTATAGACTCTTAATTCAACGATCGTGAAGTTTCCACACCGTGAGAAAATTTTTCGAACTCTTTACAAAATGAAAACAATTTTCATTTTATTCTTCAGTTACAATAACCGAAATCAATCTTCCCACTTTCGTAAGATTTAGGAGAAATTCCTGGCTAATCATCTCATAATCGCCTATTTAAATAAATAATGAATATAACCATATTATATTCTTAACCTATAGTTTGATATCATATATCTACTATAGTAATTTCTTCTCTACTTGATATAAATCATATTTTATATCTAATTTCCTCCAAAATAATGTATTTCATACATTTAGTCAATTATATCATATATAATTAACCATTTTAGTTATATCATATCTAATCGAACTCCCTCTTGTCAATTTTAACATTTCAAACTGACCCAAAAAATGATTCTCGACTTTATCCAAGCTACCAGAGACCTTATGGACCTGTGGTTCGAAACTCCAACGGTACGTGAATAGCTGACTAAACTCTTTAGCCACGAGATCCACCATCCGTTAACTGCCAGACATTCCACTAAAGACCAACAGCTGAACTCTTCTTACCACAGATATATTTTTGTGTCCATCAGATAAAACCAATCATGAGTATGATGACCCTTCACAGATGTTCGTATGTACAGCTGGGCCATTTACCGTTTTGCCCCTGTAGTTAATTCTCACTTCTTAAGTACCACTGATTTCTCTAATAAACAATACAACATAGTCCAACTATGTGTGAACACCTCTCGGGTCAAAAGAAGGGTGTGAAGGCACATCGTTCAAGTCTTGAAATCAGCCCTCTAATTCCATCTTGTGTAGCTGAGTTCTCAGCTCCCAAATCAGACGAATCCCCAAAGTGGTAGGTTTGAGTCGGCGACCTGGCCACTTGCACCTATGAAAATCAAAGGACCATCCTCAATGGTAGGAGTTCCTAACTCACTCAAGATCGAGGTCATGTTACCTATAGTCATCCTAGTGAAATAAAATCTCTGTCATGAATGGTATTATATAACAAGACATTAACACTTCGTGGTCTAGTCTTATACAAACTCTTTTTATAGAATGCCCTCGCTCGCATGTCCCCTACATGAATGATCAGGATCAGACTATCTGTGACAAGTCACAACACTTGTGACCATTCCACAAAGCGGGCTGTATCCGTAGCGTTATTAGGATAAGGTTTCTCTCCTATATCCATATACTTCAGGCCATTTTGGTTATCACTTAAGATATGATCCACTTGTATGTCACCACATACATGCTTAAGTTATATACAGATAACTAGGGATTTTAGGTTTATTGGTTTGTGGTAAAGCAAATAAAACAAATGACTGAGCAAAATCAAGAAGTGAAGTAAAATATCATATATTATACATCACAAGCGTTCATACAAACTGTAGGACATGAGACTTTAGGGCATCAACCCCAACACTTCTAAGTGAGTTAGAAGAAAATTCTTTACCGGTGTGCAAATCTTGCCTTGAGGGTAAGATGACTAAAAGACCTTTTTACTGGAAAAGGTTATTGAGCCAAAGAGCCTCTAGAGTTAGTACATTCTGACCTTTGTGGTCCTATGAATGTGCGAGCTAGGGGAGGCTATGAGTATTTCATTAGTTTTACTCATAATTACTTTAGGTATGGGTATGTTTATCAAATGCAACAAAAGCCTGAATCCTTTGAAAAGTTCAAAGAGTTCAAGGCTGAAGTTGAAAATGCATTGGATAGACTGATTAAGACACTTCGATCGGAACGAGGTGGAGAGTTTTTGGATTCAGGGTTCTAGGACTATTTGATAGAACATGAAATCGTTTCCTAAATCTTAGCGCTGAGTACACCTTAGCAGAATGGTGTAGCAGAGAGGAGAAACAGAACCTTGTTGGACATAGTTTGTTTTATGATGAGTTACGCTTCCTTACTGGACTCATTTTCGGGGTTTTGCAATGGAGACTGCGGTATACATCTCAATGGTGTTCCTTCCAAGAGTGTTGCAAGAACACCTCTGGAGGTGTGGAACGGGCATAAAGCTTGTTTACGTCACTTTCGTCTATGGGGTTGCTTAGCACATGTGCTTGAGGCTAATCCCAAGAAGTTGGAACCACAGTCGAGGTTGTACCTCTTTGTAGGCTACCTCAAAAGTACACGAGGGGGTTACTTTTATGATCCATTGAAAAATAGGGTGTTTGTTTCTACAAACGCTACTTTCCTAGAGGGGGATCATATTAGGGAGCACAGTCCACGTAGTAAAGTCATGTTACGTGAGCTTTCCAACAAAACTACTGAAACTTCAACAACAGTTGTTGAAGGGTCTGCTTTGTCAACAAGAGTTGTTGATGATAGTTCATCTAGTAGGTCGGTTCTACCTCAAGATTTGAGGGAACCTCGACGTAGTGGGAGGGTTACGAACTCGCCCGTTCGCTATTTAGTTTTCACGAAAATCCTGGCTATGGTAGCTGATGGAGACGTTGAGGATCCGTTGTCTTATCAGAAGGCAGAAGAAGATGTTGACCAGGATGAATGGGTCAAAGCCATGGATCTTGAGATGGAGTCGATGTACATCAACTTAGTATGGGATCTTGTAGATCAGCCTGATGGGGTAAGACCTATAGGTTGCAAATTGATCTACAAGAGGAAAAAGGGTGCCGATGGGAAGGTGCAAACTTTCAAGGCTCGACTTGTGGTAAAGGGTTATACCTAGGTGGAGGGAGTCGACTATAAGGAGACTTTCTCGCCTGTTGTCATATTGAAGTCGATTCGTATCCACCTATCCATTTTCACTTATTATGATTATGAGATTTGGCAATTAGATGTCAAGACGACCTTTATGAATGACAATCTTGAGGAGACAATTTACATGGTGCAGTCTGAAGGATTCATTACCCAATGTCAAGAGCAAAAAGTTTGCAAACTGAATCAGTCCATTTATGGGCTGAAACAGGCATCTCGATCTTGGAACATTCGGTTTGATTCTGCGATTAAATCGTACGACTTTGACCAAAACGTTGATGAATCTCGTGTCTACAAGAAGATCGTTAACGATTCCGTAGTTTTCTTAGTGTTGTATGTAGACGACATCCTACTCATTGGGAATGATTTAAGTCTATTGACTGCAGTTAAAACTGGCTAGCGACCTAATTCCAAATGAAAGATTTGAGAGAGGCTCAGTTTGTTCTGGGTATACAGATCTTTCGGGATCATTAAAACAAAGTGTTAGCGCTGTCTCAGGCATCGTACATTGACAAGATGTTGCTCAAGTACTCGATGTAGGACTCCAAAAAGGGCCTACTGCCGTTCAGGCATGGAGTCACTTTGTATAAGGACATGTGTTCTAAGATGCCTTAAGAGGTTGTGGAGATGAGACGGATCCCGTATGCATCTACCATTAGCAGTTTGATGTATGCGATGCTCTGTACTAGGCCAGACATCTGCTATGTTGTAGGAATAGTCAGTAGGTATCAGTCTAACCCAGGCCAGGGTCACTGGACCGCAGTTAAGAACATCCTCAAGTATCTTCGGAGAACGAGGGACTACATGCTGTCTCTTATACACATCTAGATGTGTATAAGAGACAGTGTTTAGGCCCATCACCCTCTATTGTGACAATAGTGGTGCTGTGGCGAACTCCAAGGAGCCCAAGAGTCACAGGCCTGTCTCTTATACACATCTAGATGTGTATAAGAGACAGGAGATTGTTGAAGATGATGCTCTAAACTCTCGTGTCATGTAGTTTGTAAACACAGTTTTGAACAAACGCTTGTGATGTATAATATATGATATTTTCTTCACATCTTGTCTTTGAACATTGGATGTTTTATTTGCTTTACCACAAACCAATATACTAAAATCCCTGGTTGTCATTATGTAGCTTAAGCATGTATGTGGTGACATACAAGTGGATCATGTCTTAAGTGATAACTAAAATGGTCTATAGTATATGGATATAGGCTGTCTCTTATACACATCTAGATGTGTATAAGAGACAGCAATAGTGGTGCTATGGCGAACTCCAAGGAGCCCAAGAGTCACAGGCGTGACAAACACATAGAGCGGAAGTATCATCTGATCTGCGAGATAGTGCATCGAGGGGACGTGATAGTCAGAAAGATCACTTCGGAGCACAACATTGCTGACACGTTTACGAACGCTCTCACGGCTACAGTATTTGAGGGTCACCTTCAGAGCATGGGTCTACGGGACCACCTGCGGCTGGACTAGGGCAAGTGGGACATATTTATGTACTGCGCCTTAGTGCCTTTGTTTATTGTTTTATACTAGTTATATGTACACCCCAGTCGCTTTAGGATAAGTAGGAGATTGTTGAAGATGATGCTCTAAACTCTCGTGTCATGTAGTTTGTAAACACAGTTTTGAACAAACGCTTGTGATGTATAATATATGATATTTTCTTCACATCTTGTCTTTGAACATTGGATGTTTTATTTGCTTTACCACAAACCAATATACTAAAATCCCTGGTTGTCATTATGTAGCTTAAGCATGTATGTGGAGACATACAAGTGGTTCATGTCTTAAGTGATAATAAAAATGATTTGTAGTATATGGATATAAGAGGGAAACCTTAGCCTGGTAACGTACGGATACGACCCGCTTTGTAGAATAGTTACAAGTGTTGTGACTTGCTACAGATGATCAGATCCTAATCATTCATGTGAGGACATGCGAACGGGGGTGTCCTAAACAAAGAGTTTGTATAAGACTTGACCACGAAGTGTTAACGTCTCGTTATATAACGTCGTTCATGACAGAGACTTCACTTCACTAGGATGACCAAACATGATGTCAATCCTGAGTGAGTTGGGAACTCCTATATTTGAGGGCGGTTCTTTGATTTGCATAGGTGCAAGTGATCTGATCGCCGACTCAAACTTACCACTTTGGGGATTCGTTTGATTTTGGAACTGGGAACTCAGCTAAGATGGAATTCACTCATTCCTCGAAGTAAGGGTAAGTAGATAGATTGCTCCCTTAAAGGCTGATCTCGAGTCTTGAACAATGTGGCACTACACACATTCTCATGGCTCGAGAGATGTTCACACATAGTAGGACTAAGTTATATTGTTCATTAAGGGGATCAGTGGTACTTAAGAAGTTAGATGTAATTACAGGGGAAAAACGATAAATTGGCCCAGCTGTAGTTACGAGCATCTGTAAAGGGTTATCGTACTGTTGATTGTTATCCGATGGACATAGAAATATATCTGTGTTAAGAAGAGTTTAGCTGTCGATCTTTAGTGGAATGCGTGACAGTTAACGGATGGTGGATCTCGTGGCTAAAGAGTTTAGTCAGCTATTCACGTACCATTGGAGCTTCGAGCTATAGGTTCATAAGGTCCCCTTGGTAGCTCAATGGATTCAAGTTGAGAATCAACTTTTGGGTCAGTTTGAAATATTCAAATTGACAAGAGAGAGTTTGATTATATATGATATGATTGAACTATTTAATTATATATGATATGATTGACTTTATGTATGAGATACATTAATTGGAAAGGATATAAATATGATTTATATCTAGTGGAGGAGAGAACACTATGGTTTATATGTGATATTAAATTATAGGTTAATGAATATAATATGATTATATTTATTATTTTAATTGGACAATTATAGGATAATTGTTCCCGCCGTTTTCTCTGTAACCATGTGTCACACCTCCACCCAGATCACCCTTTTATTCTAGAAGAGGATATGATCATGGTAGTTACTAGCCCTACTGCCAACACCCACAGCTCAAGCCTTTTAATCTAAATACTACCTGTTTAAAACATTAGTAATATACGTACACAGCAAACCTCCCTTAAGGTTCTACAAAAATTACATAAATACATGCATACAGTCATGACATAACATTTACAGAAAATTATTCACAGATGGCCTAAACATTCCTAAAAAAGCCCTAGTCCCTCTTAAAACATGTGTACATAAACAGATCATCAACCTAAGTCTTCTTAATAGGCCGAGTCTTTCAGTGGCAAGCAGCAGCAGCATCAACCCTGAGGAAACTGACCGCTACTTGAAAAGGGAAAACACAGAAATTCTGTGAGCTAAAAGCCCAATGAGCGACTATAGAATCGTACAACATCAAGCATTCCATCACTATAAACATGTAAATATACTAATGAGTAACTCAAGCAATTGTCTCTAAATGTAGCTTTAAACTATTCTTAGACATCATTAAACATTATTATTCCCTAGTTGAGAACGAGCCTAACCGCTCTAGCTCCCAACGTTTATTACTGACCAAGAGACCCATACTTCAGCCTCTCATTCATAACTGCCTACGTGTACGCGCCATGCTAAGTACCATCATATCTTAAGTACTTCTTCTCAAATACCTTCTCAAACTTGTCCTTCAGTATCAAGCTATTAAGATACCTTCTCAAATGTCCTTCGGTATTAAGTTGGTCAGGTAACTTCTCAAATGTCCTTCGATACCAAGTTGGTCAGATACCTTCTCAGATGTCCTTCGGTATCAAGTTGGTCAGGTACCTTCTCAAATGTCCTTCGGTACCAAGTTGGTCAAATACCTTCTTAAATGTCCTTCAGTATCAACTTGGTCAGATACCTTCTCAAATGTCCTTCGGTATCAGGGTATTTTGTAACATCAAATTAAGTTCCATTGCCTATCATTTACACAAGAACTCATTCTCTCATAGCCTTCCCCTAGGAAGCATATTATAAAATTAGAAACTTAACTTTTGTAGTGACTACATGACATACCTTGGCCTATTTTACAAGCCGGGAAACATGCGTTAAGTTATTCTCCAATCATTTGTTGTTTGGGGGAGTATAAATTCATCATTAATGTCACTGTAACTTACTTGATCTTATATACATAAGTATTGGAGACATTAATTCACTTAGTCACTCATTGCTCTTCAGAGCTCTTAATGGTTTATACGCATCTTCTAGCTCTTCTTGGCCTAAAAGGACATAATTCCCAGTTATACTACTTAGAATTCTTAGTAAAATACCTCAAACAATTCATTTACTAAAGAAACTTTCATCAATAAAGACAACTCTACTAGAAAGATCCCCATAAGCGAGATCGACGAGATCCTTGCTAGCAAGATCAGCGAGATCTGCTAGCAAGATCAGCGAGATCCTTGCTAGCGAGATCAAGCTTTTCCTGGAAAATTTTCATCTTAGCGATACTCGGCCCAATTTCTAGTGAGATTTCCTTCTAGAGCGAGATCCTTATCATAAAAATAGCGAGATTTAGTTTATAAGCGAGATCCTCATTCCTATATCTCGCTATAACTCCCCACAGTGAACTGTTTGTTTGTTCTTCCCAAGTAGCTATTTGCTTATGCACTGATTCCCTATTATAACTTCAAAAATTCATAACTCAAAATCTGGAGCTTTTTTCAAGATACTTCCTTTTATAAACTTGTTTAGAATTGAGTTAACTTTCTTACCTTAAAATTTCAGCCAAGCATTCCTTATAGTTTGGCCTAGAACTTCTAATCTTCACCTCAGGCCTTGACTAACCCGAGATTCTGCCTCCTCTGAACTCTCTTCACTCCTTGTTCTTCTCCTCCTGCAATCTTTCTCCGGCAAGACAACCTCGCAAACTAGTTTCTCTCAGTTTTCAAATGGCACTGATTTTACTAAATTTAATCATGTCAATTGTCATAATCATGCTTTTGAAGTTCCTCTTCCAGAAACTTCCCGCCGCCTCCCGAGTTCAAGGGTTAACCACCACGTCATCCCTCATTTAATATGTTTTTCCTTCCCTTCCATCTTAATACCTATAAATAAACATGAATTTCTACTTTAATAAATATGTAATATAACATTCCTTTGGCTAACATGCTTATCTAGAAAACCTAGAGTTCGAGGTTTACACCGTGTGATAGTGGGAAGTTTCAATCAGTTTTCGTAATTGAAGAATAAAATGAAAATTGTTTTCCTTTTGCAATAGATCATGTAATTCGCTCAAGGAAAGTGTATGCTGCCTATCACTTAGTTAACTGAGAGACTATACGATAGCTCAAAGTTGCTTCACGATCGTATACATGCGTGCCTCTTCTAAACGATCGTATGCACGCACGCCTCATCTAAACGATCGCCTATGTTTTTCTAAACGATCGTTTAGCGCCGAGCATTTACTAACGATCGTCTATGCGATCGCAGCCTATTTACTACACGATCATGTACATTCTTCTAAACGATCAAGCATTGTCTATATGATAGACCCTGCCCTTCTCCCATTTGCTTGGTCGTTGTATACGGTCTTCATATCCTCCTCGCCTCTACCAAATTGCAACGGAGCCCACTCTTTGGATTCTCACACTGAGTCTTTGGATTCTCACACTGAGAATACTAAGGGTTCCAAGTGGTTGTGTCATCCCCATTTGTTCTGTTTATGAGGAGGCTGTTCGTGAGTAGACGACCGATAGTGTTGTTGAACGATTACTTGGACGTTTCAGCTAGAGCGACAACAGTCCCTTGAAGAGAACGAGATTTGCTATGGAGAAAGCTTCTTCAACTGGTGAGTTTTATTGTTATCTTATTATTTAATTTCAAAGTATGCCAGTAATTTATAGTATGATGCATATCTTGTCTGTTAGATTGTAAATGTGGAAATTCCGTCACAATGTATTTGGAACGATTCACTTCCGTTCAGAGGCACTCTTGTATAAGAGTTCCTTCAATCCATCCCTTTGTGCTAAAAAAGTGAGAACTGGCGTTCAAAAAATTCTTTCAACGAGTCCATGATCTTACGTGCAATGACCATGTTCTCAACCCTTTTGGCCAATGCATCAGGTATGCTAGCCAAAATGTGAATTCGGGCCAACTACTTACCCTTCATCCACACCTCAAATGCATTACGAACATTTTGTAGTGCATCAAGGGTCGGGACTTGAGGACACTCCTCAACCATGAAAAACTCGAGGTCGTTTACCATAAAACATGTCTCAAGAGACTCTTTCCAATGTATGTAATCGGTCAAATTAAAAGAGGCAACTAACGAAAAATCATACATGTTGCTGAAAAAACAAACACATTAATCTACATTAAATTTTACCAAATACTCTTAAAAAAAAATCCAATATGGTTTAGCAAAATTGAAATGAACCTCGTATGACATCTAGTTTCGCAATGAAGCTTCAGTGGTTTAGGACAAAAGCCACTGAAGGGTAGTCAATTTATCCTTCCTCTGAATTGACACTTTCAACCAGTCATTAATGCCATTAACAACTCTTGTTCCTATAACGACTAGCCATCATTGATTTGGTCAAGAAATCATTAACTTACTTAACAATTTCCCTTAAGTGCAACCCTTCATTTTAAATCCTAAAGTTCCGCCCCAAGCAGCCAATCCGAAGGGGAAAAATCAGATTTGGGCAAAAATTAAAGCAACCCTATCCATTTTTAGAGTTCACCTTGATATTGACCAACCACACAAAAACCATCCGAAGGGGGACGCTCCTAGGGCACCACGAGGCCGTGGAAGAAGATCTCACGGTGTAAACCAATGAAGAAGACTGCAGGACATATTGACACACATTCTTCACCCACTTACTATAAATACTTTTTCCGTCCACCTTGATATTGACTTATGCAAACACCATCCGAATGAGGGATGCTCCCAGGGCACCACGAGGCCAAGCATAAATCTCACGGTGTGAACATTCAGGGAGAAACGTGAGTAGAATTGACATATCATATATATCTTTTCCTCCCACCGAGTATTTTATAACTTAAGGTTTAGTTTACTTAGAAAAAACACAGCTAAGGATTTTAACTAAGTGACTTTTTAGGTTTTCCCAAAAGTAACTCTTACTTTGGAAAGTCAAACAACTTTTGATCATCATCCATTAAACTCTTTTAATGAAGTCTTTGATCAAATGTTCCATGCTTGCAGCAAATCTATCTAATTCATCTTTCTAGGTAGGTTCTCAGATAGGGGTGTTCCGTTTCTGTCAACTTATATACCCCAGCCTAGCCAGAACTCACCTTAGACAAAAGGTCCCTTATAAATAGATTTAATACAAATTTAACCTTTTATGGAAATCAATTTAATCCTATTAAACCGATTTAAAAGATTAACTTAGGTATCTAATCTCATTAGAATCATGAACTTAGGTCTATCTCAATCCAATTTTAAAACCCTTTTAAAACATAAGTTCACCTAACTTCGCATGCAACTTTTTCTTATCGATTTTAGTTCTAATTTCCATTATAACGCTTATAACCAGAAACAACCAAAACCATCCACAATGCAAAGCAACACATACAAGGCATTCATAACCCTTACAAATAAGCCTAAATGTCATGTTCCATGCATTATTCATTCATTACTACTAGTGTATAACACTTATATAACAAAGCAATGAACCAAGCATTCACCCTTATACCATAACTCTTATAATATAAAGATGATGCATGAATATGTTTATTACATGCATAAATAAAACTCTTATATTTCATGATGCATGAGCATACTTTCTTGTAATTTCATCATGCTAATAACTATATTATAACACTTATAATATATGATGCATGAATAAAATGCATAACCTAAGGTGGGTTTTAAATCTATATGTCATACACTATGGCATATAAACAAACATACATCTCATGTACATTAAATAAAAGTTGATGAATCGGGATAATTAGCTTCAAATCCTAAAAAAACTAAGTTAACTATTATAAAGAGCAATGAGTCACTGATTCAAACAGGCGAACCAGGTCTTGAACCGTCCGGGCAAAGAACTCGTCTCCTTGATTGTGTACCAACTCCTTGTGATCGCTTACACGATAGAGTAAACTCTTTACTCAATCATTTAGCAACGTCGTATAAGCATAAATGATCGACTAACAACGATTGTGTACCTTTGACTATACGATGAAGCATGAAGGCCACGCGATCGTGCAGTGCGCATCATGTAACACAAGCCTTTAAACGATCAAGTAAACGACAACGGTGCAGTGAAGCATAATCGTCTAAACGACCGTAGAGCAAGCGTGAGGTATTGTATACCGGGTGATCGTGTAGTCAGTGACTATGCGGTGAAGCATGTTGAACTACATGATCGTTTAGTGTGTGCACATTTTATTAAACGATGAGCATCAAATACTTTACGTGATCGTTTACCCCAAGCATCCACGCGATAGATTAATCACTTATCAACACGAAGGGCCTTTTATAAAACGATCTCGCAGTCAGATGAAAGATTTTTTTTAAGCACGACTCGTATTTAAGTCAAATCTTCAACGATCTTTTACCTGGGCTACACGATACGACCACCTTTGGTCTTCTTCCTTGATGAGAACTGCATTCTCCATGGCTTCGAAACGCTTTGCAATTTAATTAGAAAGTTTATCAGCAAGATGATAGAAATACTCAAACCTGAAAAATTCAAAAGTAGCTCATCACGGATGACTCATAACAAATTCAACAGTATTGAATACAGACTCAATTACTTGTTAATTTATGCCCAAAAAACACAAGGCGCCCTTTAAAAATTACACTTGGTAAACTTAAAAGAAAGCTCTTTAAACAGAGGCAACCATCCCATAAACATTCATCAACACCATCCACAAACACATTTAGACCTTTTAAATGCATTGCAGAAACCTTAAGTGGGAATAAAATACTGTCTATCGCATAGACGATGTACTCGATGACGTAGAAATGAAGCCTATCGGCATAAATTTTGCTACTCGATCGTGTTAGCAACGATTGGCTGACTCACTACGTATAGTCAACTCTAAGCGATTGCTTAGCCGATCGTATAGTCTCTCAATGGCTATCACTTAATAAAACAATTTTACTTGACAACCCTTTTTCCGTGAGTACTTTCCGAATGAAGTAACTCCAAAAAAATTTTGAAATAATTTCTTTTATCTCACGGTTTACCATAAAAACTTCTCATTAACCTCCACTCAATCGGTTATTAGAGAAAAAGAAATAATTATCATCATAATTAACATATTATAGATAAATATGATAACCAACTTATCATATATTATATTTATACCTATAATGTTTTTAACATTCATCATATGAAACATATAAACCATAGTTCTTTTCTATTTTATGGTACTTATTGTAAATCCAATATTTACATTAATTCCTCCAAATAATGTACCTAATACGTCACACCAATTATATCACATATAAATTGAATTTCCTCTTGTTAATTTGAACACTTCAAACTAACCCAAAATCTGATTCTCAATAACTTGAACCCATTGAGCTCCAAGGGGACCTTATGGACCTGTAGCTTGAAGCTCCAACGGTACGTGAATAACTGACTAAAATGTTTAGTCACGAGATCTACCATCCGTTAACTGCCGAGCACTCTACTAAAGACCGACAATTGCACTCTTCTCACTACACATATATTTATGTGTCCATATAACAAATCAACAGTGCGATAACCCTTCACAAATCGCTCATAAGTACAACTGGATCAATTTACCGTTTTTCCCTTGAAGTTACATCTAACTTTTTAAGCACCACTGATTTCTCTAATCAACAATAAGTCACAGTTCTACGAGGGCTGAGTCATCTCTTCCAAAGAGAGGGTGTGGCCATTATATTCAAGACCCAGAATCAACCCTTAAAGGAGCAATTTATCTACTTACCCCTGTTTCGGGGAAGGAGTGAATTTCGTCTCATGTAACTGAGTTCCCAACTCCCTAATAAGACGAATTCTAAAAAAGGTAGGCTTGTTGAGTTGACAATCTAGCCACTCTCACCTATACTAATCAAAGGACCGCCCTTATAGGTAGGAGTTCCCAAAACACTTAGGATTAAGGTCATGTCACCTATGATCGTTTTAGTGAAATGTAAGTCTCAATTATCAACTTCGTTACATAAAGAGACTAATCATCTCGTGATCCGGTCTTATACAAACTCTTTGTATAGGATACCCCCGCTCCCATGTCTCCACATGAATGGTCAGGATCAGACCATTTGTAGCACTTTACAACACTTGTAAATACCTACAAAGCGAGCTATATCCGTAGTGTCACCAGGATAAAGTATCCCTCCTTTATCCTTATACTACAGACCATTTAGGTTATTACTTAAGGCATGATTCACTTGTATGTCTCACATACATCTTTAAGTCTACATAAAATAACCACAGATCTTAGTTTATTGAATATGAGTAAATGCAAATAAAATAAGATTTATTTTATTAATAACAATGTGTACAAACTACGAAACTCTGGGAGAATTAGGACACCAATCCCAACAGTTGAGACATAAAAATAATTTCATCAAGATGGTCGTTCAAAAAAACTATCTTGACATCCATTTTCCATATTTCATAGTCATAATATGTGACAATGGATAGAAGTATTCTTATAAATTTTATCATGGCAAAAGAAGAAAAGGTTTCTTCATAATCAACCCCTTCTCTTTGGGTTAAACCTTTTGCCACGAGTCTGGCTTTGTAGGTTTGCACCTTGCCAGTTTGGTCTCGTTTTCTTTTGTAGATCTATTTGCAATTTATAAGTTTGACCCTATATGGTTGATCTAAAAGTTCCTAGACAGAATTGAAGTACATTGACTCCATTTCAACGTTCATGACTTTTATCCACTATTCCCTATCAACATCTACCATTGCCTTTTTAAAGGTTAATGGATCCTCTAAACCATCATCATGTATGATGTTTTGAGCTTCTGTTACACCCATATAGCATTCAGATTGTTGAATAACCCTCCCACTACGTCGAGGCATACTCAACTCTTGAGAAGGACGTGACGAGGAAACAATAGTTGTTGATGGACCAGCTAGATCAACAACTCTTGTTGATTTTTCTGCAGCATCTTTGGTCGTTTCTTGTAATATTAGTTTACTGCGAGGTTAACGATTTTTAACATGATCTTCTTTCAAGAATGTAGCATTTGTCGATACAAATACCTTGTCTTCTTGGGGATCAAGAATAGTCCTCCTTTTATTTCTTAAGGGTATCCGACAAAAAGGCATAGCTTCGAACGTGTTTCCAGTTTCTTAGGATTTTATACCAACACGTGTGCTAGACAACCTCAGATACGGAAATAACGTAAACTAATTTTGCGTCCTTTCCATAATTCATGCGGTGTTTCTGAAACAAGGAATAACGTTTAGAATATATATTGCAGTCTGTACTAAATACCCCCAAAAGGATTGAGGTAACTGAGCATAACTCATCATTAATCAGACCATGTCTAACAAGGTTCGATTTCTCCTTTCTGCAACATCGTTTTGTTGTGTTGTTCCAAGTGCTATGAGTTGGGATTGAATTCCATGATCTACTAGATAGTTTTGGAATTGTAAATCCATATACTCACCACCTCGATTAGGTCAAAGTATTTTAATTCTTTTACTTAAATAATTTTCTATCTCGGTCTTAAATTCTTTGAACTTTTCAAGAGTTTCAAACTTGTGACTTATTAAGTAAATGTAGCCATATCTCGAGTAAACATCAATAAAACTGACAAAATACTGATAACCTCCTCGTGCTTTTACACTCATCGGATCACATAGGTCTGAATGTATAAGTTCGAGAGGCTTTTTGGTACGAAGACCTTTTTCAGAAAAAGATTTTTTTTTGTCATTTTTCCTTCAAGACATGATTCACATGAAGGTAAAGAATTATCTTCTAACTAACTTAGATGGCCGTTTTTTACCAATCTCTCAATCCTGTTGAGATTAATGTGATCAAGTCTGAGGTGCCTTTGAGAGCCTTGTTTTTGTTTTCGTACTTCTTTGCAGTGTTTTTCTTATTCCCTTTACCCTTCTTCTTCATTTGTACAACTTTGTCTTTTGTAAGTAATTTTGTTCATAACAACATTGGTTCTAAAAGATAGATAACTCTCCGGAAGAGATTCTAATATCATATTGACTTGACTGATTTCATCTATCATCGCCCCATGAGCCTCGGTAATATTAAAATGGACCATCATATCGAGAACATGTTCTTTAACGTTGGTACCATCTTTCATGCGAGTAATATAAACATACTTAATGGCTTCATGTCGAACAGAGGATGACCGTTGCCCGAACATCTCTTGGAGCGACGCCATTATCTCATGGGCAATGGGCATTACCTCACGTTTCTTGTTAAGTACATTGGATATACTTGCTAAGATATAAGCACTGGCTTCTTCGTTAGCCCTAACCCATTGATCATAGATGTCCCGAATATTTCGGTTCGCTGTTGTTCTGGGAATCGGAGAACATTCCTCCGTCAACACAAACCTCAAATCATCCACAACTAATATCGTATTAATTTGGATTTTCAGTTTGAATATCTTTCCCTGTTAAACTTATTGGAAGCGAGCAATTGTATAATTGAATTTGACATTGCTGAAAAAAATTAAACAAATTCTATTAAACTTATGCATCTAAATCCAATTTTTAGCAAAAAAAAACAAAGTACCTAAAAAGCCTTTATTTATTTGCAACAATACTTTAGTGATTTAGAATAGTTGCTACCGTGGGGCAGTAAAAAAATTCTTTCACTAAAGCAAGACAATCCTAACCAAATACTATATCAGAATAAGTTTTTATTCCTATAGTTCTTTTGCTTATCGTTTTTGGTCAAGATCTTTACTAATAATTAGTAATTCTTGTAAGTGTGACCCACCATTTTCATATTTTATAGAACGGTATGAATACGCCCCCGAGATGAAGACAATATCCAAGACGGAGTTATAAAAACCTATTCATTTCTGAAGCTTGGGTTGTTCTGAATCCTATGTTACAACCTTCCGTGGGGATCGTCGTGGTTAACGATTAGCTAGTGCTGCTTAAAAACGACAGCAGGTGCAACATAGGAATCTCATGGTTTAAACTAATGGAAGAGACCGTAGGACAATGTTGACGCATTTCCTTTACTCACTTACTATGAACTACTTCTCTCATTCACCTTGTTATTGACACATGCAAACACTTTCCGTATGGAGTAGTCGTGGTAAAAGCGACACGAAGTCGAGCATGGATTTCATGTTGTGAACTCTTGGAAACTGAGAGCTATTAATCTTATATCAAATATTTTTTAATCTTCCACTGAAGTGTTCTAAATGTTTGGGTATTCATTTACTTAGGTTTTATTACGGCTAAATAAGAAGAACCTAAGTCTATGTGATTTTATCCAAGTATAACGTTTATATTTGGATATTAACCTAGGATGTCTATGTGTTTAAACCAGTTTTAAACCTCATACCGCTTATGCAAGCTCATAAAATCAGTTAACAACGCTCAATATTTTAGTCATAATCCCCAGGTAGGATGTGTTACGTAAATCGTCAACTTAAGTACCCCCAGCCTTAGACAGGTTTATGAACCGATTTGAGTTTGTAACCAAATTTTATAAGGTAACAATCTATTTTAACAGTTAAAATTAGTTGTTAACTTAAGTGAGCATGCTGTTTATCTTTGTTATGGATTTTAAAGTCTAATTTCATTTTATAACAAACTTATAAAATAATCATGCTTTAAATCAACCATAACATGCTTCAAAAGCAAAAATTAACTTAAAAATTACATCAATTTTTAACAAACCCTAAGCATGCATACTATATACTATAACTAATTTATAACATACAATAATACATGTAACATATTTAACTATGGTAGGATTTTAAATCTAAAATGGCATACATTATGCACAAACATGTTTAATTCAAAAATAATACACACCATATGCATAAAATAATTAAATAACACTAATATGGTTCAACTTTGGCATTCTAAGCAAACAAATAAGCTAAATTATTACAAAAATGGCTCAAGAACAACTTTAATTTGATGAAGAACTGCTTGAACCGACCCGAACCGGACCCAAACCGCCTGAACCAGACCACCAACACACCAAAGGATGTTGAATTGGATCGATTTTGAGGAGAACTGGTCAAACCGATTTCTTCAACCCATGAACAGACCAAGCAGTGCGCAAAACAAAAACCCTTGGGTTGAACAATGTCATGACGCTGCATCCCAGCGTTGCAGCGCTGTTCATCAATGAGCCTGTGGCATTGCAATGCTTGATGAACAGCGCCATGATGCTCCTGGACAAAAGGCTCAACTTCAGTTTTCTGCTTGAACATGCTTGCTTCAATCTTCAAATTACAGCCTAATTTGGACTCTAATGACTCCAAATAAATTATAGACTCTAGAGCACACATATAAGCTCATCAAACAAGAGTCAATTACAAATTTAACTTGGAAATCAAAGAGAATTCTAATGCCAAAGTTGAATTGAAACCATATAAGTTACATATTCAAACATGCTTAGAAATTCACCCACCAAACTCAAATTAACGATAATTGTGTGCTTAAATCATGCTCTGATACCAATTGAAGGAGTAATATAACATGCAGAGGAACAAGTCAGAATTAATAAGCACTCTAACTACTCTTAATTTGATTTTTAAACATACTATTCAAGCGATATTCATAGAGGGTTTGAAGCAAACTTTACCTTTGAAGAAAACTCTACGAATTCAGCAAGAAATCCAGAAATTTGAGCTTGAATCTTCAAGTAGACCACCATCAATATCTTCTCTACTAATCTCAAGGAGGATTGTATGGTAGAAGCACTCAAATTGAGGTGAATTTTGGATGAACTAAAGTGGGTTTTGTAGGTTTTCACAGCAGTAGTTTTCTAGTTTCAAAATCACAGCTTCTCTACCAAATTTTCAGCATGGAGCTTCAATTTATAAGCTAGAAATTGCATGGTGATGGTGTTTCCATCTCCAGCTACACCAATTTAATGAAACTCAAGTGGAATTTTGTGATTAACCATTTAATCACAAAGTGGATTGTTCCAATTTTGGAAAAATCTACTCAATCCAATTTAATCATTTTTTAATCAAATTGGTTAAAAAATGGTTTTATATTTAAATAAACTTATTTTATTTAAATATTTAGTTTTACAAAATTAATTCAAAATAATTAATTTTAAATAAAAATAATTTTAATTTTAATTAATTTTTTAATTAAAATATTAATTTAATATCTTAATATTAAATTAATAAAACCAATTCATAGATGACACAACTTGAATCCTAAGGGAGTTGTGAACTTCTGCCTATGAAGGCGATCCTTTCATTTGTATGGGTGAGAGTGGCCAGATCGCCAACTCAATAAGCCTACCATTTTGGAGATTCGTCTGATTGGGGAGCTGGGAACACAACTATACAAGATGGAATTCACTTATTCCCCAATGTCGGAGAAAGTAGATAAATTGCTCCCTTAAGAGCGGATTTCGGGGCTTGAACAATGTAGCGCCACACCCTCTCTTGGTCCGAGAGGGGTTTGGTCATAGTTGGACTATGACTTATTGTTCATTAGAGGAATCAATGGTACCTAAAGAGTTAAATGTAACTACAGGGGCAAAATGGTAATTTTGGCCCAACTGTACTTATGAATAATTTGTGAAGGGTCATCACATTGTGTGACTGGTTATATCCAATGGACACAGGAATATATCTGTAGTGCGAAGACTGCAGTTGTCGGTTTTTAGTGGAGTGCCCGACAATTAATGGATGTTGAATAATTTAACTAAAAGAGTTTAATTAATTATTCAAGTATATCATTGGAGCTTCAATCTACAGGTTGTGAAGGGTCATCATACTGTGTGACTGGTTATATCCAATGGACACAAAAATATATTTGTAGTGCGAAGAGTGCAGCTGCCGATCTTTAGTGGAATGCCCGACAGTTAATGAATGTTGAATAACTTAATTAAAAGAGTTTAATTAATTATTCAAGTATCATTGGAGCTTCAATCTGCAGGTCCATGAGGTCCCTTTTGTAGCTCAATAGAGATTTAGTGAGAATCAGTTTTGGATTAATTTGAATTATACAAATTAATTGAGGAAATTAATTATATGTGATATAATTAATTTTTTACTTAATTATATACAATATAATTACTATAATGTATTTGATACATTATTTGAGAGGAAATAAATATTTGAATTTGATTCAAATATTAATTATGTAAATTAGATTCATATAATTAAGTTTAGTATAAATAGGATTTATATCAAATATCATGCATTGTTGGGAGAATGAAAACTATAGGTTATATTATATTTGATACAATATTAAACTATAGATTATGTGTTATATTTGATATAACATATAGTTTAACATATATTATATGATAAGATAATTATCATGTAAATATATATCAAATAGTTTTTGAAATAATTTTTAATTTATTTTTGAAAATATTTTTGGGAGGGAGTTGTAACTCTCTCCCCCTAGTTCTCTCTATTAATGTGTGTGGAAGTAGTACTCTTCCAATTCCCAAAAAAAAGAATTTTTTTCTCTGGAAAAATACAATCTTCCTCTCAATCTCTTCCTCTTTTCCAAAAATCTAGGAGTCCACAACTCCTTAGTGATTCTCATCCTAAAAGAGAATACAAGAGGTTCCCATTGTGGTGGTGTTCATTTGGATCACTTTTCGGTTCGTGATTGTTCGTGACAAAACCGTTGAAGGGAATTGGTTTTCAAGAAGAAAGGTTCTTCAAGGGTAAGTCTTTTCTCACCCTAATTCCCTCTTTTCAATTTATGATTGCATGTTGTAAATTTGTGACTATATGCATAATGTTTGTATTCTATAATTTTGATTATGTGAAAATAAAACTTGGACCAATCTCCACGCTTCCGCTCAAGGACATTCACAGGTTCCTTCATGTGATACATTATAATTTAAAGTTTTAGTGAGAGAAATAAATATTTGAATATGATTTAAATATTAATAATATGAATATGATTCATATAAAAACTATAGGTTAAAAATTAATATGAATATGATTCATATTAATGTTATAAATTATGTGAAAGAAATAAAAACTATAGGTTATATTATGTGGGATATAATATAAACTATAGATTATATGTTACATGTGATATAATAGAGACTTTTAAACTGCTCTTGTATCCATTAAAAGAAGGGAATTTTTGAGGAGAGGGAGATTGAATGTGAAATTGAGTTTTTATAGAAATCCCTCTATTCTTCATCTTCCTCCATCTCTGTGGAAAAACTCTCTCAGCCAAAAAACACTTCCTTTTCACCAAAATTTATCTAAGCGGTCCCCTTAAACTTCGTTGTAATTCTCACCTTGAGAATAACTCAAAACACTTGTGGTAGTATTTGTTTTGGAGTTGTTGTCTTTTGGGTTGCTGTGTTCGTGGTGTTGCCGAGTTCAAGAGAAGTCGAGTTCTTACCATAGAGTGGAATCATGAGGAAGTGACACTACAAGGGTTAGTTTCGTTTTCCCCTTTCCTATCTATTTTTACAGTAGAAGCATGCTTAGAATTTTTGTTTATCTTCCTGTTTCCATCGTCTCTGAATTTAAGTTCTGTAAAACAATTTCAAGACACAAGGCATTCAATTGTTTCCGCTTCAGGGAATTCAAATCTTTTTCCATAGATTTGAAAATTTTGTTGTTGAACTGAACGACAGACTGAACAAGTGTGGGGTTATTAGTCATCGTTTTGATGTGGGTGTCAAGGAGATTGAAGCCAGAACTGCTATGCTATCCCTTCTAGACAGGTTAGTGTTTGATAATTGTTAAATTTATAAAATATGATATAGAAGTTTCATATTCAAAATTTACCTTTTTGAAAAGTTTAGAAATTTGGTTGGATATATCAATGATTGTAAAATCATGTTTCTCTTTGATTATCTTAGATCCTAAATTAGAATATTTGTATATCTTAGTAGATATCATGAAAGAATAGTATGAGTCATTTTCCATTGGATAACAAGTTCATAATGAAGTGCTTTAAACTAGTTGCTTAATTTTGCTATATGATTTGTATAAAAGGCTGGAAGCTTATGTTTTTCCTTTGTGGGTATTAATTGCTTCACATGTTCCTTAATTTATGCTCTCTAAAATCTTAATCTCCCTTTAGATTTGTTTTTTTTATTGCACATCCAAAGAAAAACAATTCTATTGCAATGTGAAATTAATAATTTATAAGTTTAGAAGAGTTCGAAATAAAATTTGGTTAAACGTATAATTTATTTTGTACTTATTTTTGTAGATGGATGGAATATTGAGGTTTTGCATATAGATGAAGATGGCAACTTACTTAGTCTTGAATTTTAAACTCATTATTTTAATATTTAAAGTTTGGTGAATCTTGTATTTTGTCTATTCACTTTATTGAAATTACTTTATGACTTTCTTTCATTATATTAGACATTAATTAAATGAATTACAAAATTTCAATTATGAGACGAGACTTGGGATATTTTAAGTATCATGATATAAAAAAATAATTGTATTGTTTTACATTATATATGATGAAAATTAGTGAAATGGTTTATTTCACCATTAGAAGTAATAAAAAAAACTCAAAAAATGACTATTATGACAATGGGTAATATATAATTGACAAGAAAGGCTACAAAAACTTTTAATAACGTAAAGAACGAGCTATAAAGTATATTAATAGTGCATAAAAAAGGCTTATAAACACTTGGAATAGCATTAAAAAAATGTTATTATAAAGTTATAATAGCTTTTTTATGAGCTATAGAAAATTATTCTAGTTTTAATAAGTAGCGTTGTAATATTTTTCAATAATAAGGTAAATATGTTATATGTTTTAAAAGTTTTTAATAGCATTCAATATAACTAATAAAAAATACGGTCAAAAGTTCTAGATTTTTTTAATAAATAGATTGTCAAGATCTTCACAAAATGCTATAAAAGATCTATTATAGTTTTTCTCGTTAACTACCATATCCATTATTTGTTATAGCGTCTTATGCGTGCACACACTAATAAGAGTAGAGTGAAAATGATTGGAGTAAAAAATAAAAATCAATTGCTTTATAAGATAAAAATTAAAAATCAATTGAAAAATATGCTAAACATTTATGTTGAAGCTTGGTAATTTGTTGAACTAAAAAACTTTAGACCCCTTAAAGTTTAGAAAACCTCACATGAACATAATTGACAATGGTATATAGTCTTGACCTAAAATTAAATTAAAAGAGAAATTTCAAATTTTAGTCCTAAAACTAGCAAATGTATTACTTAAAAAAAACAATTGAGGTTAAAATATCCTTCTCCTTTGAGTTTCATTCTTATTGCAGTTCATATACTTTCAAATTTCAATAAAATTAAAAAAATGTGACTATTATTTATTATTGTTGACTTTAGAGAGGAAAAAAACAAAAGTATCTATAAGTATTACTTGATAAATTTTAGAAATATCTTCACATTTTGTTTTTTTTTTCTTATACGGAGATGATTATTATTTAATAAATTTCCATAAAAATATGGTGTAAGGTTGTTGATTTTATAAAAGGTACTATTTTGTCTACATCAAGTGCAATAGTAACACTGTAAATTATAAAATATATTTGAAGTTTTTGAGTTCACATCTCAAATTAGTGCTAAAAAATTGGTACAGTATTTGTGTAGTTGAATGGTAGAACAAAAAGTTTAGAAACAGAAAAAATATATAAAAAAATTCATGCTTTTTAGGTTATAAAAAATTGTGCCAAATAATCATAATTCAACCCAATTCAACTTTGTACTTAAGAACAAAGAATTTTAAAGTTAACTTAATCAAAGTCTATACCCAAAAGACATACAATAATTATTTTCAATTCAATTGATCTCTACACCCTAAGCACAGACAATTATTAATAACATAGATAATTATTATCCACGTACTATTATTACCAAAATTCAACTCAACTTATCAAACACACCCTAATATATTATTATTATTATTATTATTATTATGAGAGTATAACAAGAACACGAGAGAACTTAAGGGAATAATCAAATTAGAAAGAATATTCATCCATGGAAGATGGTCTTAAAGATAGATCGCCAAATATTTGAGTTTTCGTGTATGGAAAGCTAAGTCATCATGACCGATAGAGTTACACTTGTGATTGACAAAAATGAAGCCTTAAATAGAACCAAAATGTTGCAAATTACAAATAGAATCAAGAAAAGTCTGAACCTTCATTACATATCTAGTTTTTCCTGCTATATTAGTTTAAAGATGAACATTATTGAATGATTCCTACTGTATAATTTTAAAATGAAACTTAAAAGGTACTACAATAAAATTCATTTTTAGTGACAATTCTTTAGTGACGTAGCCAAAACTTATTGCAAAATGCTAATTTATAGCGACACGTCAGAAAACATGCCACAAAAAATCAATATTAACGACATAGTCTAAATCGATGTCACTAAAAGTTTATGTGACATATTAACATGCGTCACAGAAAGTTCATCGTTTTTAGCAACATATTACTGCATCACTAAAAGATTTGTTTTTTCTTAAAAATGAAATATAATTACAAAAGTAAAAACATCTATATTTTCCTTTTTCGCTCTCACTCATCTTTAGTTTTTTCATTTCCCTCCTTTTGTCCCATTCACTCCATCTTCATTAGTGAGGTAGCCTTTCTTTTTTACTATTTTTCATCTCTATTTTTGGCATTGAACTTACTACTACAAGAGAAAAAATTGTTGCACATTTTCTAAATTGAACATGTTTGGGTCAATTTTAGAATATTTAGTTAAGGTTCTATAATTCTTAATATGCTTTGCACTGTTTCTGTAACAACACAAATTTTGGGGTAATTTTTAATTTAATTATCTTAAATTATTTGGGGTTCATTTTAATTTTTGAGGCAAAATTGAATTGTTTAGGTTAAGATAATTCAATTTAAATTCTTGGTGGGAATTTATTTCAATTCAAAGAAGATTTGAAATTTTGGATATATTTGAAGTGGATTAATCGATTTGAAGATAATTCGGTTTAATTTGTTGGGAATGAAGGATTTGAAAATTTAAATTTAATTTAAGGAGAATTTGGTTTTAATTTAAATTTTAATTAATTTGGGAAATTGAATTTTAATTAGGAAACTTAGAAAATGTTTATAATTAGGCAAAGAAAATAAAATTTAATTTTTATAGATAATTGGTTTAAATTTGTTGGCAAAAGGGATTGGGATTTAAAATTCAAGAAGATTTTGGTATGTGGAATTGGAGAGGGAAAAGGAAAGAATTTTGAAAATTATATAGATGTTTATATATTTTCTTTTTGGGTTAGGTTAAAAGTAAAAGAAAAAAAAATCCTTATCTTCAGTTCGAAGACAACAAAGATGGAAAGAAAGCACGGGTGAAGAAAGCCCATTATATTATAGCGGTCCTCCACACCTCCTCTCCACACACATCGCTCCTATTATCCTTCACCAGTTGTACGTAACCGGCTGCACCTAGCTGTCGGAAGAAGACGACACTAGTAGACAACGCCAGACACACCTACCTTCTGCATTGCCGTGCCTTCTGGTTCTACCGCCGTCTCTGTAAGTTTTCTCGCTGGATTTGGGGTTTGGGGTAAGATCTTAGAGTTTGTGGGCCTTATTGAAAAATCTTTGATACCCATTTGATTTTGGTTTTAACTTATTAATACTCACTATGTTTTGAAGTTAGACGGAGGTTTCAGGATGTTAAGAACCATTGTCTAACAAATTTAAGGATCGATTTTGGAAATTTTGGCACGTGGTTGGTGAGTATTGTAAGTTTGGAACTCTTTGGAATGGTTTAAAATGTTGAAATTTTGATTCAAAATTCCTAATTATTGGTTTAAAATTTTATTATTCTTTCCTCTTAGTTTTGATAATCTTGTAACTTGCGTTAGTTGATAAGTCGGTTTCTATTGAGTTCATTTGTGTTTGTAAGTTTGTAAGTATTTTTGTCTATGTTTATGTATTTTTCTAAATGAAAATGGTTGCTATTAGTCTTTTCTCTTAGTTTGATAGACTTACTTGTTTGGATTTATATATTGGTATATAATCTCCGGAAACTCTTTTTGTAGTTCAAGGCTAGCTAGTTCATTGTTTGAATTAATTTGTAAGGTTATGATTAAAGTAAGAACATCTTCCTTGATCATTATTGTAGTTTAATCAAGATTATTGGACTAAGTTCTCTAAACTATATTGGAAGCGAGACTCCCGTACTTGGTTGTTCAAAGTGCCAACAAACAAATTCAAGGCATTCCAACAGATTAGACATTGGAGAAAGCTTTGTTGAAGAGTAGCATAGGAAAACCATGGAGAAAAAACCAAAATGAGAGAGAAGAAGGAAAGACAATGAATTTGGTGGTTTTAATTATGAGAAATGTCATATTTGTTAGGTAGCTATGTAAGGAAATGATATGAAGATGGGAATCAAAGAAGGGATGGGCAAATGATAAGGCAAAAAAGAAATAAGTAAACTTTTGCGTTTATATATTTTTTTTTCTTATTTTACACCATAATAATGCTATAACATATTTATTTATAGGATGAGATGACGACATTAAAAACAACTTCAGAAGAAGTAAATGTACCTATTGAAGATAGAGAAATCTGTGAACGAGTGTTGAGTAACGGTCGGGGCATGTGAAGGGCAAAGGTTGGGGACTAAGACCAAGAAATGCTAGGAATAATGCAAGTTTTCAACATGCTAATGAAACAAATGCTCAAGTTGCACATTTGCAAAGTGTAATTGAATCACAACAAGTCGTTACTGAAGATATCTTAAGAAGGTTGGCAACTCAAGAAGAGATATCTAACACAGAAAGGAGTTTGGAAAAATCGAACGATAGTTAAAAGGTAATATTCATAAGACATTCTTCTTACAATATTAGTTTGTTAAAGTGTTGGATTAGATTAAGTGTATTGAAGTTTTTCGACTATCCTGCAGTTATGGTAGTCTTTATGTTTAAATGTGATCACCTCTCCCTTTAATATAGTTATTTTATTGGTCTTTGTATGGTTCTTTCTATATTAATGGGGTTTGTTTGCTTTTGTTGATATAGTGATCACGATTTCTATGAAAATGAGCTATTTTGTTGATAGAAGTATTGGGGTTTGTACCCTAAAGTCTCGTGTCCTGTAGTTTGTAAACAACTTTGTACGAACACATGTGATGTATAATATATATGATATTTACTTCACTTATTGACTTTGCACATTTAAACGTTTTTTATTTTACCACAAACCAATAAACATAATATCCCTGGTTGTCTTTATGTAACTTAAGCATATATGTAGTGACATACAAGTAGATCATGTCTTAAGTGACAACCAAAATAGTTTGTAGTATATGAATATAGGAGGGAAACCTTATTCTGGTAACACTACGGACGCGGTCTGCTATGTGGAATTGTGGAATTGTTACAAATGTTGTGACTTGTCACAGATAGTCTGATCCTGATCATTCGTGTAGTAGACATGCAAGTGGGGGCATCCTATACAAAGAGTTTGTATAAGACTTGACTACGAAATGTTAATGTCTTGCCATATAACTTCGATCATGACTGAGACTTCACATCACTAGGATGATCATAGGTAACATGATCTCAATCCTGAGTGAGTTGGGAATTCCTACCATTGAGGGCGGTCCTTTGATTTGCATGGATGCAAGTGGCCAGAGCGCCGATTCAAACCTACCATTTTGGGGACTCGTCTGATTTGGGAGCTGGGAACTCAGCTTCACAAGATGAAGTTCACTTATTTCCCAAAGCAGAGGTAAGTAGATAGATTGCTTTCTTAAGGGCTGATCCTAGGGCTTGAATGATGTGGCGTCACGCACCTTCTCATGGCCCAAGAGGTGTTCACACATGGTAGGACTATGTTGTATTGTTCATTAGAAGGATCAGTGGTACTTAAGGAGGAAGATATAATTACAAGGGCAAAACGGTAAATTGGTCTGCTATAATTACGAGCATCTGTGAAGGGTCATCGTATTGATGATTGGTTATATCCAATAGACATAGAAATATATCTATGGCAAGTTCAACTGTCAGTCTTTAGTGGAATGCCTGGCAGTTAACGGATGGTGGATATCGTGACTAAAGAGTTTAGTCAGCTATTCACGTACCGTTGGAGTTTTGAGCCATAGGTTCATAAGATCCTCTTGGTAGTTTGGATACAAGTTGAGAGTAAGTTTTTGGGTCAGTTTGAAATGTTCAAATTGACAAGAAGGAGATTATATATGATATAATTGAACGAGTTAATTCAATACGATATAATTAATTTTATGTATGAGATACATTAATTTTGAGGAAATTGGGTATAAATATGATTTATATCTAGTGGAGAAAAATATTATAATTAATATATGATATTAATTTATGTGTTATGAATATGATGAGATCATATTCATTGGACGGTTAAAAGGGAAGTGGAACGGCGTCTCTTCTGTTCTAATAACGGATGAACGTATTGAAAGATCACTTTGAGATGCATAAATAGCTGACAATGTGCTACGCATGAGATGCGCAGACATTGTGTTAAAAAGTGTGTCATCGCTTAGAAAATAGGTGCCTATACAATAGTGCCTACACGATCGCTTACATATACGATATTGCTAAGCGATCGCTTATCGATTGCACCTTCGCGTGCTATTTACTAAACGATCATTTACCTTTTCCTAAGCGATCGTTTAGCTCCCGATATTTACTAAAAAATCGTATAGACGATCACTTAGTTTTTCCTACACGATCGTTTAGACGATTGCTCACCCTTTTCCTACACGATCGTTTAGATGATCGCTTACTTTTTCCTACACGATCATATACTTCACCTAAACGATCAAGCATTTTGTCTATGAAATAGACGACCTCATCTCCCACTTGCTTGATCGTTATGTACGGTCTCTCTTCCTCTTTCCCTCTACAAAATCTGTACAAAGCCCACACTTTGGATTCTAACTCTAAGAATATTGAGGGCTCTGAGTGGTGGTGTCATCTTCGTTTTCTTCTGTTTGAGTGGTGATTGTTCGAGGTAGACGGTTGGGTTTTAGACTTGCTAGAAGAAGAAATCTTCAACTGGTGTGATCTCTTGATCTCTTTAGCATTACAAATGCTTATTAGTATGTTTGAATGTATATGTTGAGCAAGCGCGAGAGCTACCGGTTTGACCGATTCTCTTGTGGTCCGGTCCGGTGTAGCCTCAAATGGGTTTTGGCTGGTCGGTTCAGACGGTTCGGGTCCAATTCAAGCTATTTGAGTTCTTTTTAAAGCGGTTCAAGCGGTCCAGAAGCTATGAACAACTAGGTTTTGTAATAATTATGTTTGGTTTGCTTGGTTTTTGCCAAAGCTAAAGTCATATCAGTTAGTGTTTAATTATTTATACATGTGATATATGTTATAATTAAATAAATATTGTATGTGCATATAGTATGCCATGTAGATTTAAAATCCCACCATAGGAAGCATGTTACATGCATTGAAAGTATGTTATAAAATGTTATAATATATAGTATGCATATTAGGGTTTCTTTTATTTAATATAATATTTATATTAGATATTGAATACCTTTGTTGTTTGTCGTGGATGTTTAGCATGTCTAAAATTTTGTAAGCTGTTATAAAATTGGGTTGGACGTTTAAAATCTATAACAAAGAACAGTTGCATGCCCACTTAGGTTACGAAAGTTTTAATTGTGATTCTTGATGATAGGATCCAATATAGTTTTATATACACATAGGACAAGTTTAAAGGCTAGATTAAAGGGTTGAACAAAAGGGACTCACCCTTAAAAGAAAAATAAGGCGAAGGGCTGTTCAAAAGGGCCTCTCCCTCAAATATAGATTAGTTAAAAGGTGATGGCAAAAGGGTCCACACCTTAGTATAGATTATGATTGGGAGTTGAGTAAAAAGGTCTCCCTCTTAGCTAATAATATGTTTAGATATGATATGTTGTATGAAAGCTAGGGAAACGCAGGGAGACGAACAAAAAGGTTCTTTCTTAACTAAGGATCAGAACAGTTATGCCTTCCAGATGTCAAGGTTATGCCTTCCGCAAAGACAAGTTTAAGTTATACAGATATGATGTGCTTGTCTAGTACTCAGTTCAATTATTAGCTTCCAGTTTGTGCAAAAGTTTTATGTTATGTTATAAGTCACTCACTGAGCTTCTTGAAGCTCATTCTTTTCTTTCATGTTTTTCTTCCTAGGTAATTGAAGGAACTCAAAAACGAGAATTCCATGAGCGGGTTTAGATCGGTCCGATTTTCATAGTGACCGGAATACAAACGATATACATTCTAAATAACAGTTATGCATAATACAATTCAACAACAACATGCTCAGTATACAATAAAGCATAGAGAAGAGTTTCATTACCAGAGGAAGACAATCTTCAAATGTATGAACCCACGACAGCAGAAGAATTCCACCGATTTACCAGCACCCTAGCGAATCTCTCGTCGAAAACTGCACGATCCAAACGTACACGATCAAGAAGATGGGTACAACACCACCAATAGGGAGACCCGGGTATCCTCAGCGTCAAAAACCCAGAGAGTGGGCTCTAGTGAGTTTGGTAGAAGACGGAGGAAAACAAATCTTGTAGACGATAAGCGTGCACGAGAAGAACTTCACTATCGTATAGCGGGGATGCCTATCGTATAGTAAAATTACACAATCGTTTAGGAAAAACTAGACGATCGTTTAAGGGACGTGTGAGTTAGATGATCGTTTAGACGACTGAGAAGATATCGTATAGGCTCTTGACGATCATTTTTTCACATTTTCTTTTTTGCGCACGGGGTTTCTTTTGCACGACTCAAAAAACTCACACAAATTGAAAACGATTTTCAACTTATATCCCACCGGTTACATAACCTTTGGTGCCCACGATCCCATTTACTAAACGTGAAAAAATTGGTTAATTAAAAATAATTAATCAATTAATTTAATAAATATAATCATATTATATTTATATCCTATAATTTGATATCATATATCTACTATAGTATTTTTCCTATATTTGATATAAATCATATTTATATCTAATTTCCTCCAAAATAATGTATCTCATACATTTAGTCAATTATATCATATATAATTGTACTTTCTCTTGTAAATTTAAACATTTTAAATTAACCCAAACTAGTTCTCGACTTTATCCAAGCTACCTAGGTGACCTAATGGACAAGTGGCTCGAAGCTTCAACGGTACATGAATAGTTGACTAAACTCTTTAGCCACGAGATTTACCATCCATTAACTGTCAGTGATTCCACTAAAGACCAACAGTTGAACCCTTCTTACCACAGATATATTTCTGTGTCCATTGGATATAACCAATCATGAGTACGATGACCCTTCACAGATGCTCGTAAGTACAGCTGGGCCATTTTTCCCCTGTAGTTACATCTCACTCCTTAAGTACCACTGATTCCTCTAATGAACAATACAACATAGTCCAGCTATGTGCAAACACCTCTTGGGCCAAGAGAAGGTGTGTGGCGCCACATCGTTCAAGCCCTAGAATCAGCCCTTAAGGGAGTCATTTATCTACTTACCCCTGCGTCAGGAAAGGAGTGAATTCCTTATTGTGTAGCTGAGTTCCTAGCTCTCAAATCAGACGTATCCCTAAAATGGTAGGTTTGAATCGGCGACTTGGCCACTCGCACCCATACAAATCAAAAGACCGCCCTCAATGGCAGGAGTTCTCAACTCACTCAGGATTGAGGTCATGTTACCTATGGTCATCCTAGTGAAGTGAAGTCTCTGTCATGAACGGTGTTATATAATGAGACATTAACACTTCGTGGTCAGGTTTTATACAAACTCTTTGTATAGGACGCCCTTGCTCGCATATCCCCAACATAAATGATCAGGATCAGATCATTTGTGGCAAGCCACAACACTTGTGACCATTCCACAAAGTGGGCCACGTCCGTAGCATTACCAGGATAAGGTTTCCCTTCTATATCCATATACTATAGACCATTCTGGTTATCACTAAGGACATGATCCACTTGTTTGTCATCACATACATACTTGAGTCACATACAGATAATCAAGGATTGTTTATTGGTTTGTGGTAAAGCAACTAAAACAAGTAAATGAGCAAAACAACAAGATGTGAAGCAAATATCATATATTAACAATCACAGGTGTTCGTATGTACTGTTTACAAACTACAGGACACGAGACTTTAGGGCATCAACCCCAATAGTAATGAAAGATGATGAGTTCCAGGGTGCTGCTAAGATCAAGGTCTGTCACGCCACAACCACGCTACCAATTTTTGAATCGTTGTTGTAAACTTTGTAGTTAAGTCTGGGAATTGTATAAACGTTATATTATTTGTAATAAAGTGAGTTTAGCCAGTTGTTTATATCCTTGGCTTAAAGTTTAATGAGTGCAAAAGGTTCAGATAGGCAGTAGGTATCATGAAAAAGTGATATCTATTGTCTTCCCACCTCCTTTCGGGTTTTAGAGGTAAACTTAGAAGGGGGTGTGACAGTCCTTATATTTGCTTTGATTTCTGATAGGATTCATGTGTTCTCTTTTTCTCTTTCTTTTGATATTAGAATTTGGAAATGTTTTAATGTTGATAAGAAATGGTCCTCCCTGCCCCCCTGCCCCCCCCAATAGTTATTTTGATGGTCCTTTTATAATAATTTATATGTTAATGAGGTTGAGCATGGTTTTCATATAGTTTGTAAGAAATTGGATTTTGTTAATGTAATTATGTCCCCTACTTCAATTTGTTATTCTAATGTGCTTACATATTTGAATTTTTATATGCCAGATTTTATGTCTTCATGATGACGGGCTAATACGAGATTTCACAAAGTTCAATCTAGATGAAAATGCAAAGAATTTGGAGGTATT
This sequence comes from Benincasa hispida, assembly GCF_009727055.1. NCBI lineage: Eukaryota > Viridiplantae > Streptophyta > Magnoliopsida > Cucurbitales > Cucurbitaceae > Benincasa > Benincasa hispida. The sequence continues at coordinate 46,307,573 of NC_052351.1, forward strand.
TTATATTTTTGTTTCAAACTGATCTTTTGTGCTTCAAATACCTTACATTGTGATTTTTGTTATGTAAACTTGTGACAACTCGTGTTGGTACTAATTTTGATTGATATAACTTTGAGCTCATTTAGGAAAAGATTGAAGTAAGTTGATATTATATTGGGATTTTACTCATCTAAACTTGTGATCAAGTTAGTATTTCATTTTGTTTTAATGATAGTGTTTTGATGTTTGGGAATGTGTGCATCTTTGATGCGTTGTGAATATAATGAAATAATGGTGTATATTTTAATGGTGGTGTATGCGTTGTGCATGCAAATTTTCCTAGCAAAATCCAAGTATAAATCCTACTAGGTTGCCTGAAAAGCCCAGGGTCGAACACAGGAACTATGGAGACAGTATGCGACGGTGATTTCAAATTTCTTTGCGGTGACAAATAAATAATGAATTGGTTGGTATGTTTGTTTAAGGTATAGATTCTATGCGGTAGAATTGAGAAAGAGTTAATAACAACGAAAGTTACAATGAGTATGCGGGGGAACGGGTTGAGAAGGGATTTAGCTAACACTTCCTAAGATTGCGTTCACATTATGTGGTCATGCTACACACATACAATAGCAAATCATCTCTCAATGCAAATGCTACAGCTCCTAGTTTTAGGATGCATGTGATGTACGCAATGATGTCTATAGGACTTACGTCTAAGCCTATATTCTTGTCTATGCGATGATGAATGACACACACATACACAAGGCGACCGCATACTACCATAACCTATTTCTAGGGTGCATGTGATGCATGTTAGAAAACAAAACTTATCTCTAAGTTTCTATCCCTTACTTATGCAGTTCTAATCTAACTTTCTCAAGCCTAGATTTTAACCTAGCTCCCTCAAGCCTAGGTTCTTTCTTTAGACTCTCTCTTGAGCACTTTAAAGGGGTGATGGATGTATACATAAGACAAGATAATCGCATACAATGAAGATCTTAGGTCATGCTAGCTAAGTGCTTCTCAACCCATTCAGAAATTTAGTCACTCATTCGTAATGTAAAGAGAGTGAACAGATATAAAGATGCAATTGTCATTTTATAAATGAAACAGGATACAGAATGACAATGGGAAGTAAGGATGGGGATTCTGGTAGCAATGTCTTGGTTCCCAAGGCTTTTACATTGCATTTTTCTCTACTCTGCCCAAAAGGATAATCTTGCGTTAGCAAGAGTTGACCCTCTCTCCATTCTCGACACTTCACGGCACTCTCTCGAGCTGACCAGGAACGATCCTCTAGCGTCTTCTCTCTTCACTCGCCTTCGCCTTCTAAGTATAAAAGTTACAGACTACAGCTAACTATGTATATGGCGAAGAAGAACTCAAAAATTCTGAACAGCTGAACTCCTTTAACGAAGGTGGCCTTCGGTATTTATAGAGCTTCAGGGTGAAGAGAGCTTTTTCTCTCAAATGATTGCGCTAATGGGATGTCATTAATTCTCTGTTTGATGCGCCAATTAATTGTCACCAAAAAGTTGAGTGTACTTGCTATAGTGTGTCGTTAACGGCTTGTCAACTTAATTCGGATTCGACCGTCATCAGCTTTCTGTACCATCGTGATTTATTAAGCGTCCACCTTGATGCTCCGTCTCTATGTGGCCACCTTCTTGAGCAGATCTTCGCGAATGTATACGATCGCATAGCCTTGCGATCACAATCTTTTAATGTGTTCGGATGCTGAATTCCTTGGATCACAATTCTGCCCATCGCCAATGCATTTTCCTACACAAAATACGTAAATTAGTTGGTTAAATGCGATGGACGCATGCGATCGAAATGTTCTCAACTTAATGCTTTTGGCCACGATTTTACATATTTTTTACCATCGCAATCCTACATTGTTTTATGTCTTTGCATTGTAATAACGTGCATTTCTGCCTGTTTTATCAATCTTCATTTATAATTTTTTGTTTTAATTTAAAATGACTAATCAATTCTTAAAATGTTTAAAAGATTATTACATTTTAGATCTTGTAACGGGTTCACATATTAAATTGTGTTGTGTTTTATGTCCTAAAACTCGTGGTTTGTAAACAATAGAACTTATTCTTAAAATTCAATAAGTTGTTATTGAATATATTTTTTTTTAGAAATCCAATAAACCCAAGTCCCTTCACTAGTATTTGAGTACTTGAACTTTATGTGGAGACATAAAAATGGATCAAGTTCGAATAAATAGTCAAAATGATCTATAGTATATGAATAAGATTGGGTGCCTTATTCTGGTAACACTATTGGATGCGGCCTACTCTGTAGTTGTTATAAAGAGTTGTAAAGTGCTACAAACGAAGTGATCCTAATTCATTCATGTTGGGACATGAGGAGTGGGGGCGTCCTGTGCAAATGAGTTTTGTGCAAGATTGGACCACAAAACCAGTCACTCTTACTTTATAACGTTGTTTACTGTTTAAGACTGACTATTTCAAAGCAATGACCTAGGTGACTTGACTTTAATCCTCAGCTAACTATGAACTCCTGTTTGTTCGAGATTATCCTTTGATCTACAAATGGTGAGAGTATACCAATTGTCTCTGCTCAATAAGCTTCCATTTTAGGGATAAGATCGGATGAATAGCTGGGGACATAGGGTGTAAGACGGAATTTACTCCTACCCAATTAGAGTTAGTAGAGACGTTGTTCCCTTCAAGTGTTGATTCTGGGTTTTGAACAAGAGGTCTCACCCTCTCATTAGCCTGAGAGGGATTCGATTTGTTGATTAGATCACAAATCAATTGTTCATTAGAGGATAAGTGAAACTTAAGGAACAAGAGGTAATTTCGGGGGTAAAACAGAGATTCGTCCCAACCGTTATTACGAACAACCTGTGAGAGGAGTTCAACTATGAGCTTTAGTGGAATCACCCATTAGTTAACAAATGGGGGTTATATCGGTCTAATGAGTTTAGTTGATTAATCTCGAATTGTTGGAGCCCATGATCTGTAGGTTCGCAAGGTCCCCCTACTAGCTCGTAAATGGTTTAGCTCTAGAGTAGCGTAATAAGTTTATTTGAAGTGTTCAAATTAGAATTAAATGAAATTGGAGAAATAATATTTAAATATGTTTTAAATATTTAAAGATGAAATTGTGTAAAATTAATTTAATATTTGATATTAAATTAATTAGAATTATTTAAATTGTTTAAATACTTATTTATTAACTTTATTAAGAAAATTAATTTATGAAATTAATTTCGTAAAATTAATAATATTTTCAATTTTATTAAATGAAATTGATTTATGAAATCAATTTATCAAAATTAAAAAAGAAGAAAAATCACAAAGTTGGAAAATTGGCATTTTCCATTGTCTCCATGAAGTAGCTCACGAACAACCCACTCTTCAAGCTTCATTAACTCCAAGCATGAGTTGCATCTCATGCAACAAATCTCTTTGCATGATAGTCTGCAATATATTGAAGAGATTGAAGTGTTTTGAAGTGATCGCAACAGTTTAATTTTGGTTTGGTTGGTGTTTTCTATGAGTTATATGAAACTACTGTATTGATATGGTTCTTTGAGTTTTGGCTTTTAATTTCTCTTTGATTTCTCATTTAAATTTATCATTGACTATTGCTTTATGAGTTTATATGTGTTCCCAAGAGTCTGTAATTTATTTGGAGTCATTAGAGTTGAAATTAAGTTGTAATTTGAAGAAATAAGCGAAGAGACCGAGTTGTAGATTCCAGAAAATCAGCCTCTGCTCATATCGTCGTTGAGCTTCAGTAGCTAAACGATCGTTTAGTTTCATGCGTTAGACGATGTGAAGAAAAGCTAAACGATCGTGTAGCATAGGGCGTTGATCGTTGAGGTGTTGTGCGCTAGACGATCGTGTACCTGCGGGAACTAAGCGATGCATTGTATTACTATACGATGGCACTACTCGATCGTGTAGCTTCGGGTGGTAGCTAAGCAATGCGGTGAAGAGCTATACAATAGCGTTTCACAATCGCTTACCACGATCGTTTACCTCTATAAGCCAGCTAAGCGATGCATTGAGATGCTAAGCGATAGCACTACGTGATCGTTTACCTATATGCGAAGTTAGGCGATGCGTTGAATACTATACGATAGCACTAAGCAATCGTGTAGTAATGTTCCGCGCTAAACGATGGAGCTACACAATAATGTTGGACACTAAGCAATCGTGTAGCGTCCTTCGGCACTAGACGATGACACTATGCGATAGAAGGAAGACACTACACAATCGTGTAGCTTGATCAGGAGCTATGCGATAGTTACTAAGCAATCACGTAAACACTAAATGATCAGGCAAACGCATGACGATGGTCGTCATTGTTAAATGATGAGACTTAGCGATATGTTGAGCAAGGGCGAGAGCTGCCGGTTCGATCAGTTCTCTTGTGGTCTGGTTCGGTTCAGCCTCAAATGGTTTTTGGCTGGTCTGGTTCAGACGGTTCGGGTCCAGTTCAAGCTATTTGAGTTCTTTTTGGAGCGATTCGAGCGGTCCGGAAGCGGTTCAGAAGCTGTTTTGTAATAATTAGGTTTTGTTTGCTTTTTTTTTTTTGCCAAAACTAAAGCCATATCAGTTAGTATTTAATTATTTATGCTTGTGATGTATATTATAATTAAATAAATTTTGTATGTGCATATAGTATGCCATATAGATTTAAAATCCCACCGTAGAAAGCATGTTACATGCATTGAAAGTATATTATAAAATGTTATAATATATAGTATGCTGTTAGGGTTTCTTTTATTTAATATAATAGTTATATTAGATATTGAATGCCTTTGTTGTTTTTCGTGGATGTTTAGCATGTCTAAAATTTTGTAAGCTGTTATAAAATTGGGTTAGACGTTTAAAATCCATAACAAAGAACAGCTGCATGCTCACTTAGGTTAACCACTTATTTTAATAGTTAAAATAGGTCGTTAAACTTGTAAAACTAGGGTTACAAACTCAACCGGTATATAATCCTGTCGAAGGCTAGAGGTACTTAAGTTGACGGTCTACAGAACACCTCCTACCTGTGGATTATAGCTGAATTAACTGAGCGTTGGTAACCGATTTTATTAGTATACTTGAGCGGTGTGAAGTAATAAAAACGGTTTATCACCTAGACATCGTAGGTTTAAAATTTATTTATAAATGTTATACTTGGATAAACAATCTAGACTAAGGGTTGTTTTTATTAGCCGAAAAGAACATAAGCATAAATTTACCCAAATATTTAGAACACTTCAGTGGAAGATTAACTGTTATTAGCTTTCATGTCCTCGAGAGTTCACACCTTGAGATCCATGCTCAGCTTCGTGTCAATTTTACCTCTACTACTCCATTTGGAAAGTGTTTGTATGGGTCAATAACAAGGTGAATGAGGGAAGTCGTTCATAGTAAGTGGGTGAAGGAAATGTGTCAACATTGTCCTACAGTCTCCTCCATTAGTTTTAACTGTGAGATTTTTATATTACGCCTGCTATCGTTTTTAGCCAGCACTAGCTAGTCGTTAATTGCGGTGATCCCCACGGGGGGTTATAACATAGGATTCAGAACAACCCAGACTTCAGTAAAATGAATAGGGTCTTATAGTTCCATCTTGGGTATTTCTCTTCTATTTCGGAGGCATACTCATACTATTTTGTAAGATCTGAAAATGGCAGGTCTACACTTACAAGAATTACTAAGTGTTAGTAAAGATCTTGACCAAAAACGATAACTAAATGACTATTGGAATATGAGTTATTCTGGAGATAGTATTGTCTTGCTTTTGTGAAGGAATTCTTGACTGCCCCTCGGTAGCACTTGTTCTAAATCACTTAAGTATCGTTACAATATGGGTACATTATCACTTTACTAAAACTTGATTGGATTTAAAAGCAATTCATTTATAGAATTTGTTTATAATTCAGAATGACGAGTTCAATTATACAATTGTTGGTATCGGATAAACTGATTAGGGATAACTATGTGACGTGAAAATCAAATTTGAACACGATACTTACGATAGACGATTTGAGATTTGTCTTAACAGAGGAATGTCCTCCCATTACTAGCTCTAATTCCAAACGAACTATTCGGGAAGCGTTTGATAGATGGATCAGGGTGAATGATAAAACCCGTGCTTATATTCTCGCTAGTTTGTCTGACGTTTTGGGGAAGAAACTTAAGGATATGAGTATTGCCAAAGAGATTGTGAAATCTCTGAGAGGGATGTTTGGAAAACCATCCTTCACCCTGAGGCATGATGCTATCAAATACGTTTATAACAGCCGCATTAAAAAGGGGACCTCAGTTCGTAAACATGTCCTGGGCATGATGGTCCACTTTAATGTGGCTGAAGTAAACGATGTTGTGATGGACGTAAGAAGCCAAGTTGGTTTTATTCTAGAATCTCTTCCGAAGAGTTTTCTGCAATTCTGTACGAATGCATTGATGAATAAAATTGAATACAACTTGACTACTCTATTGAATGAGCTGCAGACTTTCCAGACAATGTTAAGAACTAAGGGTCTGGAATCTGAAGTAAATGTTGCTTCTGCTAAGAAGAGAGGAACGTCCTCCAAGCCTAATGTTACCTCTTCTTCGTAGAGTAAGAGTATTCCAGCGAATAATGACAAAGGGAAAGGGAAGAAGAAGCCTGCTAGCAAGAAAACCAAGAAAACCGCTGTAGAGAAAAGGAAATGTTTCCAGTGCAACGAGGGCTAGAAGAGAAATTGCCCTAAATATCTTGCTGAGAAGAGAGCAGAGAAAGGTAAACAGGCTAACTAGTTCCTGAGGACCGTTTACTCAGCTTGACCAGTGGGAGAAGTTGTTGCTGATGATGATATTACCTGCTTTTGCAAAACTTGTAATGAATAGCACATATTTTTGTTTTGAATGAAATGTTCATTTTCAGAAAATATGTTTGTTCTATCTCATAGCAACTTTTGTTAAGAATCAAACTGTTAAAAATCATTTGCAAATATTCAGATATTTAACGGCTAAGATCGAAGTATAATAAATTTAAAGATTTATGTCCTAAAACTCGTGGTTTGTAAAAAATAGAACTTATTCTTAAAAATCAATAAATTGTTATTGAATATATTGTTTTTTAGAAATCCAATAAATCTAAGTCCCTTGACTATTATATGAGTACTTGAACTTTATGTGGAGAATATAAGTGGATCATGTTCGAGTAAATAGTCAAAATGATATATAATATATGAATAAGATTGGGTGCCCTGATTCTGGTAACATTATTAGATGCGGCCTACTCTGTAGTTGTTACAAAGAGTTGTAAAGTGCTACAAACGAAGTGATCCTAATTCATTCATGTTGGGACATGAGAAGTGGGGGCGTTCTGTGCAAATGAGTTTTGTGCAAGATCAGACCACGAAACCAATCACTCTTACTTTATAACATTGTTTACTGTTTAAGACTGACTATTTCAAAGCGATGACCTAGGTAACTTGACCTTAATCCTGAGCTAACTATGAACTTCTGTTTGTTTGGCATTTTCCATTGTCTCCATGAAGTAGCTCACGAACAACCCACTCTTCAAGCTTCATTAACTCCAAGCATGAGCTACATCTCATGCAGCAAATCTCTTTGCATGATAGTCTGCAATATATTGAAGAGATTGGAGTGTTGAAGTGATCACAACCGATAGAATTTTTCTGAAAAATTCATGAGAAGAAGGGTGTTCTTCACGTTGGGTTGCTGCTATGAGTTAGTCTCCAAATTCCCTTAATCTAGACTTATTTTGAGTCTCACTACTCAATCTAGAGCACCAAGAGGATAGTAGGGAAGATCTTGGGAAGTTCTTGATGTAGTCTACAACAAGATTTAGAGGAGATTTGCAACTGGAATCAAGCTTTGGGTTCAACAAAGGTATGTCACGAAATCCATTTATTTATGTTGAAGCATGCTTTCATTTCTACCAAAATTAATGAATTAGAGTGCTTATGTATCCTTGTCATTTCCGCTACACAATGGTACATTCCAACAAATTGAGCATTATTTTTTTATTCTATAAAATATTTTTAGCAACGCTTTATATAACGTTAGTAAATCGATGTTTTTTTACTGACGTTTGTCAATGTCGCAAAAGATGTTTATAATGAGATGACCAGAAATTCACATTTAGCAGCAGTATGTTGCTAAGACAAACTTGTCACGTCACTATATAAAACAAATAGCAAAAACTCGTGCGTTGCTAAAATTACACTTTTAGTAACGCATTAGCGTATGAAAAAGTCATGTTTTAGCGGCACGTACTAAAATGTATCACTAAAACTTTTAACTACATTCACAGCGATGCGTCTCTACGCGTTGATAATACTTTTAGTGGCATTTTTACGCTTTTAGCAACACATTTTATTCGTCACTGAAAGCTTTTTTTTTTTTTTTTTTTTAGTGAGGGAAAAGGAATGTAAAGTTGAGTAAGTTTTATAGCATTATTTTATATTTGGTTATTGAAAAATATCTTTTTATTTTTTAGAGCAATATTTACCTCAATCCCGTGCATGTTAAAGTGATAAAAAAAGAAGTATGAAGTATATATAGAACCAACGAATTTATGAAAAAATCTCACCATGTTACATTATTTATTAAGGGGAAAAAAAACTTGGTTAGTTGGTAAAAAGATCAAATGAATATTTTCTTTCCCACACGAGCATAACCCAACTGACATGAATTTGTACTTTTAATTTTAAGTTTGATCTCTTCACCTCGTATATTATACCAAAAAAATGAAAGATATATTTTATTGATAGATTGAATGATTAGATTATTCTACTAAACTTTTTTTCTTTGATTTTTTTACACAATAACATAACCATCATGATTTGTTCAATAAGCAACAGGAGTCATAATGTAAGTAGAAAATAGAGAGATTAAATCAAGAAAAAAGAATTAATGAAGTATTTTAAAAATGCTTTAGAAAAAAATTAAGAGGAATGGGAGAACAAGAGTCATATGGATTCACAAATACTTCATCAATGATTATATAGGAACTAAAAAAAAGATGTTGAAGTAGTTCACCTTGGACAATTCAATAATATTATTACTTCAATTTGGAATTTTCTATTTGATATAAATCGTAGTAGCGTTGGAATAATAAATTATAATTCATTGGTTGATTATATCATTAATCATTTTTTTAATGTAAAAGGAATTTATCATGAATCTATTGATTTGTGTACTTAATTATTATATATTTAAAAACGTAACAATGTTGTCTTGGTACGCTAAATTATATATTATTAACTTTTCGATACAGGTTATCTTTATAAATAAATTGAAATTATAATAGATAAACTTTTTTTGGAAAAAAACAATAGCAAAAGAAATTAAAATTAAAAGAGAGAGACACTAAAATTATAAATTTAACAAGAAAGCAGAAATTAGGACATGATTTTTCATTACAACAATTAACGCACAAGAGCAGGAACGAACAAGAAAATTCAAAACAAAAACTTAAATAATGCATATAAAATAATAATAATAAAATCATACAAATATTGCATATATAAAGCCGCAGACTTTTGCATGCTTGATTTTTAGCCCACAAACTGCCTTCATCAAACTCCCAACATCTTCAAATTTTCTAAGCTTTCCAGCAGGCAGGCAACCGATCGAGGCCAATTTTGAAATCAAAGAAGTTAAGAACAAACCCATTTGATTTTTTTTTTTTTTTTTTTTGGTCCTTCTTCACAAATGATATTTCACGAGAGTCCCTCTCATTTCGAAATTGAAGATTTGAGAATATTTCTGAACCTGCATCCAATTAATTATAATATATAAAGTTTGTTATGTTAATTTTAAATGGAAATTAAAAGTGTTTATATAAATTAATTGAAAAGGTTTTTTATTTTTTATATTTTTTTTTTTTACCTTTAAGCTTTGAAGATTGCTTGGTTTGAAGATTGGAGTTCCAAGTTGGGGGCATTTTTACCATCTGTGGGAAAAAAACAGAGAGAAGTAAATTTAGAGAGTATTGTTAATTTATAATTTCCATTATTAAATAAAGATATCATTTTTTTTAAGTTCAAGATTATTATAAATTAATTGATTACTGTTCGTACAATTTGATTCTAAATTCATTAACTAAACACAAACTAATTCTAAAAACTCAAAAATTTTAAACTTATTCTTTTAAATATATTAAGATTTCCATGGTTAATATTATTTTCCTTTCGAACTCACTAGGTTTAAGATTAATTTTAAAAATATCGTTAGAAAAGGTGAAAAAAAAAAATACTAGAGGCATTTCGGTAGACATAACCCACTTGACCAAAAAGCACTTAAAACTCTAAAACAAGATATCATTTGAATTTTTATAACTTAAAAAAAAAATTACAAAGTATTGTTTTTGCTATTTAGAGTTAAACTACTTTCATTAATAAAAAAAAAATTAAAAAAATTAAACAAAAAAAACTCTAAACACGCATTAATCATCCTTTATGTGACCTCAAACGCACCAATTAATTAAATTTAATGTAGATTTAGGAGTAATTTTTGAAATAGTTAGTTGTTGTTAGGTTCAAAATCACTATGAAGTAAAAATTTAATCACTAAATATTAATCTAATATTAAATACATAATTTTAAATGACTAAACTAAGAGCGTGTTTGAGAGTGATTTTAAAATGGTCAAAATAATTTTTATCATTTTCAAAATTACTAAAAAATATATTTTTATTTCTTCATAATCAATTTTAATATTAAAAAAAAAAGTGTTTAAACGTGTAAAATTTTAAAAAGAAATAGAATTTGAGTGATGAAAGATATATTTTAGAGTAATTTAAAACATGACAACAATGATTTTAACAATTTTAAAACCACTCTTAAACATGCACTAAAGCATATTTTAAATGATTTTAAAAATGATAAAAGTGATTTTAGTTCTTTCAGAATCACTCTCAAATATGTACTTAGACCTTCGAAATCCATTTTTTTTCCTCGTAGTTCAAACAAAAGCTACATGAATCAAATCCGTCATCTAAACACACCCAAAGTGTGCAATATTTTCTTAAAAAAAGAGAGGGAAAAAAAAGAACAAAAATCACCTTCTTGTGTCTTGGAAACAAAGAAGCAAGCAGCAATGATAATGTAGCAAAGAAGAAGAACAAGGCCTTTGATATAGTGAGAGGTTCCATCTTGTAAAGTAAAGGCTGTGGCAATAATGGCCAATCCAAGTGACCCTGTTTCCATCAGGTTGAAATTCAGGTCCATGTCCACTCCCATTGTCCAAGCAACTATCACACACAGTGGAATCTGCAAATTACATATTCTTCAGGGGTCAGATTGCAATTATTTCCACTTTTCCCATCTCCCAAATGTATTTATTATAGGGACCTTTCAAGTTTTCATTAATTACACATGCTTACCACAAATAATGCAATTTGTGTTGCAGATCCCAAAGCAACCCCCAAAGATATGTCCTGAAAACAATACAAAATAAATGTATATAATGCTTAATCTAAGCAATCAATCATATACAATTTTGATTTTTTTTTTATTTTAAACAAATTACGAATTTTTAAATTTTGTATTTAATAGACCCGTGAATTTTTTTAGAGCTTACCAACTTATTCTTGAAGGCAAATATGATAGCCCCGGCATGTTCGGCCGCATTTCCGACTATAGGGAGTAAGATTATGCTAAGGAAGCTCACAGACAAACCCCAAGTAGAAGATGCTTCCTGCAAACACAAGTAATTTTTGAACTTCTGAACTTAGTTAACTAAAAATTAACAATTGTAATATGTCATCTTTAAGTTTGCTAAAAAGAAAGAAAATAAATTTGTGAAAATTGACACACAAAACTTAACTCACAACTCGTAAATATATAATATTTTAAAATATAAAGACTTAAATAAAAATTAAATTCAAAATTCATGAGTAAAAAGGGTTATATTTCAAATGTATAACCAAATCAAGGGTGAAAAGGGTAACTTCATACTAATTTTACCTCAATTGTGTTGACAACGTATTCGGACAGCAAAGCAATAAGGAGTGTCATTCCTACCAGCCATGCAAATGCACTCCAGAATCCAATCACTGCCTCTTCTCCAGGAACGTCGTCGTCTTCAACTTCCTAATTTTCCAATATTACAATTAAAATTATTTAATTTTCACACAAATATTTTACAGAATAGAAAATTTTAAAAATATATATATTTTAAAAAAAACAGTCACATAGCAGAGAGATCTTCACGTTTGAATTGCTTGATAGATAGATATAGCCAAGTTTTTTTTTCATTTTTCTATTATTTCACTTTATAAAATATATAATAATTATAATTTCCATTAATAAAAAAAGAGACGTGAATATATTTCCAAAATTTATAGAAGAAAAGTTAAAGATAATTTTTTTTTTGAAAAAAATTATTCTAAAAATATAGACTAATTTTAAAATCTATTTAAAGTATAAAGAAAACTACAAAATAAAGGATGAAAATGATATTTTCACTTTTTTTTGTCCTACCTTTTTGTCATTGGGTGTGGTTGATTTTTAGTCAAAATCATCAACCTTTGGCTAGTTATATCTTAAAAACAAATTGCTATTCTAGTGGTTGAATCACAACCATAGTTAGTGGCACATGGTGGTGTTTGTATCCTATCAACTTCACTTACCATATGGATCATGGTAGTCAATTCATAACCAAAGAAATCAAGGAGGCTCTATGAACTTAAATATAAAAAATGGTATTAATGTTCAACGATCTATTAAACACAAAATTGAAAGTTAATAACAAAAGCCTATACCTCGGCTTCAAATAGTTGCCGATGAGTCCAGAGTTGGAAGACCAAGTAAGCAATGTAAGCCGAGAGCATTACAATGCTGCTGGCTCTGGATAGGTGGAGGGTGGAGGCGGCGGCCGTGGCAGTGGAGGAGGCGGCGTAGCCAAACAATAACGGCAATAGGTGGCACAGTAACGAAAGCATCAGCATCAGGGAGTTGACATCAGCTTGCCTCTGTTAAAATAACAAAATTGCTTCTTTAATTTTAGGGTTAATTTTAAATTTCTAAAGTCAAAACTATGACCATTGACTTTTTTATAGTATTTATAACCATTGACCTAATAATTAGAGTAGTATTCTAAAATTATATTTAAAAAAAAAAAAAAAAAAAAAAACAGATTTCTTTGTATAGTACGAATTTAAATATGTATTCGGGGAAAAAACGTCATAATTTTTATTTTCTTCCAATCTTGCATAAATTTGACCGTTGTATTTTATTCAATATTGTACTTGAATCTAAGTTGTATTTTTTTTTTTTTTCTGAAAGACAGTTGGATTTTAATTAATTGTGCTATTTTAATGTAAGATTTAAATTTTTTTGTTATATTAAAATAAATACATACTTCTAATTTTATTTTTTTTTCTATATTTAAAAATACATGCTTATATTCTTCTATACATCTTGATAATTAGCAATATAAATACTAACAAAAACTAACAATTTTAATTACCTTTATCGAGTAATTTTTACATCTCACTTCAAATAAGTGCAATTTAAATAAAACAAGGAGGTGTAGGATATACTTTGAAAAAATGTCATAAAATTATTCTTTAAAAACTTAAGAAGGTTTGGAAATGCCTTTTAAAATTATTGTTAAAATAATTTTTGTCCAGTACTTCAAAGTCACGCCAATACATATCAAAAGTGATTTTATATTTTTAAACACGGATTCTAAGCATCAAATTTAATTTTAAATAATTAAAATTATGTTTGGTAATTATTTTAAACGTGAAAAAAAAAATGATTTTAACATTTTCTTTTAAATTACTTTTAAACGTGCCCTCATTACAATTAGTGTTAATAAATGCTAATATTATCTCTTAAACTTGAACCGTATGTCAGTAACTATGAAGTTTGTAATCTGAATCGTTTGATCCCAATTGTATTAAAAAAAATGGATATTTGAATTATGATACCAAGAAAAAGTAATAGAAGAAATTAGAGACGAGAGAGAGAGGGGTATTACTCTGTCATAATTCTGTTCCCTTCTAAGATTTGCAATGCCACCACAGAAGAGAGAGGTTCCAAGAACAAGAAGAAGGTTTGAAAGAACAGAACCCAAAAGAGAATACTTCACCACGTCTATCTTTCTTTGTGTCAATGCAAGAATTGCAATTATCAGCTCCGTTGCATTTCCACATGTTGCATTCAAAAGCCCCCCAACTGTACATATTTTTTAATAATTAAATAAAATTGTTGAAAATATTTACAAAATATAACAAAATTTCAAAATATATCAATCATAAGATACGGATAAACGGTCTAAGAAAATCAAATTTTTGCTTGACAAATATTTTGATTTATTTTTATATAGTTGAAAACGGCCAAGAAAATCAAAATTTTAAATTCATAGACAAATGCATTATTTAACTTAATACCCTAATAAATGGAAAAATTCTCCTTCACGGGCCTCCCTTAGGTCACTATCAATTTTACGTTTTCAAAATAATTGAGAATTTTTTTTTCATTTTTTAAAAAATAAAAAAATGAAAACTGTTTTGTACGGTGGCTTTTTCCTGAGCAGCAAAAACCATACATTCGTCATTGCAGGTATTTTGTGGTTGTGGATGAGATGGCCATTTCCATCCTCCAAAATAATAATAATAATAATATTGCATTACTGTACCTTAAAATTACATAACAGAATATTGTACTGTTTCAATGCTAATATACTCATATATTTTTTTTAAGCATAAGTTTAACTAGAAATATCTTATGAGAAAAACCACTAATTGAGAGGATCAATAGATCAAAAATTCAAATTCCATAAAAGAAAAATGAGAGGATCAAATTTTCTTTGACTAAAAAATAATATTACTTTTTTTTTTATTAAATCACTAATTAGTTTTGAAAATCCTTTATGAGAAAAACCAAATCATCATTTTTTTTATGATGATAGTTTATTTTATCAACGAAGTTATTATATTTAAATTGATAATTAACCCTACCACTTTTTTTTAAGTATTAGCCAGAAAAACTAAAAAAAGAAGAAAGAAAGAAAAAAGATTAAGGCATAGGCATGTGAAAATTTAAATTTCAAAATATAGTAAAATTTCAGTGAAATTTTACTATTTTGTAACTATTTTAGTTCATTTTTCTATATTTGAAAACAACTCTTTAATTTTTCGATTACGGTTACAAATGAAATATATAATTTCATAAGAAAAAACGAAAAATTTACCTGTTGGACCAGTGAAATAAGCGATTTGCCTTCAGAATCAAATCAAAACAATAAGAAGAAGAAAATAAAAATTAGTACAATATTGGAAGAAGCCTCATAATATAATAATTATTTGATGTTAATTACCAAATTAAAGTACATTAATGATTAGTCAAAACAAAATAAAATACATTAATGAAAAGGAAGAAAAACTCACTCGGTCAGAAAACTGACACGTTCAGCCAATGGCGTGAGGCCAAGCAAGCTCAATGCAAAAATCCAAGGCTAAAAAAACCATAAATTAAATTCATCAATATTATTATTAGAAATAAATTTAAGTGTATTCTACACCTAATTAAAAATTATTACGTGATAATTTATTTTTAAAATTTATTGAAAAATTATTTTTTAGTGGGTAGAAAAAGGGGTGCGTAGTATTTAGGTGTTGATATTACTGTTGTCCATAAAATGTCAATAATAATAATTAAAAAAAAAAAAAAAAAAAAAACGACATGTAGTTTTCACGGGGGAAAAAAAAAGGAAAAATAAAGGTTAATGTGTTTTCTTACTCTTCCAAAGCCAAAACTCTGAGCGACAATAGCGAGCGGAATAGCAGGGAAGAGAATGGAAAGTTTAGTTCCCAAAATGACCTCCTGAAGATTGATAAGGAACTTGCGAAGACAGCCTAATTGGATTTTGGAGACAAGAGTTAAATCGGACTTTTTGCGTAAGGAAGAGGACGACATGTTGTGAGCTGTTCGACCATGGCCATGTCGATGTTCTTTGGTTAAACGCTTGAGGCTTCCGTTTTCCATTAGCCAAGGCTCTGTCTGGGAAGCCATGGTTTGTTAATCGAGGTTGGAATATGGTATTCGGGAATCCAAACAGGGGGAGAGAAACTCAAGGGAATTTTGGCAAACGTTTTGTTGGTTTCAGATGTTTTCTGTGAGAGATATGGCGGTAAGACAGCATTTTTATAGGATGAAATGATGGTCGTGAGTGAACCACTCTATAAAATAGGAAGTTTCCACGAAGCTTCCTACCAACTAATTTAGGCCTCTATCATACAACAAGTGTGTCCACGGATCGGGTTTTGCACCGATGTGAAAGTCGGAAGTACATGTTTAGAAGTGATGATTGAAGTAGCAATTTAGATTGAAAAAATACGACAAGTTGGAAAAAAAAAACTTTAAAGTAAGATAATAGTTACGATTGCACCTTCAAATTTTTAATTCTAAAAATTGAGTCATCAAATCTAAGAGCTCAATTTCTACGACTATTATAAATTTCAGGTCTAATTTTAACATTTAGGTAAGTTTGATGATTGAAAATTTGAAGGTGTAATTATAGTTACCACTATATTTTAAAGGTGATTTTTGTAATTTGTCTTATAATTGATTTTTTACCATCATATTTATGTAAGTGATTTTTTAAAAATATGTATGATTGATATGTTGAGTAATAAAATTGTGTATAATAAATATTGAAAGAAAATTCAAAACATTACTTGCATTCAATCTAATTGTTTGTAAGCAAGTGGTTAATGACAAGCACGATAACACCTATCATCTTTGAGTCGGCGATTTAAATAAAAAAAATAGTTTTTATGAATAGCTAATCTACAATATTTTAACCAAATCGAACTATGTAGCCGTTTGTGGGAATGATTCCCAATCAATCACTTAAAAAAAATATGATACGTTATACTAATTATTCAGTAATCAATCTAAAATCATTTTAGATTTCTCTAAAATCACTTTATTTCAAGTCAAACATCATCGTTGTAAAGGCTGAAAATAAATTTTAAGTAAGAGAAAAAGTATTTTTGAGTCTATATTAAAATTACTCTCAAACATAACTTAAATACCATATAAAATAAAAAAGAGTGATGCATATTCTAGATTAAAATGATGAAAATCGATTTTTAAAAAAATCAACTCAGATTAAAGGATTATTGTTATAAGTTTTATACAACTCAACTAATTGAGAGATTTTGTGTGACCTTTGTAACTTTCATATTTTTTTTTTCAGTGAAAAAAATGCTCTTATGAAACAAAAGTTTAAAAGTTACAATTTTATTTTATTCGACAATCCCAAAATGGCAATTTAAATTTATATGTAGTAGTTAAGTGCATTTTATTTAGTTAAGGTGACACGAAAATATTGTCTTATTTAGAAGAGTTTTTGCTAAGAAAGTAATGTAAAACCGAAAATGGAAGTTAACAACTACCCTTAAACTTTCCAAGATGGTAAGGCCAAACAAGGGAAATTTTCATTATTATTATGAATATTATAATAATAAATAGATTCTATTGCTTAGCATCTCAAAAGTCACGTATTATTCTTTATGTTGTCCATGTATCTTGTAATTATTCATGTTCGGTGTACATGTAAGTCCACATCCTATTTGTCACTTTGCTTATAAATAGTGGATCTTAAAATCACACATATATTGGTGAGAATTCCTTGCGTACCAGGATAATGACATATTTGACCCATCCCATATGACAAATTTGGATGTGACGGATTTCTTTGAATCTCCTTAAGAGAAGATTGGCGCATTTGATGGAGCATCAAATGTTTCTTTTGATTTTGAGAATATCTAGACTTAATGTTATCTACCTTCATTTTTTTTAGTAATTTTTGTATATTTTAATTGTTGTTTTTCTTATTGTAATTATTTTCTTTTAATGAATAAACATGAATCATTTTCATATGTTGGGTATTTCAAAAATGAGCAGAGAAGATTTATGTCTAGCAGACAGTGCAACTACATACATAATACTTACAAATAAAATATATTTTTCCAAATTGACAATACTAAAAGCAAAAGTAAATATAATATTAAGTTCTGCAAACTTGATCGAAGGTTTTGAAAAAGCAAATATTATTTTGCCTAGAGGGACAAAATTTACAATTGACAATGCATTGTTCTCTAGTCAATCAAAGAGAAATCTTCTAAGTTTTAAAGATATACGTTGTAATGGTTATCATGTTGAGACTGATAGTAAGAATAATGTGGAATATCTATATATCATATCCACTATCTCAAATGAAAAACGTATATTGGAAGAGTTGTCTGCTTTATCTTCCGGATTATATTATACTCATATATAAGTAATTAAAACATAATCTAAAGTTCCTGAATCCAGACATGTTTACAATTTGGCATGACCAATTAGATCATCCAGGATCTATAATGATGAGGAGGATTATTGAGAATTCAAATGGACATCCATTGAAGAATCAGAAAATTCTTCAATCTAATAAATGATCATGTGATGCTTGCTCTCAAGGAACATTGATAATTAGACCATCACCAGCTACAGTGGGGACTGAATCACCTGCATTTTTAGAACGAATTCATGGTAATATATATGGATCCATTAATCCACCATGTGGACCATTTAGATATCTTATGGTATTAATAGATGCATCCAGTAGATGGTCACACGTGTGCTTATTATCAAGTCGAAATCTTGCATTTGCAAGATTACTTGCTCAAATAATTAAGTTAAAAACATAATTTTCTAATTATACAATTGAGACCATTCTTCTTGATAATGATGGTGAATTTTCATCCCAAACTTTTTATAATTATTATATGTCAATTGGGATAAGTGTTGAATATCCTATAGCTTATGTTCATGCACAAAATTGTTTAGCATAATCATTTATAAAACGTTTGCAATTAATTGCAAGACCATTACTTATGAGAGTTAAGCTTTCTTCATCTGTATGGGAACATGATATTTTGCATCCAGCGACACTTGTACGCATTAGGCCATAGCTTATCATTTGTATGGGAACATGATATTTTGCATCCAGCACCACTTGTACGCATTAGGCCATAGCTTATCATAAGTACTCGCCATTACAATTAGCTTATAGTCATGAGCCAAATATTTTCCGTTTGAGAATCTTTGGATGTGCAATATATGTTCGAATTGCTCCACCACAACGCACTAAGATGGGTCCTCAAAAGAGGTTAGGAATATATGTTAGATATGATTCCCTGTCAATTATTAATTATCTTGAGTCCCTGACGGGTAATGTATTTATTGCACGATTTGTTTTGTCATTTTAGTGAGATAAATTTTCCAACATTAAAGGGAGGAATTAAGAAATTGGAAAAAGAAATTACATGGAATGAATTGTTATTGTCTCAATTAAATCCCCGTACAGATCAGTTTGAACTTGAAGTTCAGAAAATAATTCCTTTGCAAAATATAGCAAATCAATTACCAGATGCATTTATAGATGCAAACAAAGCTAAGTCATATATACCAGCTACAAATGTTCCATCAAAAATTGATATCCCAATACAACAAGTTGTCACTAATGAGTCTGGTATACGCCAAAAGTGTGGTAGACTAGTGGGTTCCAAAGATAAAAATCCTTGAAAATGAAAAATGATTAATCATGAAAAAGACTTGGTTGAAGATGTAAATACCCATAAAGAAATCTTCAATATGACTAGTGAGGAAAGTGAAATACCTAAAGATAATAATGAAATTTCAATAAACTATGTCATGACAGGAAAACTATGGAATCAAACTTATTGAAATAGAGAAAGAAGATAACACAAGGAGTTTACGTGGAAAACCCTAATTCAGGGAAGAAAAACCACGATAGAAAAGAACTTATTATTTTTATGTCACTTTACAATAGACCCAACCCTAGATATAAATAGAATAATGTGAAACCCTAATTTAGCAAATATAGTAAAAAGACAAAAATGCCCTTAGGGCTAATTTAACATATTTCAACAAAACTAATGTAATTATTAACAACATTTTTGCGTATAATGTTGCTCTTGATATTATATTTGAAAATGAGGATCCTGAACCAAACTCTGTTGAAGAACGTCGACATAGAAAAGATTGGCTTCAGTGGAAATAAGCAATCGAAGCAGAATTAAACTCACTTTGAAAACGTCAGATTTTTGGACCAGTAGTCTGAATACCAGAAGCTGTTAAACCTATGGGATACAAATGGGTATTTGTGAGGAAAAGAAATGAAAATAATGATGTCACAAGATATAAAGCAAGACTAGTTACACAAGATTTTTCACAAAGACCTGGTATTGATTTTAAGGAAACGTATTCTCTAGTGATGGATGCAATTACATTAAGATACTTAATTGGCTTAACTGTGTATAAAATTATGGATATGCATCATATGGATGTAGTCATAACATATTTATTTGGATCTCTTGATAATGATATTCATATGAGAATCCCAGAAGGATTTAAAGTACCTGAAACATATACATCAAATTCTCGTGAATGGTATTCAATAAAGTTACAGAGATCACTATATAGATTAAAATAATCAGGACGGATGTAGTACAATCACCTAAATGGATATTTATTGAAGGAAAGATATCAAAATAATCTGATATGTCCGTGTGTTTTTATAAAAAAATCACAATCAGGATTTGCTATTATAACTGTATTTGTTGATGACTTGAATATAATTGGAACTCATAAAGAACTTTCAAATGCAATAGAATATCTTAAGAAAGAATTTGAGATGAAAGATCTCGAAAAAAAAAATTTGTCTTGATTTGCAAATTGAGCATTTAGCAGATGGAATATTTATTCATTAGTCAACTTATACAGGAAAAAGTTTGAAAAGATTTTATATGGACAAAACACATCCATTAAATATTCCAATGGAAGTCTGTTCATTGGATATAAAGAAAGATATATTTCGACCTCGAGAAGATAATGAAGAACTTCTTGGTCCTTAAGGACCATATCTTAGTACAATTAGTGCACTTATGTATCTTGCTAATAATACAAGACCAAATATTACATTTTCAGTAAATTTATTAGATAGATATAATTATTCTCCTACAAAAAGACATTGGAACGAAATTAAGCATATACTTCATTATCTCCGAGAAACAATTGATATGAATTTGTTTTATTCAAATAAATCAAATTTTGATCTAATTAGTCATGCAGATTCTGGATATTTATTTGATCCACACAAAGCTAGATCTCAAACAGGTTATCTGTTCACATGTGGAGGAACTGCTATATCATGGTGATCAGTGAAATAGACTATAACGACCACCTCCTTAAATTATGCTGAAATTCTTGCATTTCACGAGGCTAGTCGAGAATGTGTATGGTTAAGGTCAATGACTAACACATTTGTGAAACGTGTGACTTGTCTTCTAATAAAAATCTTCCAACAAAATTATACGAATGCAACACAACTTGCATAGCCCAAATCAAAGGAGGATATATTAAAGGAGATAGAACAAAACATATTTCACCGAAACTTTTTTACACTTATGTTCTTGAAGAAAATGACGACATCACTGTACAACAAATTTGTTCGAAAGGATAACCTGGCAAACTTATATACAAAGACATTACCAACCGAAAATTTGAAAATTTGGTGCACAACATTGGAATGCGGCAACTCGAAGATTTTAAGTGATGTTTTCATGAGGAAGAGTAAATATATTGTAGTCTTTTAGGAGTATGTATTATATGAAATACGTACTCTTTCTCTGGGGTTTTTTCCCATTGGGTTTTTCCTAGTAAGGTTTTAACGAGACATATTTAGTATATATCATCTAAAGAGGAGTATTATGAATATTATAATAATAAATAGATGTCCATTGTTTAGTGTCTCAGATGCCATGTGTCACCCTTCATGTTGTCCATGTGCCTTTTCATGTTTGTTGTCATGTAAGTCCACATCCTACTTGCCACTTTGCTTATAAATAATGGCATTTGGTTGATCTTAAAATCACACCTATATTGGTGAGAATTCCACTTCAAAATTCCACTAATTTTCATATTATCTAATTTTATAATTTTAATTATTTTGTGTTATATTATATTTTATATATTTAATATTATTATATAAATATATTATTATATTATATTTTCTCTATATCTATGTTCCCGTTGTACTACTCAAATTCACAACAACTATATAATTTATTATTATTCTGTCTACAAATAAAAACACTGGTGAATAAAAATCTATTAGTTTTCATCCAATTCAATTCAAATGGGCATATATAAATAAAAAAGTTAAATTATAAATTTAGTTTATAAACGTTTAAAAGTTGTAACTATTTGAATTATGAATTTCCAAAGGCATTTAACAATTTTACGAACGTTTAATAAGTCTCTAAATTTATAATAAATATCTATTGGATCTTCTATTTTTAATCGGGAGTCTACTAGGTTTAATTTAAATTTTTGTGTCTGATATGTCATTTGACTTATTCGGTTTGAAAAATTTTACGGAATTACTATTAAATATAAAATTAAAATTTTAAGTTTTTTTTTTTTTGTTAAACATAGAATTTAAGGTTTTATTATGTCATTAATGTATTTTCGTATTGCATTAAATATGTATTTACACATGAATTTAATATTTTAACCATGCAAGAAAAGAAATTTTTAATAATGTCACAATTTATTTTGATCTGAACTCGAAAAAGGAAAAACAAAACCATGATATGATCCATCAACTTCCTTAAAATATTTGTTAAGAGAACATAACTGAACCGTCATATGTATATACATTCTTAAAGAAAAAGGAAAAAAATTAGCATATATGTAAATGTTAGCGACCACAAAACTTGAGGTCAGAATTCTTCTATTCTATGTTGTACTTTAAAAAATCCTTCAATATATTTACTTTTCATTTATTTTATCTTTAGAATAGTATCAACCAAAATATAGTTATTTAGCTAAAATATAACCTTTTAATGGTTAAAATACCATTTTAGTAACTATAATTTGAACTTTGTTCAATTTTTAGTCAACATACTTTCAAATGTCTAATTTTAGTCTCTATAGTTTTAATAAATCTTAATTTAGTTCCTTAAAGTAAAATTTTCAATATTGACTACGTAATAATAATAATAATTTTCATGCAAGAAAATATAATATCATGCTTTCAAAATTTAGAGTGAAAATACTAATAAATAACAACCTTTAAAAAAAAAACAACAACAATAAACAAGTATGATGAAATTTAAGATTTGCATTTGTTTCCCCATTCTTTCGACAGGGAAACTGGCCGTTTATTTTTGTTGCTGTAACGTATCACTCCAGGTTGCTGCTGTTGAGACGTGAGGACCGTTGTAGATCCCCCCCATGTTGGTTGTGGTTGGGGTTGAGGTCTTTAACTGAAGCATGGTATGTCTATTGACTTTCCTTCACGTCTTTCAGTACTGTTTTAAATGATTTTTTTTTTTTACTTTCCTTCCTACAATTACAATGGAAAGAGACACGAAGGGAATTGAACCCGTGCATGGTGGATTCACAATTAAAAAAATATATATACAGAGATTATCTAAAATAGAATATTTGAAAATACGTGAAATAAAATTAAATAAAATTCAAAACAGAGGTACGAACTTATTTTCTTCATTGGTAAGCTTTTACACAAAATTTCATTTTGAACATGGTAAGTATGAGTATTTTATACAAACCACATTCAAAAAGTTCATTAGTAAAAAATATTGTTCGGACAAACCATTACTGACATTCAAAAAGTGATTCTATGGATATGAGAGAGAACAAAATCACCAATATCTTAACAATTTTGGTATCTTTTGAGAGATGCTCTTTAATCTAGAAAGATAGTTTTTTTTTCAGATAATATTCTCTTTATCATCCAAGTTGTAATTGTGATTTTTTCCTCAAATTTGCTTTAAAAAATTATTCTACAAATAAAATAAAAAAAGTATATGTTTTGTCTTGAAGGTGCCTTGGCCCATTACCTTAACTTTTTATTTGATCCCTCAAATATTCATCTTTGTACTATTGAAAATAATATTTTAAAAAATCAAAATCAAGTGTATTATTTTTTATATTGAAAAATTCTAAATCGTTTATTATTGAAAATTTATTTTAAATGATAAAACTGGTGAAAATATTTATAAATAATAGCAAAATATCATAATTTATCTGCGATAGACCATGATAGACTTATCTGTATCTATCATGACACAGATAGATATAGATATGATCTATCACAGATAAACAATGAAATTTTGTTATTTTTATTTATTTACCTATATTTGAAATAACTCTTTTTTATTTTGAAATATTTGATTAAAATAAAACTCTAATCGTAGAGTAGACATATTAAAATAAAAACCGGAATATAAATTTCAAAATTTTGAATTAAATAACTTTATACCCTGATCATAGATTTTCTAAATTTATACTAAAAAAACCTATGTACTCGAAACAAAGAATAATTAACTTTATAGAAATTAACTTTTAAGACCGTAAAAATAGATTTTATTACTCAACTCAACATCTCACAAACCTTTTTATTGTTATAACATAATTTATGATCTAAATACTATTTTAACTTTTTTTTTTTTGTTCATTTTAATCCTCTGCTTTTAAAATGTTCACTTTCATCCTCATATTTTTAACGTTGGTTCATTTTAGTCCCTATATTTTAAAAGTGTTAAATTTAGTTTTTGTACTTTCAATTTTAGTTTATTTTGGTCATTGAACTTAAAAAAAATGACAATTTTATTCTTTAAAAGTGAAAATGAAGATACCAAAATGAAAACTTTTTAAAAAGTATAAAGACTAAATTGAACGAAAATTGAAAATATAGAGACCAAAATGAATAATTTGAAAGTATAAGAACCAAAATGAATAATTTAATAGTATAAGGATCAAAATGAATCAAAACCGAAAGTATAGTGATTGAAGTAGTATTTAAACCTATAATTTTTTTAACAACGCTTAGATTGAACCAAAGTCCATACTCCGTCTTTCTCTATAAAAAAAAATTAATAACTTTTTCTTAAAAAATAACAGTCACATGATAATTAGGAGTTACAAAATATATTTTTTTAAAAAAATAATAACGATAATAATAATAATGTTTTAATAAGATTTATTGACTGCTGCAAGAATAAAATCACTCCTTGGAGCGAGCACCTGTCGGCTGTTCCAATACATTTGGACAGTTTTCACTTTTTGGTATGACAGTTCTTTTTTTTTTTTTTTTTTAATTTCAATGAAAAGAAATATTAACTAAAAATCTCACAAAAAAAATCCAAATTATCAACAAAATGGACAGATATTCCTTTTTCCCCTTTAATTTTAATTTTCCTTTGTTAGTTAACTAGTAAAGAGTTAGTTTTCGAATTTAATTTTTATAAAAATAAATTTAAGAATACAATTATTATTGATGATATTTTTCATAGAAAGATGGAAAAATATATAAACCAAAACAACAATATTTTCACAATTATTAGAGATATTTTTACTTAAAAAAATGTGGAGATATATTTTGAATTGATCCTGATTAAAATTAATAGAAAACTGTCATTTAAAATTAAATGGACAAGTGTCCAATTCTTTGAACTAGAACACGTGCATTGCAGCAGAAATTCCTGTTGTCCAAGGCTTTACAAAATACTTTAAAATTACTGTTAAATTACAACTTTACAACCCTAAACCAGTCTATAAACCTTAAATTTTGTATTTAATAGGTCTAGTTTAATAATCATTTTGTTTTTATTTTTTTAAAAAAAATTAAGTCTATAGACTCTATTCCCACTTCCAAATTTCTTCCTTTGTTGTCTACTTTTCACCAATGATTTAAAAAAACAAAACTAAATTTTGAGAACTAGAAAAAATAATTTTCAAAAAGTTGTTTTGTTTTTAGATTTTGGCTAAGAATCAACTATTGTACAAAGATGCAAGTCATGGTAAGAAATGAGAATGAAATAGACTTAATTTTCAAAAACAAAAACAAAATACAATTAAACAAAATCTAAATCTTTGAATTTTCAATTTTCAATTTTATAGATGTTTGATAAATTTAAAATATTAAAAAATTAATTGATCTATAATATATAAATAAAAATTTTATATATGATTAAACCATGATCTTTTTGTATATGCAGATTGTGAGTTTTAAAAAAATGGAAAATTAATGGATTAAACGTTACAATTTAAAAAATTCAAAGACAAAATAGACAAAAATAAGTCAAATTCTAGATCTAAACTCCAAATAAATAATGAATTTGAGAAACTTGGCCCTATACTCTTGAGAAATTGAAAAGCAACCCACATAATCCAAAATTTAAAATATATGCAAATGTCAAGGTCTCTATTTTAAGAGAATGGTGATAAACACATGATAAAAGATCAAGATATGGATACTTGTAGAAAAGGAATTTAAAATATATTTAAATTAATAAATAAATATTTGTATACTTTTAAATAAATTAACATATTTATTATTCATATTATATTTGAGGAAATTATTAAATGGAAAAACTGTCGATATTTTTAACTATAGCAAAATATTATAGTCTATCAATGATTTATCCGTGTTTATCAATACCTATCCCTGATAGATGATAATAGTTTATTAATGTCTGATAGTAACATTTTACTATATCTATAAATATTTTGGTTCATTTTTATATTTGAAAACAATCCTTATATTTGCATAAAAAATCTTTTATTACTCATTTTTCTATTTCATGTGGCGTAACAAAAATATCAATTTATACCTTATTTAATTTATATAAATATAAAAATATTGATAAAAATGTTTAACAAACTCAAAATTCAGTAGCCATTTGGTCAGATTTTTAAGTTGGTATAAACTATTCAACTTCAATAATAAACAATAGTAAAATTTTTACATTTATCGAGTAACTTTACTTTTTTTTTTTTTTTTTTTTTCCTTATGGAAAAACTTTATTTACAACTCTTCTATACCATAAATACAAAAATTTACTAACACCATTTCATATGTTATGATTATCACGTCACAAATGGACAATATAAGGGAAATTTCGGGGAAGTTTCTTTGTGGTTTTCATATCGATCCCTCAATCATTTCCCTTGTTCATTCCAAGAGACACCGCTCCTATACTCCCCACTTAAATATAAAAGGCCTTTCGGGTCAAATTATTTGGTATAATTATGATAATTTTATCTCCTTATATTTTATTAAGGGACAATTACAATTTTAATAAAAAAAAATTAAAAATTAGGTATGTTTCTAGATTTTACTTTTTTTCTAAATATGTCAAAAAAAAATTTATCTAAAAATTTGATTACTATATGATTTTTTTTTTATTATTATTTGATATCTATGTGACTGTAACACTTGCAATACAAAAAATTTGAAATCATGATTTTAGTTTTTTAAAATATATTTTTCATACAATACAATTTTCTTTTTATTAATAATGCAAATATTATTCGCTTAATTATTGATTTTCTTCTTACAAGACTGTTAAATATTGCATCTAACATAATCAATATTGACCACAAAAAATTAATAATAATGACACTAAAGTAGAATGATTTAAATATATAGAGTACTTCTTCACATAGTATATTAAATATAATTGAACCAATGAGATTTGAGCCTTCGATGTAAAAAAAAATGGTTCGACATCTTTATTATTAAACTTCTATTTGGATTTTCAAAATGATCTTTGGTTTCCTTGTAAAAAGAAATAGTAAACCTTTGAAAACTTTTTTTTCTTTCTTTTTTTAGTTTTTAAATGTTGACTTTGTTATTCAAAGCACTCTTAACATGTAGAGAATAAAATAAAGAAACCAATGTATGAGATTAGTGTTTATAAGTTTAATTTTAAAAAATTAGAAACCAAACCATTATTAAAAGAATATAAGTTATTTATAAGTTAAAGGTTGATTTATTTGGGTTTTTTTTTCCTAATAAAATAATGATGATATTTTGAGTGATTAACATTCATTTTTTGACCTCTCATTTAAATACTACTTTGATTCTTGTGCTTTTGGTTTTAGTTTATTCTAGTCTCTATACTTTCAATATTTATTATCTTGGTTCTTATATTTTCAATTTTTGTTGATTTTAATTTTTATATTTTTAAAAATTGACTATCTTAATTATATCATTTTAATTTTTAAGATGGACGTCACTTTGGGACACATGCGGATAGCCGCCCTATCGAAAGGGCTAAAAGTCAGCCAAAAGAGCTAAAACTCTTTTTTTTGAGTTCCCTTTGAGTTCCACTTCTCAAGAAAAGTCGAGTCTTATAAAAGACGCCACTCTACGAGGGAAGTCCCGGGGTCGAGTCTTTGCGAGTTCATCCCAAACAAAGCGAACTCTTTCTGGGTCTTGGTCAGGAGCAGATAAAACGCCAATAGCCTGATGTCAGCTTCTACGGCATAAGCTTTAAAGAAGAGAGCTATCAATCATCAGAAATTTTGATTTTCTCTCTTCCGAAAGAAAAATCCGTCAATACAATAAATGACGAACCCAGGCGAGACGAGACGGGGAGTTTGAAGACACTAATCTAATACCGGGTGAAGAAGAAGAAACGAAACTCCACAAATTCTTTATTTGGCTTGTAGTCATTGTCTTTTAGCTTATGTAGTGGTCGGCCTTCCTACACCTAGATCCAATTTCCTCCAAGAGCCCTACCGGAGATGAAGTTTAAAACAACTGAGATCGGATCTCTCACGGAAATGGTGAGGCCCCACTTATGTCTTTCTTGTACCTTCCAAAAAAAAAGAAAAAACTCAGATATGGAACTACTATTGATATTTACTCTCGGAATTAAGCATCTCACTTGATCACGAGTACAGTCAATATGGCAGATTTGATCATTGTTTATAGGAAAAAATAAGGTAAAGAGCACACACGATATACTAAGCCATTGAAGGCAATAGACAGAAAAGCCAACATAAGAACGAGTTTAACGAGTCTTCAGTGGTTGAAACCACCCCTAAGAGGAGAAGACACACCAAAACCCTCGTATGCGGAGTAGCAGTAGGTCTTCTCAAAAGAGAGCCTTAAGATTTGTTTGTTGCTCCAGTGAGCGATTTCTCTTCCAAGCCCGTCGAATCTTTCGATTGGTACCGCTTGGGATCATGTCTTCTTAGGGCTGCTATTTTGGATGTACAATTCATTTCGGTAGTAATATTCCATTTCAGTTGGAAAATGTAGTCAGATGTTTGGGGTAGTGTAAGTGATCAAGGGGTAGTAACTCATATTACGGAGGAAACTTTGCGCGAGTTCCATTACTATTAATGGGCTTGCATGGGATATCTTTACTAGGGTAATCAAGGTTCTGGAAGAAAGGCTTTGGACCCTTTATCCCACATTCCATTAACAGCTGCTACTCGACATCAGGTTAGAGCACATCTTCGTCTTTTTTTTCTCTCCCGATCTGGTTTGGTTAAGTAATCTGTCTATCCATCTGGTTAGGTTTCGACCAAAGAGCGAAGGCGTGGTTGAGCCCTGTCCGTTGAGGCAGAGAAAGTCGATGCGAAGGTTCAGATCGAAGATCTTCGCGAGACGGCCATTCATCTCGAGAATCGAGCGTGGGGCTTGAAGACCCTACCGCATTCCGGCCCCGGGGCCTTCATTGTCTTTTCTCCTCTTTCACCAGTGAGTGGTGAGTTTCCTTTTCTTTAGGTACCTCTGTTTCTGATGGTTTGTTCCAACAGCTGACCAACGTGAGATCCTGATCGTCTTCACCCCAGATGGTTGTTGCCCGCTGGGGAAGGAAAGTTCAGTGGGTTTTCCTTCAGGACCGGAGAAGGTCAAACTCTGGGCAGGCTGCCGAGTTTCACCTATTAAAGTTAAAGATTAAAATGAATATTATAAAAGAAACTAACAATATGAAGATCAGGCGTAGTATTTAAACTAAAACATATACTCCCACCTTGTTTGGTACTATTGAATTCGTATTAAATTCGAACCCGGTCATAAAATATATATAAGTTATGATAATAAATTGAAAACAAAATGGATTAGAAAATAGTTTAAGAAATAAAGTTTGAATTTGTTTGGTCGGCGGAATGATTGAAAGTTACAAAAAAATTATAATTCGAAAATCAAAATAATCAAACAATAATATGGAATTCCATCCTTATCTATACAATAATCTACAATAAATTATTTTATTCTAAAAAAAACGACAATAAATTAATACAAAAGGATCTGTTCACACTTTTTGATGTATAAAGAGAGAATAGAAAAAGGTAAAATTGATTGGAGTATTTTTACCATTGGCGATGTCCAAAAGCTTTTATCGTATTTATTATAAATATTATGATAATAGATATCCATTAGATGTTCATGTTTAATATCTATCGATTACGTATCATGTTCTTATTTTTAAAGTATTGTCTATGTATCTTAATATTATACATTATTAGTTGTACATATAATTTACCTCTTTTACAAAATTATCTATAAATAGTGGCATTTGGTAGGTTTCGAAAGACACATACATTGGGTAAAATACATGAAAATTGGAGAAAGTAGAGATTTTAGAAAAAAAAAATTATTTCATATTTTTGTTAATTAATTTAATTATTTATATATTACGTTTTATTTATTTTATTATTATATTATATTATATTTATTTCAATACATTATATTTTATTGGTATCCGCATTTTCTTTGTGTGTCATTGTGTTCCTCAAATTTATAACACGTTATCAGCACGAGCTCCTATCGTTTTTCTCGCTAAAGGTAGGTCCTAAAGGTACGTCGGTTATTCTCTCTCCATTATAATTAATAAATTAAAGGTAGTTTTACATATATGATATATATTAAATTTCTAATATAAATATAATATTTTGTAATAGTGTTACCATGAAAATGTTATAAAATTAGAATTTTTAACATTTGATATTAATAGTAATAATTATTTGTCATTAGTGTTTGATGCCAAAACACACCTAGATGTCATAAAGATATGATAATTAGAAAATAAAAAATAAAAAATCTTCCTGAAGCTCGTCATAAATAGATGCATTTGAAGCTCCAAAATTTTAAATCGATATGTTAAAGAAACATTTTTCTATATTTTGGATATGCTTCTGTAGTAGCAATATCGAGAGAAATATTTTAAACAGTATTCTGAACTAATTTTATGTCTTCTCGTGGCAGAACAAAATAACGAGTTATTGATGAAAAATCATGAATCTCGACCAACTGGAACAACACTATTCCCTGAAGTGAATGATGTAAATGTTAATAATCATGGTAGAGATCGAGGTTGCGGCTGAGGTCTTGACCATGCAGAGGAAAAAATAATTATTATTTTCGTGATAGTTGTTCTAATCATTCAAATTTCAAAAGAACCACACAAAATGATGATCATAAAGGAAAAGCTTCATAAGATAAGAGTTCAATAATTGTTGAAAATGAATACTTTCGATGCATAATGACTGGGCATTGGTCACCTACCTATCGTACATCAAAACACTTAGTTGATCTCTCTCAAACCTTCTAAAGGAAGAAGGGAAAAATGTGGAAGTAAAATTTGCTTACCAGGATAATAGATTTGGAAGAAGGGAAAAATGTGGAAGTAAAAATGAGATATTTTAATCATTCAATATAACAGATTTGGATGTGACACATTTTTTTAAATCTCCTAAAGAGAAAATCGGCAAGAACATCAAGTGTTTTCTTTGACTTTGAAAATATCTAGATTTAATATATTCATCTCCATGGTTTTTTTCTTCTCTTAGTAGATGTAACCTTTGTATATTCCAAATGTTATTTTTTTTATTGTAATTATTTTCTTTTAATGAATAAACCTGAATCATTTTTATATGTTAGGTGATCACTACAAGAAAGCTGTCATTTAGAGACGAAAAGAATTTGTTGCAAAAACCTATTTGCGACTAAAAATATTAGTTGTAACTAATCGTCGCTAAATGTTGGTTGGTGAAAGGTTTTTGCATTGTTTATTTGCAAAACGTCGCAATAAGCAACGATTAAAGAAACATCACACATTATCACCGCATAATGTGACTTAGTTAAATAGTTGCAATATGCGACTTTCTTTGTTAGTCGCATCATGTGACTTACCATATTCGTCGCATTGTGCGACTTTTGTTGTAGTCGTATTATGTGACTTTCTGTCATAGTCGCATTATGCGACGTTTCTGTTTCGTCACATGATGCGATATTTTTTTTAGTCACAATATGCGACTTTTTATTTTGCCACAGGACACGTTTATTTTTTAGTCGCAATGTGCGACGAAATTGTTCATTTGTTGCATATTGCGACGCTTGTTTGTTTGTTCATTCGTTTTCAATGCATTAATCTTGCGATGTTATGGTTTTTGTCGCAAATTTTAATAATCTTTTCAAAAATATTATTCATTTCAAACATTATCTTAGTTGCAAACATCAAATGCAATATTAGTTAAATCACAAAATTGTCCCTGATATCATACCAGTTGGGATTAAAAATGTGTAACATCTTCCATTATATCATACTACTACATGTCTATAGAATCTTTAATATCTACTAAAACAAAAAGAAATAATTTCCAACAAAGTTTGAATCATGATACGTACCAATAAGCTCATGATTTAGTTCAAAATATACAAAACAAAATGTATTCTTCTAGAGATTGTGAATATTTACCACCAAATTCCAATTTAGTTCTGCAAACATAAATACATATCAAACTATTTTCAAACATAATTAAGTTACATGATTATCACAAACGACCATGAAAAGAGGTAGTCAAGAAGACAAATAGGAGAACAAACGATAGTGTAAAAAAAAAACAAATATAGGAAGAACTATATATAAAAACTCTTTCAGTGGTGTTTTGCAATCATAACATAACTACATAACTCTTTCAATTGCTACCACAACAAGATAACAAACCTAATAATAAATGATCAAGTAACAACATAAGTAACACAAAAACTCAATCTCATATAATGAAAGGGCCTAATCAACATAAACTCATCAAATCCTAACATAACTATACACATTATCAACCCCCCACCCCTTCCCACATTTCCAACAACAAAGAAAATTATTCAGAACTACGCCACAAGCCAGAATCACTATAGATAAGTTAATACTAAATTGACTAATGTGAAAATAAGTTGAAACTAATAAAATTACCTTGTTGAGAGATGAACTTCCGTCGGTGAATCTTTTTAGGATTTCCTTCATTTCCTTGAATCTTCTCTCATACTCTTCATGTTGACTTCGTAACTCTTTTTCCATAACGACTTTA
Organism: Benincasa hispida; assembly: GCF_009727055.1. NCBI lineage: Eukaryota > Viridiplantae > Streptophyta > Magnoliopsida > Cucurbitales > Cucurbitaceae > Benincasa > Benincasa hispida. The sequence continues at coordinate 46,340,778 of NC_052351.1, forward strand.
TTTCTTTCATTCTCACGACATTCTTTCTCCATAAGTTCATGTGTTATTGCAAGGCGTACCACTAGTGATTGGGCATATTCTTGTGAGTACGGTTCTTTCTGAGATCGTGGTGGCTTTGATCCATAACCCATGCCTTTAACATATGAGGGTCTGCTTCCTAAAACAGTCTTCATAATTTCTTCATCGTTCATTGGCTTACTTGTGTTTTCTTGCTCTAGCTTTAAAGCTACCATTTTTCCTATATACGATTCAAAACAAACAAAAGAATGTCATAAACATAGTTACCTATTATTTGTTAAACCATTATAAATATTACTTACATATGCTTTTTGTGCTGAATCGTTTGTCCAACCTTTTGCAACAGACCAATGAGTCTGGTACAAGATATCGATCAGACTTAAATATATACCATTTTCCCTCATCTATTTAAAATATTAGTCAATATTTGTAAGAAATCTAATGTATGTGAGTATAGATAAACTATATTATAATACATTTTCTTCACGATGGGATAGAAATGACTTCATTCCAATACAATGATTGAAAGGGAGTTTACTTCTACTAATTTTTGTTTTTTCTGACTTTTGCTACATTATAATGTATAATTAATAAAAATATTTACTTTTGTGTTACAAATTAAGTTGCATTTACCTTCCATTCAAGAGACTCCCATCTATTACACAAAAACTCCCAATCTCCAGGACTAACACCTTCATACGGACATTGACGAAGTTAGTCTGGATCATCCAATCTTTTATAATATCGGTATAATCTTGATCTGTAGTCCTAATCGATGAAATGTCCCTACATATTCATGTTCATTATGTGTTTTATCCGTTTCAATAGGCTTTAGAAAAGACAAATATGAGTTTTTCCCATGGATTCCACCTATTGTAGGTGATAGCCATTCTATGTGTGTATAAATCAACATTCTACATCCCAGGGTCGTTTCATTATGACATTTTGACACTTTTTACATGGACACTGTGTAAACCCTCTATTATCAACTTGCTTCTCTGCCAAACTAATAAATGATCTTATTTTATTGGTATATTCTTTGCATGACCTATTTCATAGTTTTATCCAACTTTTATCCATAATTTATCATAGGAAAGAAAACATCATATATATGGAAACTTATCATGAACTTGTTTTAATTAAACAAAAATAGGTGAAAATATATGTATAAATCTCAACATTCCATACTAATAGGAATAATCAAATGCTTCCAACACATTGGCAGGATCTACAAACTTTTAATTTAGGAGCTTAACGAATAATCAAATGCATCCAATTCCATAATCGCACAATGACTTCCAACCCAAAAAATAAGCATATAGACACAATTGTAGATAATTGGCCAAGATGTCAATAATTTTCAACTCAAACAATGACTTCCAACCCACAATCAAACAATAACTTCCAAAACACAGTTTGAACACACAAAGCATCATCCAAAATTTAGTTCAAATACATACAATTCAACTAACAATTGTTCTATGAACAATAATTAAATGATATATAGAACTTATCATAAACTTATTTAAAATAAATAAAAATGTGTATAACTTTCATGTTCCATCATAATAAGAAAATCAACTACTTTCAACATGATGAAAGGACCTAAAAATTTTTAAGGAGCTTAGTTAAGAACAAAATCAAGCTTACAATGGAGTCACATAAATAAAGTAAATAAACACAAGTATATGTTACTAGCCAAAATGTCAATGACTTCTAACTCACACAATAAACTCATCAATTCCCAATCCCACAACTTCTAATCCACATTTTGAACAGACAAAATATCCTTCAAAACTCATATCAAACACAAACAAACTATACAACCTTCTCCAAATTATGTTCAAAGGGCTTAACCAAGAACAAAATCAAGTTTACAATGGGGTCACATAAAAGAACATAATTAAGCTTACAATGGAGTCATAACCATTCTTCAAACACATAAAACTTTCAACCATTGTCCAATTACATTTTAAATACAAAATAAACTCAAATACATATGAAAAACATCAAATGATATAATAAACGTAAATACTCGTTAACAGTGATGGAATCTACTCCGAATTCAAGGGTTTTAAGTACAAATCCGATGGCCGCGGCAAAGGTGCTCGTTAGCTACGACTTCCAGTAGCCTATGAAGACCTGCGAGAGTGAGGCTGAGAGATGCAGAAAATGAGGATTTAGAAACGAAATAGAGAGAGATGAGGAAGAAAACCCATCAGTGACGGTGATGTCTGGTGAAAGGAAGGCTACCAGAGGCGTGTCGATGGTAATGGCGGTGAACATAAGAGAGAGAGAAGAAACAAATCCTAGTGGACGACGGTGAATTTTTGGGTTGGAAGAAGAAGAAAACCAAACTCTAAAGAATGATGCGGCAAAACGAAGAGGAAAAGGAAATTGTGGAAAAGATTTACGATTTGCGACTACGGCTTGAATCGTCGCATCATGCAATTAAATGTGGTTTCGTCGCACACCTTATAGTGCCATTATGTCCCGCCCAGTTAATTGAGCTTGCGACAAAGGCAGAAAGAGTCGCAATTTGCGACTAATTGAGGTTTAATCATAATCTAGCCCAGCAACTTTTCCCACGTTACGTCGCATAGTGCAACGTAAATGGCAATAGTCGCACCTTACTATGCAACTGTTACTTTTTAGTCGCATGAGCTATGCAAAAAACATGATTTATAGTCGCAAGTTTGCAAATTTTTATGTATTTGTTGCAACCTTTGCGACGAAAAATGCATTTCGTCCTTAGAATTGTAATGATGTATTTTTAGTCGCTAGCTTTTCATCACTAAATGACAAATTTCTTGTAGTGTGACTAAAAAATGAGTAAAGAATATTTTGTCTGGTAGACAGTGCATCTACACATATAATACTTACAAGTAAAAAATATTTTTCCAAACTGACAATGTCGGAAGCAAAAGTCATTACGAAATCAAGTTCTGCAAATCTGATTGAAGGCTTTGGAAAAGCAAATATTATTTTGCTTAGAGGACCAAAATTTACTATTGACGACGTATTGCTCTCTAGTCAATCAAAGAGAAATCTACTTAGTTTTAAAGATATATGTTGCAATAGTTATCATATTAAGACTGGTAGAAAGAATAATATGGATGATACGTTTTTTTTTAGAATTAGTTTACATTGATTTATTTTATTCTAATAGATCTAATTATAATCCAGTTGGTTGTGAAAATGCAGGTTAGTTATCTAATCCATATAAGCTAGATCTTAAACAAGTTACTTAGTACGTGGAGAAAAAATTTTATATCATGACGATCAGTGAAACAGACCACAATGGCTACTTCCTTAAATCATGCTGAAATTCTTGCAATTCACGAGACTAGTCAAGAATGTGTATAGCTAAGATCAATGTCTCGGCACATTTAGGGTAGAAATAGGTTCGGGACTGGGGGGGAGGGTACTCCGTCCTCGACCCCATGGAGGACATTCACCTCATCCCCGTCGGGGAAACGGGGTCTCCGAAGGGACCGATTCCTCGTTTTCCCGCGTGAGCGTGGCTGTGAGTAAGAGCGTGGCCATGAGGTGAGGGTGAGGCACAGCGACTATGAGCCGTGAGGCAGTGAGTGACAGTGAGGGTGACTAGGGATAGGTGAGGCACGACAATGAGGGTGAGAGAGGAAGGAAGAAGAAGATTGAAATTTCAGGTTAGGGTTTTTCTTTTTAGGTTTAAAAATTAAAGATTGGGATTAGGTTTGGGCTTAGAGTTTAGATTATGGGCTTTTGGGTAGAATTATTAATTGGGAGTTGTATTTTTAGCTTTTGGGTTTAGGTAGAAAAGAAAATTATATCCATATATATATATATATATATAATAAATCGGGGTCGGGATCGGGGTGGGAATACCGTTCCCGTTCTGCCTCGTCCCCAAATGGGGATCCAAAATTTTTCTCCGATTTGACCCTATCCCCGGTCAAATCGAGGATTCCCCAACCCGAGCGCACCCGACCCACGGATATTTTTGCCAACCCTAAGCACATTCGTGGAACATGTGGTTTATGTTCTAGTAAAAATATTCCAACGATATTATACTAAGATAACAAACATGCATATACCAAGTCAAACGAGGATATATTGAAGGAGATATAACAAAACATATTTCACTAAAGTTTTTCTACACTCATGATCTTCAAGAAAATTGTGACATCACTATACAATAAATCTGTTCGAATGATAACCTAGCAAACTTATTTACAAAATCATTGCTAACCGCAACCTTTGAGAAATTGGTGCACAATATTGGAATGCAGCGATTCAGAGATCTCAAGTGATGTTTCCATGAGAGGGAGTGAATATACTGTATTCTTTTTAAGAGTACTAGATTATATGAAATATGTACCATTTTTCCTTTACTATGATTTTTTTTTCCTCAATGGGTTTTTTCCTAGTAATGTTTTAACGAGACATATTTCATATATATATAATAAGCATCTAAATGGGAGTAGTATAAATATTATGATAATAGATACCATAGTGTCCATTAACCATGTGTCATGCCCTCATTTCCCAAAGTATTGTCCATGTGTCTCAACATTACACCTTATTATTGTCTATGTAATCACCTTCTACTTGCCAAATTGCTTATAAATAGTGACATTTCATGGGTTTTGGAACACACACATTGGAAAAATTCCATGAAAATTGGAGAATGTGGAGAATTTAGAAATTTCTTATTTTATGTTTTGCTAATTTATTTTATTTTGTTTAATTATATATTATGTTTAATTGATTTTAATATTTATTTATTTTATTATTATATTATATTATATCAGTATTCGTGTTTCTGTTGTGCTCCTCAAGTTCACAACAATATTTGATTTATCATAAAAATATTATTTGATACTTTTTTTTTCAATAAAAAACCTTAAAATGTTAGACATGAGGGAAAATTCTCTTTTTTCACTTTTTGTTCCTAAATTTTATATCTAATTTTTAATTATTGAATAGATTTCGAAATGTTATAATTTTTAATGCTAAATATTAGATTTGATTTTAATTTTGTCGTTAGATTTTAAAATATTACAAATTTGTTTTTAAAATTTGAGTTTTGTTTTAATTTAGTCCCTAAGTTTTAAGATTTATACCTTTACCTTCATTTTTTCGGGAGAAAAACTTGGGTGCTCCCTTGGATGCATCCCAAATATTGTCCAATAAAATGCTGCCACGTGACATTTTCATTTTGTTTAAAAAAAAAAACTATGTTTTTGTGTGGTAGAGAAGTGGGGAACACACTGATGGGAGTAGCATAAGTTGCACCTAATTATTGCTTTTTTTTTTTCTCACTAAATACTTACTCTTGATCTTTAATATTAATGTCTATAAGGATCAATTTAAAAGAATTATAATCATTTAAATTTTGCTATTGAAATTAATTTTAGAATTTTACTTCATAATTATTTTATATTGTGGTAGACATTAATGTCCAAGACTAAACTTATTTTTTTTAGTAAAAGATAAAAAGTTAAAAGTGTAAGTCTTAAAATCTAGGAAACAAATTGAAACAAAACACAAATCTCATGGACCAAATTGAAATCAATTCAAAACTTAAAATTAAAAATGTAGGCCAAGTTTGGTAAACATTTCGTTTTTTATTTTTGAAAATTAAGTCGATTTTCTCTTAATGTTACATTGATTTGCATCTTTTTTAAGTACAATAGTTGAATTGTCAGTCAAATTCCAAAAAACAAAAACAACTTTCGAAAAGTTACGGCTCCGTTCAGTAACCATTTTATTTTTTGTTTGTTTTTAAAAATTAAGTCTATGAACACTACTTTCACCTCCAAATTTCTTTTTTTGTTATCTACCTTTCACCAATGGTCTAAGAAACAAAACCAAATTTTGAAAACTAAAAAGAAATAGCTTTCAAAGAGTTGTTTTTAGAATTTGGAATTTGACTGAGAATTGAACCATTGTACTTAAGAAGTATCCAGAGCATGATAAGAAATATGGATGATATAGGCTTAATTTTCAAAAACAAAAAATAAAATAATTACTAAATGAGACCTTTTTTTTTTAGTTTTTTAAAATTTGACTTGATTTTTTAAACCATTAATAAAAAATAGATAATAAAAAAAATTGAAAAAATATTATCAAATGAGACCGTAATATTTTAAAATGTAGGACCAAAATGAAAACTAGACAAACATCTCTTTTAAGTACCGAAAACGTAATTTTTCATATATATATATGTTAGCAATAATTGGGATTTGCAGAATGTTTGTTGGCTTATAATAAAATAAAAGATAGGGAATCACATGGGTTTGAGTATATTGGAATGTTCAAAAAGTTGTTTGTCTTTGGCTACAAAAACGGCCCCATCCTTCTCTTATTCATTTGTTCATCTTTCTCTCATAATTTCACGTTTCACCCATTTGCTTTTGTTCCCTTTTCTCTCTCTCTCTCTCATACTTTTTATGTACTTCAACCATTTCAAATATCCAAATCAAACTATCTATTTTTGAAATGATAATTCAACATTATTTTAAATTATATTTATAAGTATAAGTAGAGATCATGAAAAAAATTTAACCACCTAAGTTGTTTGATAAAGACAAATTAGGTTTAAATACTATTTTAATCCATATATTTTTTTATTTTGGTTCATTTTTATTCATATACTTTCAAATAGTTCGTTTTTATTTTTATGCTTTAAAAAATGACTATTTTGGTTCAATAAAAATGGTCACTCTTTGAAAGTTCAAGAACCAAAATAAACTAAAGTTGAAAGTATAAGGACAAAAAAAAATATTTATAAAGTATAGGAACCAAAATGAACTATAACTGAAAATATAAGAATAAAACTGAACATTTTTAAATTATAGGAACCAAAATGAACTAAAGTTAAAAGTATAAAAACAAAAACGAACATTTTTACAATATAAGGCCCAAAATGAACCAAATTTGAAAGCATATAGACCAAAAAGAACCAAAACCAAGGAGTACAAATACCAAAATAGTATTTAAACCAACAAATTATATATTAATTTAACTCTTAATTATTTTCTAATTTATTCTAACGTGAAGTTGATAGATACCGACTTTTAAATTTAGGTTTTTTTTAAAAAAAAAAAAATTGCTACCTTCCCTAATCGTTTCCTAATCTCAGATTTATCATTTCATAATAATATATTAAATTGAGAATTTGTCATAACTATGCTCAAATTTTAATTGATTAACTTTTTCTTTACATCAAGGAGTTTCCTTAAAACTTTTATCAAATGAATTATATTAAACAAAATTATTTGCAATTTAAATCATATAAAATTTTAAATAATTATATTATAATAAAGTATAAATTAAATATCAAAGGAAAGTAATTGAAATAATAAATCTATTTTTGTTCATATAAATTACACTAATTTAATATTAATTTATCAAACACCATAACTTATAATTTAAAATTAAAATTTATCCGATACTATTTTACTTCATTTATAGTTGATTTTTCTAAAACCACAAACAATTATTTTTAAAACTACAACAATTTCAAAGGAAGATTTAATATCTTATCCACTAATTTATGTTCGAATTATTATTATTATTATTTTTTGTCTCTGTTGAAAATAGGGTTATTAACCTAGGGACATTTATGTAATTGTGTAAACCCCTAGGATTTTCTACTGTCTATTTATTCAGTGTGTCCATGTGTATTCAGTGTATCAAATTAAAAGAATAAGAAAAATCTTTAGATCGTGGTTTTTCTCCTTGTACTAGGTTTTCCACGTAATCTTATTGTTCTTCTCTTCCCTATTCTTTATTTTTAACATGGTATCAGAGCCAGGTTACAAAACCCTAGCTGTTATGGAAGAAAATCAACCCAAATCTTCTTCTGCTGATGGGTCTTCGAGTTTTGACATGAAAACGGCTATCTGAGTAGCTGTAAAAGAGTGTTTTCAGGCTGCCCTACCGGAGTTACTTTCTGCTATCCAGTTGTAATCATCGGAGAGTCGCCGTCAGTGGGAGCCACCACATCATATCGCGCCAATTGGGCTTCTCCACGCAGAAACGAGCTGAACTCGGGAGTCACAGGTGGATCATTCGGTCGCGATCGAAGGTGGCCGAGAAGAGCATACGAATAACATTCTGGGAAGAATCGATCAGCGAGTAAAGTGTTCGGTCACGATCGAAGCTAGCCGCGAAGAACAGAAAACCTGCAGTGGGAGAATCGACCACGATCTGAGCAGAAGCGGCAGCGTTAGACGCGAAGAACAAGCTCCTCGGTCCGATTTGAGCAGAATCGGAATCGGTCTGGAGAAAACCGGGCCATTCCGGGTTGAACAAGGGCAGATTGGGTCATTCTGGGTTGAACCAGGGCAGAGCAGTGATGGGCAGACACAATCTTTCGAACATTGTTTCCGCTCCGATCCGATAGTAGGAACAAGGGCAGATCTATTTTCACCGCCAATCCTTCACATTCACCGCTCGGAGTTTTGAACAGCCTTCAATCCAGTGGTTGTTGCGTCGGCAACCCTTCCATGTTTACCGCCCGAAGCCTTGAATAGCCCAGCCGAACCAACACCGTTTCCAGCCACTTATAGTTCAACCCGTTACTCAGACGATGTGAGACAACGGTTGGCTTACCTACAACAACAGATTTCTGATTTGGATACAATGTTCGGTGCAAATCCTCAACCGGTTTATTCAGAAAATTCGGTAAATTGTTACCTATTGTGCCTAAGTTTCCTACTTATCTGGTTTGATGGGTAAATCTGCCAGGATTTATCGTATGGGAAAAATTAAATGGCCAGAACTATTTCTCCTGGTCCCAATCAATCCGGATGGCTTGGAAGGGCGTCACAAGTTTGAATATTTGACAGAAAAAATTCCAAAGTTGGCCCCAAGTGATCCACAAGAACGAATTTAGAAAGGAGAAGATTCGTTGTTATGTTCTGTTTTTGTAAATAGTATGGAACCCCAAATGGGAAGACCACTGCTATATGCTGCAACGCCAAGGATATCTGGGAGGCAATGCAAGATCTATACTCTAAAAAACAGAATGCCTTTCGGCTATATACACTCCACAAACAGGTTCATGAATGCAAACAAGGGTCCATGGATGTACTTCTTATTTATAACAAACTATTAATGTTGTGGCAGCGAGATGGACTCGTGTAGAGAATTGTCTGGAACTGTCTACAGGATGGGACCCAATACTTGAAGATGAGGAGGCAGATTGTGTTTATATGTTTTTGGCTGGATTAAACCCTAAATTTGATGGTGTCCGTAGTCAGATATTGGGTTAGTGCCCGACTCCTTCACTCAGAGAAGTCTACTCTAAAATACGGCTGGAAGAGGACCAGTCGTGTGCCATGAATAATCCCATTCCTACTACTAACGCAGCCGCCTTCATCTCAAGCCATCCGTGCTGATGGTGATAAAAAAAAAAAAAAAACCCCCACTTATTTGTGAACATTGTAAGAAACTTTGGTATACAAAGGATCAGTGTTGGAAATTACACGGGAAGCCCCCAAACAGTAGGCGACAATAGTCTCATGGAAAATCTAATACTAGTCGTGCCCTGGTAAGTGACTCAGTAGATGAACAGACTCAGAAGCAATCTTTCAATGACAGTAAGCAGACTTGAGTACGGTTGGGGTGAGTGCAATTGTACAGTCAGGTAATTTCCCTTCTTTTGGCCTAATTAGTATAAATGGTAAAAAACCATGGATTGTGGATTCAGGGGCCATCGATCATTTTATAAGTTCCTCAGAGTTATTTATGTCATATAACCCAAGTGCTGGTAATGAGCGTATTCGAATTGCAGATGGGTCTTTGCCCCTGTTGCGGGAAAAGGCAATATCTCTCCGTTTAATGGTTTAATTCTACGTGATACCTTACATGTACCTAAAATATCATATAATTTATTATCTGTCAGTAAAATAACAAAAGATTTGAAGTGTAAGGCAATTTTCTCACCAGATTCCATTTTGTTTCAGGATCTAAAATCGGGGATGACGATTGGCACTGCCCGGCACGATAGAGGACTATACTTCCTTTCTAACGAAGCTTCCTCTAGGAATGATCACCAAACTGGGTTTATATCTTTAAATTTCTCTATTTTTGAACATGATGTTATGTTATGACATTTCCGCTTAGGACATCCGAATTTTCAATATATGAAGTATTTATTTCCTCATTTATTTAGTAATGTTAGTACTTCATCCTTTAACTGTGATGTGTGTATTCGTGTCAAGCAACATCGTGTTTCTTTCTGTTCTCAGCCTTACAAACCCTCGAGTCCATTTTCTCTTGTTCATAATGATGTATGGGGTCCCTCACCGGTTACTACTTCCACTGAAAAACGGTGGTTTGTCACATTTATAGATGATCACACCCGCCTTACCTGGATTTTCCTTCTTACTAATAAATCTGAAGTGTCCTCAATTTTCCAATAGTTTAATACAACTGTCGAAACTCAATTTAAAACAAAGATTAGGATTTTAAGAAGTGATAATGAGCGAGAATTTTTTAATGTCTTCTTCAGGGATTTCCTTGTTTCTAAAGGTATTGTCCACCAGAGCTCATGTGCTTACACTCCGCAACAAAATGGAGTAGCTGAGCGTAAAAATCGGCATCTGGTTGAAGTAGCTCGATCTCTTATGTTATCCGCTACTCTTCCGTCGTACCTCTGGAGAGATTCAGTTCTCACTGCTACCCACCTCATTAATTGGATGCCCTCTCATATCCTTAATCTTCATACTCCTTTAGAATTGTTTAAAGAGTCCTTTCCAACTACTCGATTGATCTCTGATGTTTCTCTTCGGGTTTTTAGTTGTATTGCTTTTATTCACTCCCATGGTCCAAACGACACGAAATTTTCTCCTCATGCTCAAAAGTGTGTCTTTTTTGGATATCCACTCCATCAACATGAATATAAGTGTTATCACCCATCGTCTCGGAAATACTATGTCTCCATGGATGTCACCTTTCTCGAGGATCGGTCGTTTTTTTCTATTAGTCATCTTTAGGGGAAGAACATAAATGAAGAGACTAACTGGTCATCTTATGCTATTCCTTTAGAGTCAGCGTCCATTCAAACCTTGTCTAATCTTAGTTCTGAGTATGATAGTCTGGTCCTTCCTACCAATCAAGTTCCTTAGAAAACCTACTACAGGAAGAATCTCAGGAAGGAAGCAGTGCCACCTGTTGAACCAAAACTGCCAACTCCAGTGCAGGAGTTAGATCCGTCATCAGGTTCATGTACGTATATTCCTAATGATGTTAATATATGTATGGAGACTAAAGAAGGCAGACAAGATAAGGGTGAAGGTAGCAGTAATACTAAAAGAGTGACAAAAGGGGAAACTGCAGAAGATAAAATGATTGAAACTGCAGAGAATGAAATGATTCTTGCTAATGATGATGTGAAAGATACTACTGAAGTTTCTGACACACAGATAGTCGATCATGGTGAGGAGCCTGGAGAGGTGAAAGAACGTGATGCTTCACTTGATCTTCCTATAGCTCTGAGGAAAGGTACTCGTTCATGTACTAAATGTCCTATGCATAGTTACATGACGTATAGTAATCTGGCATCCGAGTTCAAAGCATTCACTACTAGTTTGGACACTGAGGTGGTTCCAGATGACATAAGTATTGCAATGAAAAAACCAGAATGATGGTATACTGTTATGGAAGAAATAAGAGCTCTAGAAAAGAATAGAACCTGGGAACTGGTAATTTTGCCTGAAGGGCACAAGAAAGTTGGATGTAAATGGGTGTTTACTATAAAGTACAAATCAGATGGGATGATTGACCGGTACAAGCTCTGGATTGTTTTATAAAAAGATCAACATCAGGGAAGATAGATGTTCTTATTGTCTATGTTGATGATATTGTTTTATCCGGGGATGATGATGTAGAGGTCATGAGGCTAAAAACAGAGATGGTCAGAGAGTTTGAAATTAAAGACCTCGGGAAGCTAAAATACTTTATGGGAATGGAAGTGGCTAGCTCAAAAGAAGGTATATCAGTTTCTCAACGAAAATATACTCTGGACTTACTAAAAGAAACAGGTATGACTGGGTGTAAACCTGTTGACACACTAGTAGAATACAATGCGAAACTCGGTGATAAGAATGATAGAATTCCTGTTAATAAAGAAAGGTATCAGCGGTTAGTTGGGAAGTTGATATACTTTTCTCACACAAGATCGGATAATTCTTATGCACTAAGTGCTGTGAGTCAGTTTATGCAAGCTCCTTGTGAGGATCATATGACAGCAATTGAACGTATTCTTCAGTATCTGAAAGGAACTCCTGGTAAAGGCCTAATGTTTAGGAAAACCGATAAATGATCTGTTGAAGCTTACATTAATTCTGACTGGGCAAGGTCTGTTGTTGATAGAAGATCAATGTTTGGGTATTGTACGTTTGTCTGGGGAAATCTAGTCACCTGAAGAAGTAAGAAACAAGAAGTTGTTGCTATAAGTAGTATTAAGGTTGAGTATCGGACAATGAGTCTAAGGATTTGTGAAGAAATCTGGATGAAGAAAGTATTATCAGATCTCCAGCAAGATAATGAGCTTCCAATGAAATTATTTTGTGATAATAACGTTGCCATCAGTATTGCAAACAATCCAGTTCAACATGACAGAACTAAACACATAGAGATAGACAGATACTACATTAAGGAGAGGTTGGACAATGGAAACATATGCATCCTTTATATTCCTTCAAACCAACAAGTTGCTGATGTACTTACAAAAGCGATACTGAGACAAAATTTTAATTGTTGTGTAAGCAAGTTGGGCCTTGTTGATATTAATGCTCTAACTTGAGGGGGAGTGTTGAAAATAGGGTTATCAACCTAGGGGCATTTATGTAATTGTGTAGACCCATAGGGTTTTCTACTGTCTATTTATACAGTGTGTCCCTATGTATTAGTATATCAAATTAAAAGAATAAGAAAAGTTTTTAGATCGTGGTTTTTCTTCCTGTACTAGGGTTTCCACGTACTCTTGTTGTTCTTCTCTTCCCTATTCTTTATTTTTAACGGTCTCTCATACTTCACTTTGCCAACATCAACGAAAAGTTTTTTTTTAAAAAAAAAAAAACTAAGATAAAAATAGTTTTAATAAGTTTCATTTTAAAAGATAAAAAAGCCTAAAAATAAAAAAATTATCTAAGAAAGTCGGAGTAATTAATAGATGAAATTCTTGAAAGAACAAAAATTATAAGGAACGTAGTTCCGATCTTTTAAATATGATTTGTATGTTGTTTCTTAAATTTTCAAATTTATAGTGCCAGTCATTAAACTTTAATGGAACTTCATATTAACTTTAAACATGATAGTTTTCTATACATAATATTACTATTACCATTTGAAAAAAAAATGGAGGATTTGAGATAATACAAACTTATTCTAAAGTTGATCAACAAAGATTTGGAGAAATAAAAATTTTAAATGTAAAATTCAACAATTTTTTTTTTAGAAAAAAAAAAAAAAAAAACTTTGGCCCAATTAAAATATTAACCTTCAACATAAAAATCAAAATTTGATATTTTCTTGCTAGGATTATGTCTATTTAGTACTTAAATATAAATTTAAATTATGTCTCTCATTTATCAAATTTGTATTCATAATAAATCTCTCAATCATTAGTGTCGTGAATTTAATACTTTATCTTACATGTTAATGAATATATTAATCAAATATTACATAGATCGCAACGTAACATAGCAATTAAAACGAATTGATTTCAAAGTGACTTTCAAAGTTCTAAATTCATCTTATTAACCTATTATTCGAAGTAAGTTCACATATTCACAATAATCGTGATTACATACGTTGGATCAATTCTACACGACCATTAATTAATATTCTTTGTCTGAAAATAATAAATAAATATGTAATATTTTTTTAAAGAGAGAAAAAAAAAACTAGTTGAGCTTCTAGGTAGCTTCCTAACAATAATTTTGGATACATAGAGAGAGTTGGAAGAAGTTGAAAGCATTTAGAAAGAAGACAAAATGGTTGCATGTTACTTGCCACATTTTTGTTTTCCCTACCATACAAAATAAACTTGTCCCATGAACTCTACATTTCCCTTTTTATGTGGTGTGGCATTCTTATGGGATTTGATTTCTGACCAAATCCTTTATTTTTTTAATTGAAATACAAATGTGTACTACAAAATAGTAATAATAATAAATAAATAATATAATATAATATAATCTTGTTGATAACTATTTAATTTTTTTAATTTCTGAAAATTAAATTTATAGACACTATCTCTATCTATTGATTCATTTTCTACATTTTAAGAGTGTCTTTTATAAACCTAGTTAAATTTTTTGAAAAATATTAATAAGACCCCATTTGATAACGATTTAGTGTTTGGTTTTTAGTTTTTGAATATTAAGTTTATTTCATCTTTATTATTATTATTATTATTTTGTTAACAACTTTTAGTTTTTACCGATGTTTTTAAAAATGATTGAGGATTATAAATTGAAAAAGTCAAGGGAACTCAAGCTCTTTATATGGTATATGAGCTACTTCTCTCATTGTCAATTGATTTGAGATAGAACTCCTAGCCAAATTTTAAAAACTAAAAAGTTAATTTTTTTTTTTAACTTGTTTTTGAAATTTGCTATGAATTCAACTCTTTTACTTAAGAAATATGCAAACCGTTATACGAAATTGAGAGAAAATAGATTTACTTTTCAAAAACTAAAAGTCAAATAATTACTGAACAGGATGTTTTAAAATTTGGTTAACAATCGAAGTGTTTACTTTAAAAAAATATAAAAATGTGACTAAGAAAATGTGAGAAACCAAGTTTGAATTCGTTTTGAGTTCAAATATTAAATCACAATGGAATTTTGAATCATATTTAAGGATTTTAAGTATGTCCATCCATATGCAATAATTATTTAATATAAAATTTGTGGTTGGATTATTTTCATCTTTTTTCCTTCTAATTTCAACATTGAATAAATAGAGAGATTTAAATATTTGATGTCTTGACTGATAATAACTATTTTAACTGTTGGTGTTCAAATTAATTTAGTAGTTGGTGTTAAAGTTATTAGATTATTATTCTAAGTTGTAATTGATTGTATTAGTTGACAGTTGTAACGACCCCTACATTAGTTGTAACTTAATTTTGATGGATGCATTTATTTAACTATAGTTATTTGAGTTTGTGGGATAGTTAATTAGTTACTATTAATACAATAATGATGTTACTATACTTATATATGTTCTCTAAATTAATATGAGATGAAGAGTATGTTTAGACTTACAATCTAAGTGAACAAAATATGTATTTTTAAGCAGTTAAAAACTTTATCCAATTCTATTTTATCTTTGTGACTACTTTTATCTAGGTATTCATGGGTTGGGTTGAAAGACTTTTTAGACCTGAACCAATGGTTCGGATTGTAAATTTCTTCAACTCAAATAACCTTTATTAAAAAATGAACCCAACCCAATCCAACCATGAAATGTTTGATTGGGTTGGTTCTGGTTAATTGGATCATTTATTTTTGTTCTAAAAAGAAACAAAACGTAAATATGTAAAAATCTAATTTAATTATTTTCATATATCGAATTAAAATTAACTACTTAATTTCAATTTATATAGTGAAAATTTTCTTTCTAAAGTGCAAAAAAATTACTTTTAAGAATTGTTGAAGAAAAATTATTCAAAAAATATTGAAATTAAATAAAATTAAAATCAATTTATGTATAAATAATTGTGTTATAAGTAACCGAAAATATATATTTTTAAGTTAATAATAAATTTGGGTTGATTCGGGTTTGTTTTGGTTATATTAGATAAACCCCTGAACCAATCTAACCCATAAAATTTTTATTTATTTGAACCCAATCCAAACTGCACGGATTGGATTGGGTTGATCGATTTTTTCGAGTGATCGGATTTTTTGAACACTCCTACTTTTATCCAGATTAGTTTTTCAGTTTTATTTCAAACTATTAATCATCATCGGTAGCATTTATGGTAAAAAAAAATTACCTTTCCCAATCACTAACACATCATTCTCTATTTGGGTATCGCATCCATGCTTTAAATTTTCATTGTCATCCCAAAAACATTTTACACATTTTTTATTGACATTATTGCGAAAATAAAACAAAACAAAACAATAACACTCAAGTTTACTGTGTTCTTTTTACTTAAATTATGGTGTATTTGATTTTGAATTTTAGTTCATGTGTCAAGTTTGAAATGTTAACATCGATGAAAATATTGAAGTCTTGATTTTACAAAAATTTTGATTAAAATATTAATAAAATATCAATTTCGATAGATATTTTTAAAAAAATTATAAAAATAAAAAACCAAAAAAATTAATTTAATTAGTAAATTAACATTTTATGAATTTAAAAACTAAGTTAATATGTCTATTATTTATATTAGTGCCATTTTTATGTTTATTTTTTTTGTGTTTCATGACAATGTAGAACCCATGAAAACATGAAAATATCGACATGTTGACAAAAATTTAATTATATGTGATAACGGTTTTATTTTAATTTAGAATTTATTCTTAGATAATTATCCTCTCTTCCTTCTTTTATTGGGTTGTTTCTAAATATAGAAAAATGAACCATACAAAATATAGCAAAATTTTATAACTATCTATGATAGATACTGACAGACATTGATAGACTTCTATCAGTATCTATTAGTAACATTGATAGACACTGATAGAAGTCTATCGGTGTATCAATGTCTATCATTGATAGTTAAAAAATTTTGTTATATCTTGTAAATATTTTCAATAGTTTTACTATTTGAAATAATTTCCTCTTTTTATTCTCCTTTTCTCCTATCGT
The DNA here is from genome assembly GCF_009727055.1 of Benincasa hispida. NCBI lineage: Eukaryota > Viridiplantae > Streptophyta > Magnoliopsida > Cucurbitales > Cucurbitaceae > Benincasa > Benincasa hispida. Next base: position 46,357,626 of record NC_052351.1, read on the forward strand.
CTTTTCCCTTCTTCCGATAGGTTTTTTTTACTTGCAAATACCATCAACAATGAAATTGTTTTTTCCCTCTTCTTTTTTTATCTTAAAATATTTTCATTTATAGATCTAAAATTGCACATTTCGTAACACAACAAACTAATACAAAATTTTGAGGTGTTTGGCCAATCAATTTTATAAATTAGTGTTAAATAACTCAATTTCAATAGTAAATAGTATTAAACTTCATCTTTCTTCCTTTCTCTATTTTGTATATTTATCGAGAAATTTCATCTTAAAATTATGCATTTTAAACACAAACTTTCAAATTTTAACATATTAACTTCGCGTTTTATAACTTAATTTAGTACCTCAAACACCCCACAAAACACGACTCTTCAAATATCAAATATTTTTCAAATGTACGGATAAGATTGAAATCATTGGAAGAATAAATTCAGGGCCACTCAATTGAATGAAAATATCTATGAAAGGAGTGAGAATAAATTGTCCTGAAAATTTTGGCGATTTGAAAAAATGATAACAGTGATGAATTTTTGCTTCCGTACAAAAGGGAACATAAAGTGGTTTTGGTTGGTAATGGCATGGCCAAACTGCAAAGTACTTTTAAAAGGACGACACTGCCAAAAGTTTTGGTTTCTGCCATTACCCATTTTTCTTATTTTCTCCTCAAAATAAACCACCAATCGTATCATTAAGTTTCAATCCCATCCTCTGAGAATATTAATACATTAAATTTGATTGAAGAAAAAACCTCATTTTTCCTCTCTTCATCCCTCTCAATCTCTTACATTTAAATAAGGAGAATTTAGAGTATGAATTCTCATTAATCTTGCTCGAGTTTTCTAATTCATTAGGTTGTACGATACAAGAGGTTACTAAAATGATTTAAGAACCTAACACATCCATAATTTTAATTTTTCGGGACATAAATAGTGAATCGATATGTCTATTATATCATAAAAAGATTGAGGAAAATTAAAAAATAAGCAACAAAATGTTGATGAGTATGATATAAATAATAAATATTTTTAAAATATTTATTTATTCATTTAAATATTTTTTATTGAACATTTTATTTTTATAATATTTTTCAAGACAATATTTTTTAAAGATTTGAAATTTCAAAATTTCTATTGATATCGACATATTTTGAGCGTTGGACCCATTTTGTAGTTATTATTATTATTATTATTATTAGTATTAGTATTTGAGAGATTATAAAGGATCCAGGAGAAAATGTCTTTATTCGAAAAGACAAATTACAATTGTACAGAAAAAAAAAAAATATGAAACTTTGGGTTTAATTATAAGACAAAGTTTAGTTGTTGCCGAAATTTCGAATTTTCTCATCCTTATAATGTCTTTGTGGAGACAAAAATGACTTCTAAATTTTGGTTGAAACAAAATACTTTTCTTTTTCATTTTCATAGTCGGCAAGTGATTCAAATAAAATGATTAAGTTGAAAATAGTTGTTGTACTTTTCTGGTAAAATTTTGGTTCAAAGTTTTATTAAGCAATATTTTGTGCAATAGTTGTTTTTGTTTATACATAATGAGCTTTTTCTTTTTCTTTTTCTTTTTCTTTTTGTCATAACATAGAGAGGCCTTTTTTTTCTTGACAATAATAGACAGCCTTTTTATTCTTTGATTTTCTTTCTAAATATTCTAAAGTTTCCAAAATCATTTTTATTAGATAACTAACTATTATAAACATTTTGGAAAGATATTTAATAGACTAAGGACATGTTTGAAATTATTAAATTAGGACGAGTGAGATAAAAAAAAAAATATAACTATATTTTAATTACGAATTATTTTGTGCATTTCAAGATGCACTATCTTTATGTATAATATTGTCATTACATACATAATAAATTAAATAAAATATTTTTAAAAAAATAGAAAAAATTTATTATATTACAAATTATGATTGGACAAATTAGTGAGATACACAAAAATAAATATGGTTCGTAATGCATCGGATGAATTTCAATAGTAGAGAGACAAAAATCGATCATTTTCTTAATATAAGAGCCTTGATTGTTTAATTTTTAAAATTATGGACTGATTTAACACAAAACATAAATTCAAAAAGCAGCAAAATTATTGCCCAAAAAGAAACGTAGAAGCAAAATTGGGTCACGTTAGTACGTGACATCAAATGGCTACAGGACGACACATGATCTTTGGCGTCGCTCTCTGCCGCAAAAAATCAAATCCGTGATGAACTTGGCCGACTTGTCGGTTGTCATACCGTCTATGTGGGGCTCCCAACTACATGTCGTTACTGGATAATAATTGCTTACGTGGAGATCTGGATCTTTTACCACAATGATCAGAAAGCCCGTACAAGATTAGCATCACAACGAATTGCCACGTGGCTTCCTTTTGGGGTCCACGTCATGTGAGGTGCATCCAACACAATTTCTTCGAAATTTCGTTTGTCAACATCACAAACCGAATTGAAGTGGGAAAGAAAAAAGTAAAATAAATCATTTTTATATACATTCATATCTTGAAATTTATTTCTTCAAAATTACTTATCATCAAATTTTGTTAAATATGTTTCTAAATTTTTTTAAAGAAATGTTAATAAAACAAATTAACCTTACAACAAATTATTTTTAAGGTTTATTAAAAATATGTGAAGTTAAATCAAATCTGGAGTACAAGAATGAAAATAGTATATTAACAAAAGTAAATAAATAACTAAATAACAAATTTAGTATTTTAAATGTTAATATTTGTCTCACTATCCCTTTGAATTTAAATTGTGTAAATAAGAAAAAATATACATGTCGTGGTTCACCCTCCAAATTGCTGGATGGGTGGCGTCTCCTTTATTAATTATTAAACATAAATTTGAGTTTTATGTCTAATTAGTAATCAATAATCAAATAAACCATGCCATATTTTCATCAATTCCTAATTAATTCCTAATTTGGATGTCAACAGTAAAACTTAAGATACTAGTATATATTCATTTTCATTTAAAAAAATTAAGTAGAAAACTTTTGCAATTTTAACATTTAGGTTAAATTACATATTTAGTCTCTAATTTATGAGATTTGCGTGTATTAAAAATTCTTGAATTTTTTTTAAAAAATATAGACTTTCAATTTTTTTTTTTTAATTCAGAGTAGATATAAAACTATAAGTTTAAGATTATATTAAATATAAAATTCAAATGTTATATGAAAGAAGCCAATTTACTTTTAAAGGTTCTGAATTTGTCAGACACCTATTAAAGAACACAAATGAGAGAATCCATTGAACTGTTTAATAGGTTAAAGACTAAATGGACAAATTTCAAAATTCTGTACAACTAAATATTTATGACCAATAAATGCAGTATTTATTTCATACCTTTCATGCAAGACAGTCGCATTCAATAAATTCTAATTGACTATAAACTTGGCTATAAATTAAGTAAAACCCACAGCAAAGCAAAAATAATAATAAATAATTTTTTTTTAAAAAAAAAAAACAAAGTACCTACATCATTTCTATGTTGAACTACCTGAAAAGAAAAATGTAAGGTAATGTAATACCTATTTGGAAAGATTTTCTAAGACTCCATTCGGTAATCATTTTGATTTTTAAAAACTAAGGCTATTTTCTTCTCATTTCTTATAATGGGTTGCATCTTTCTTAAGTACAATGGTTTCTTAACCAAATTCCAAAAACAAAAGCAACTTTTTAAAAAGTACTTTTTTTTTCAAATTTTGGTTTGGATTTTAAACCATTGGTAAAAAGTGGATATGGGAGAGATATTTAGAGGAAATAATAGTGTCTATAGACTTAATTTTCAAAAATAAGAATAAAAAACAGTTACACAACTGACCTAAACTTTTCAGAAAAGGCATCTTTTTACACCTGAAAAGCACTTTTTAAGTATTTCGAACATATGTAATTTACTAACTTGTATAAAAATTTTACTCCATTGATTTGATGCAATAGACGCGGGACCCCAAATGTTTTACTTCAAGGCCTGCATTTTCGCACCCAGTGAAGAAGAGCAATTCATCCTCCTTTCCAATTCTGCGCCTCCAGCTCATTAGAAACATTGGCTGAGCCATGGTTGCACCTGCAGCCTCTGAAAGCACAGTAAGAGCCATCAAAAGGTAAAAAAGTTGTTACCTTGCCATGTAAAATAATAAAACTAGCAAGATTGGCATTACCATCACTTCCAATGGCAGACAGAGAATCTGTTTTGTTGTATTTTCGCTTGAGAAGATATGATAGCGTTTTTATCAAGTTTGGATATTGTTTCACATCTGAAAGGAGAGGAATGAAAGGATTCTTTATCATTATCAAGTTGGGAGATAATAGCACAATTGGACTAGAGGTTCGAGACCATAGATTTTGTGTTCACTAACACATACAGGTGCTAGTTGAGCTATGCTCTCTTTGGCAATAATAACAAAATTTGATGTTTACTCTATACTTCTAATAATGACATCATTCATCTATTGTCGAGCATGACTCTCACTAGTTTAACTAGCATAACTTTGCATGGATTTCTAAGATTTAGCACGAACGCTCAAAATGGAGGAAAAAAAAGGAACTGCAAACTCAACGTGTTACAGTAGATTTGGAAAAAGTTAACAGTAATATATTCTCAAACACTCTCTTTCACTTGTGGATCCAAACGTTAACATCAAGCTCAACAAGTGGACTACTGATATAAGTGTTCGTAGTAATAGTCTCCACAATGGTCCTAAATAATGTGACCACATGTTTAAGAAACACTATGATGGTCTCTTAAAATGTTTCTATGTAGACCCAAACATACTCAAACACTTCAATGGAACAACATTGAACAATTCTAAACAGAAAAGATGGGAAAACAAGAAAAAAGAAGCATATCAACATTCATTTAACTGCCCCGGTACCTCAAAACATTTGGAAGAACTTTTATTGACTTCACATTCAGGAAACAACAAATTCCTGTCGTCCATGAACTAATCAGATTACTACTACAAAAACACTTCGCTTTTTTCCCCATCAAAACTGAGTTGATTAAATCCTGGAAAAATATGTCAAACAGACAACTAAAGGCTAGGAGCTTACACAGTAAAATATCGCTGGCAATGACAAGGTCCCAGTCAGGATCACTAATTGGAAAGTTCTCTCCCCATGTATCTGAAAAGGATAAAAGATGATGTAAAAATATTAGATCCCTTCAAGAAGACAAGTGCGGAAAAAAGATATTAAAGAAAAATCTCAGGAAATGATAACTATATAAAACCAATTTTATTTGCTGCTCCTGAAAGACTTAAATGCTGAATCAGTAAATCCAGCAAAGGGTGCTTCACTGCTTCTAAAAGTCAAATGGGATGTACCCTTTAGGCTTTACCAGAGAATGAGTCCAAAGGTACATATCTGATATCACTTCAATTCAGTTTTACTGCCCTTCATAAAAGGGGAAAGAAAATCAATTTGTTCCCTTAAAGTTTGGGAGTTGTAACTATTAAAATCCCGGACTAATAATTGTATCAATTTAAATCCTAAATTTTTATAATTGAACCAATTTAGACTCTCCATTAGAATTGTGTTTTAAAACCATTAATACAAGACTTTACATGTATAAGACTTCTTTAAATGCAAGGGTTAATGTAAATTAGAGAGAAATACAAGAGTGAAATAAATCACAAAGATCTTCCAATAAATGTGAGCAGTTTTTCATATACTCGTCTTCCTCTATTTTTCTCTAGTTATGTAGAACTAATTACATGATAATTTTTCTTGCACTTTGGTAGGATTTTTGGAGAAGACGAATTTGATTTAGGTAATTTTTAAGCTAATTTGAAATGGAATCAATTGAAAATAGCTATAAATCACTAACAAATAGTCTAAATTGATTCATTTGTGAAAGCTTAATATTTTAATTAATATAACTATGAGTTTGAAGTTTTAATTGATACAACACTCAAAGTTTAGGGGTACAAATTGATATTTTCCTATCATAAAATTTTGTTCTTTCAAAAGTTTCAGTAGTCGTGGTGGTAGTTCCCCATGAAAGATTCACTTGATCCGCAGCCATATTATCTTAGCAGTTAATATCATAAGTCTTCTCCTTCTAATCTATAATATAGTTAGTCAACTGAGACAGAGAGAACTCACGCACGCTTAACGTGAGGAAGGGCAGGTGTGATTCCATTCACCCTGCAATTATAGGCGATGTTCTCTTCAATTTCCTGATCATCATAATCTGATGTTGTGATATCAAGATCAAATGATTTTCGTAGAAAGATTGCCAATGAACCAGTGCCACTGCAAAAACAGGTGCAGAAGTAACTGAAGGTTCATATATAGAAGAATAAGGAGGTTGTGCATAAAAAGAGAATAATGCATACAAGAAGATTAAGGTGCAAACAAAGAAGATTGAGGAGACTACATATAAGAAGAGAAAGAGAGAGTGGGGAATTTGAAAATGGTTTCACTTGAATTATAGTTCCTGCACTTTGAAACTTACTAAATTTGGTCCCTCAAAATTCCAAACATTTTACTTTAGTCCTCTTAAGTTTGAATTAAAACTTAATGAGAAGTTGACGTGATTTTTTTTTTTTTACTTGACAAGTAAATTGTCTATACTCCATATGGCCAAGCTTTGAAGCAAAATTTGTTATGCAATATGTCAAGTACCAGATTTCAAGATGAAAACGTGCTTTTTTTACATGATTGATGAAATTTTTATCATACAAAGTTTAGAAACCAAGACAAAGAATTTAGGTCCTGTTTGATAACTATTTGATTTTTGGCTTTCTAAAAATTAAGATTATAAGCACTACTTCCACACTTAAGTTTCTATATTTTCCTATCCACTTTCTATTCAAGCTTTTGAAAACAAAGCCTGAAAACCAAAAAAAGTTTTTTTTTATTTTTAGAATTTGACTAAGAAGTATTCAAGTATTTTTTTTTTTAACAAAGGTGAACACTATAATTAGAAAATTGGGAGGAAATAAGCATAAACTTCAAAAATAGAAAACTAAAAACGAAATCCTTATCAAATGGACCTCAAATTTTTAAGACTAAAATATAATATTTCGATGCTGAGCAATTAAAATTTTGCTAAATTATGTTGGATTGGAACCCATTTCACTGATAATACGAATCATACAAAACGGAGAAACACAACCAAAAGTTACAAAAAAAGATCCCAGTTGAATAAAAGAAGTTCAAAACAAGTGAACTATAATACCTTCCCAATTCAATACATCTTTGTCCTTGGATCCAAGATGAGTTTTGAACCAACCATTCTGCAAATGCAAAGGTCCCCGGCCAGAGCAAATTCGCATTCAGCTGATGAAATGAAAACTCTCGAATAACCAACTCCTGCGTTCCAATGACGTCATGTAAGAAAACAAAAATCCAAAGCGAACTCCTCAACATAAACAAAACATCAAGAACTGCCGATAGCATTACAATTTGAACCATTCTAAGTAAACGCATCAGCTAAATATCAGAAAATTTCGTTTACAAGTAAAAAACAAAACACCTGAACAACCTCCATTGCAATATTCTAAAGAAAGGAGTAACTTCAAAGAGAGAAACAATACCATTCCAGGAAATTGATGCTTCCTTTCCTCATAGCTCTGCAGCGTGTCTGAAGTCCCCGCATCTGAGAAAACAAACAGGTAGAAGATCGAAACAAAACATTCTAAAGAAATAAGATCAAAGCAAGAAGCACGAGCAGTAGAAGTGAGTACCAATAGAAGATTCGTCATCGTCGTCGGGGAAAAGTGACGACGGCGAAAACAGAGCTATGTCCATTTTCTTCTCACAATTGACACAGAAAATGAAGAACTACGGAGAAATCTTACTGCTGAATGTACCGTCAATTCAATCGAATTGCCATTTTACGAGGGAGGCGGGACGATTCTCCCTGGATGAAAATTGAAAACCTAATCAACTGCTCACCAGTTCTCAAACGACATGTTGTTCGTGCCTAACGAGCTACGAGCTACGAGTAGTCGAGTACGACTATCCTTGACTATGAGTATTGAAAACTGAAAACGACATGTCGCTTGCTAACTATTAAAAACAGTACAAAATAGTTGAGGTTTCATTGAACGTGGGCCCGTCTAGCTCAGTCGGTAGAGCGCAAGGCTCTTAACCTTGTGGTCGTGGGTTCGAGCCCCACGGTGGGCGGAAATGGTTTTTTTTTATTATTATTTTTAGGGATAAAAGTTTCATGCCAAATCGAATGTATAATTATTTATATAAAGTGATTTTTGGAAAAAAAAAAAAAAGAAAAAAGAAATAGTTTGAATGAGTTGTATCAATTTTTATCTAAATTCACTGAGTTTAATAAAATCAAGTTCTACCCAAAATTAATGCACAAAATAACCTTAGAATAACTCTCTAAAAATCCATAATTATAAGCCTCGAAAAATAATAGAGAATACATAAATTTAAGGAGGTTCGTGAAGTTAAGGAATGGCTTTTTCGTCCTCATCCGTTCCTCCATTTTAATCTTCATTTCTATAAAATACATTGATTATTTTTATCGAATTTTTCATTGAGACTTCGTAGGAATTGAGTTCTTACAAAAAAAAAAAAACTATGCTCCATTTTTTGAAATAATTACAACCAAATAAAACGATTTTATTCAAAACTCGTGTTTAAATGATTAATTTTCAATATAATTTTTATTTAAAGAAAAAAGTTTTTGGATGTCCCAATAAATATAGTAATTTTTTTCACAGAAAATTCTTATAAATAAAAAATTTCTAAAAATATTTATACTTTATAGCAAAAAATTTCAAAACTGTTCTGTATCTNTATATATTAAATAGAATAAAGAGAGTTGAATTTTTAACTTTCCTCTTTGTTCTTAATATTTATGATAATTTCCATTTTTTCCTTAGACCTTTTCAAGTCAAAACCTCTCTAAGAAGACACCTACCTCATTAATGAAACAACATCAACTTGAACGAAGATTTTCATCCAAGAGATACAAATAGACACATATTTATTATTTCTTCCATTTTGAGTCCAAGGTTTGGTCATGGACATTCTAAAACTATTTTCTACCCACTTCACAACAAAACTTGAAAATCCTAATCTTGAGAGATGAATGAGATCAATATATCACTTATAAAAAAGGAAGAAATTTGGATTGTCAATCCAAACACCTAAATGATGAACAATACAAGAAATATTCTTAACCTGAGCATTTTGTATGTAGATAATAAATCTTTGGTCAGAGCGATTTAAAAAAATAGGAAAAAGAAATACGTAATTCTTTGACCAATAAAATTATATTAAGGATGTCACTGCTTCATCATTTTTAATATGAGTTATTTTTAAAAATTTATCATTTAATTTAGTTGTTAATGATTGATCTAAAAGATAATAAAATTATATATAAATCTATACAGGTAAAAAAGCAAGCTTAAATATGTGAAATAATAAGAATTAAAATTATATGGCAAATAATTGTGCACGTAATTCAAATGTTTTTTAAAAAAACAAAACACAAGAGTTTAAATTTGATTTGCACATTCATTTTATAGATGTATTTTACATTGTAATGATATCTAATTCATATTTTATATATAAAAAAATTAATTAATTAATTAATTATACATAGTTGAATGGATAAAAATATCAATAAATTTGTTTATAAACTAATTTGCGAGTTTGTTTATATGTTCTATTATTTTAAACATTATTAACCGCATACAATACACGTGTTACGGAACTAGTATAATTAAAATGTTTAACAATAACCTCTAAAAAGATTTTAATTTCAATATTACAGCACATATTCTTCAATTTAATATTACAAAATATATTTCTCAAATACACGTGATATTAATAAAAATAATAACAAAAAGGGGCAGAGACAAGGGTTGGGGAATATTTTGCTTAGCCAACTAAGACAAAAATCCTCCTTGTTCCTTATTCCATTTTTGTATCATTTGGTATGGGTCTCCCATCAATAAATGAACATCTCAAATTGGCTCGAGTATCATTTTCATTTAAAATTCATTAAACACGTATCCTACCCCCCCAAATCTCGACAATTGAAAAGTTTAGAATGAACATAGATACAAATTTGACAAGTTCAATTGTAAAAGAAAATTTTCATCTTTATTTTTTTTTTCAATATAACAATTACAAAGATGTAGGTTCAAATCTCTAATCTCAATAGATAGAATATATCGATTACAGTTGAACTAAACTTAATTTAACTTAGAATATATCGATCACGGTTGGACTAAATTTAGTTTAACTTCTCATTTTAACATAGGCATTAAGGTTGAGGAAAAAAAACATTAGAGATGAAAATTATTGCATCTCCGTATATTGTTTCGTGAATATAAATATATATACCTAAAAAAATTTGGACCAAATGACATATATTGCCACGAAGTACATTTTTGCAATTAAAATTTTAATAAATAACTAAATTAAAAATATTTGCTTTCAATCCCATGTGCGCCCGTCTAGCTCAGTTGGTAGAGCGCAAGGCTCTTAACCTTGTGGTCGTGGGTTCGAGCCCCACGGTGGGCGATTGTTTTCGACATTTTTGCTTTATTTATTATTCTCTTTTAATTATTTATTCTTTTTTCTTTTTTTATTTTTTTTTTATTTTGTCTTTGGCCCTTTTATGGCGGATATTGGGGCACATTAGTTGGTGCAGTGGAAGACATTTTATTTTATTGTCGTGGGTTCGAACTCCACCGTTTGTTTTTTACATCTTTTATTGAGTTTTTTTAATTTTAATAGAAAAATTTCATTCACTTGCCATTATTGTGATTATTAAGCATGTTGACAAAGTCGAAGATTTTTATAAACGATCTTATAACTTTGTCGTCCACTCTGTGATGTTAATTTCTTTTTATCCTCAAGTTCTTTTCTTAGAGGATAACGTGATGTCGGTTGAAAGACTGATTATCCTAGTTGGATGTCCTCTATTATTAATGAGAACTTTACTTGTAATTGTATTTTGCTTTGGTTAAGTTTTATTTTTTAAAATAAAAAATTAATTCATTTAAATATAATTACTTTTTTAAAAACAATATTTAATAGTAAATTCTTAATTTTTTTTTAAAGGTATAAACATGTGGAAGCAAAAGTGAGAGAGAATATTTCTTTAAAGTACATAACAATAACATAAAAGGTCTTTAATTACATGAATTTTAATTTGTATTTTAAAACTAAATACTTAGATTAAAACACGTGGAAGCAAAACTGAGAGAAAATCTTCTTTTAAACTGCGTAACATAAGGTTTTTTGTTTCATGAATTTATATTTTGTACTATTATGTATAACATATCAATCATTGAGTTACTCCAATCATTTCATTTTATTTCAAAACATGAAATTTCAAGTTGTAATTTATAAATCTCAATCATTGAGTTACTTCCCATTATTTCATTCAACTTCAAAATATGAATGCCTCAACTAAGTAAATTTGATCAATTTTAATTCAGTCATGGGATCATTAATATTCCTTTTTAACAAGAATTGACCCAATTCAAGATATTATGGGCAGTCAATTTATTTATTTATTTATTATTATTATTATTTTTAATGGGAAACATGACATTGGTACTTAAATTGAGGCAAAAGGATATAGTAAGTAGTCTATGATTTTTTTTTCTTTATCTCTAGATATGGAGTAAGAATTTAAATCTAGGTTAAAAATCACTCTAGCCTCTAAACTTTCACTTTCATAAAAGTAACAATTTAGTCCCTAAACTTTGGTCGATAACGATTTAGTCCCTCAGCTTCCATGAACTTTACTATGTAACAATTAGTCATTGTACTTTAAAATTTATAATAATTTAGTCCCAACTATAAAAGTTAATATTAAGATTTAGTAAAATTTGTTGCGTAAATAAATCAATAAATTAATTAGAGACTCAATATTTTTATAAAATATAAAGTTTACATCATAAGATATAAAAAAAAATAACATCTGGTTTTGATAAACTTTTGTATGTTAGGGACTAAATTATTATAAGTTTGAAAGTAAAATGACCAAAATTATTACATACTAAAGTTTGACAGAAAATTAAAAGTATAGAAAATCATTACAAACCAAAGTTCAATAACTAAAGTGTTACTTATGTAAAAGTTTAAGCCCTGTTTGGTAACCATTTTATTTTTTAAAATTAAGTTTATAGACACTCCCCTGTGAAACCCGGATTTTCATTTTCCCTACTTAAGCAGGTATTAAAATGAATTAACTAAGTGAAAGTTAAATATATGTTGAAGTGAAGGAAATTTATAAGTATTGAATAGATTTTCCTTGAGTAGTTTTGAGTTAAGGTTTAATTGATAAAATTTGGTTAAGTGTAAGGTCAAAAGGACCCATGCGTTAAAAGTTAGGAAACATTAACGCATAAGTTGAAAAGGCAACCATGCGTTTGTAAGGTTGGACGCATGATTGGTCGAAGTATTGGCAAGAGGCATTGCCAAGAGTAATCATGCATTGGAAGCCAAGGAGAAAAATGACTAAGTGTTTTACAATACGTTGGTGTGGTGCCATGCGTTAACCATGAAGTTTTGAGAGGTTACTTGAGCATTGAGAGAGGCTGAAGTATGGCCAAGAACAACGCATGCGACAGCCTTAAGTTATGCGGACATGGGCGCAAGACGCTGGAGAAATGCGCACGCATTGATCGGGTAAGTGGCAACTTCAAGTTGCGCATCCAAGGGCACTGGACGTTGGATGCGATGGATAGAGGCATGCGACGATGGATGGCATGCGGCGATGGGGGTATGCGTCGATGGTATACGGCAGCACTACGCGTTGGCATCATGTGATAGTGCTATGCGTTGTGCGGTCGATGGTATATGGCAGCACTATGTGTTGGTGTCACACGGTGATGTTATGCGTTGATGACATGAGGCAGTGCTATGCGTTGATGACATGCAGCGGTGCTATGTGTTGATGTCATGCGGCAGTGCTATGCATTGGTGACATGCGACGGCCTTGCTACGCGAGAGTGTGCGGCCGAGGGCATGCGGTGATGCGGCCTATAGTATGCATGTATGCGCCGAAGGAATGTGTTGGTAGTATGCGATGGCATGTAGCGATGGATGTGATGGCATGTAGCAATGGATGCGATGGCATGCAGTGATGTTGCACGATGGATGTGATGGCTTGCGACGATGGATGCAATGGATACGATGGATGCGGTAGCCTTGCTAAAGTATGAGCTAGGTGATGGAGTGAACTAAGGTGGACGCATAGTGATTTTGTCCTTGCGTTGTTAAGACTTGCGGTAACAAGGTTTATGAGGTTGGTTACGTTGGTCATAAGGGATGCATTAGCAAGAACCTAGGTGATGGTGAGCTATGCCTTAAGGTGTTGAGTTAAGAACCAAGTTGACCCAAAGGTTGCTATGCGTTGGTGATGTGCTATGCGTTGGACATCCGAGGGCATGTGGGCACATTTGTGGTTGGATGAACGCATATGAATGATGGGCACATTCAAGGACGTCATCTGGACATGTGGCTTGTTGGGAAGAAATCTTAAGCCTTAAGTAAATGAGGTGGATGCATAAGAAGACATGCAAAGTTGAGGGCTATGCATTGGTAAAAGGGGAGCAAGACACCTTGGGTTGCGCTGATGCAAGATTGTGGTAATAGTAAGGAAGAGATACTTGGACATGCGGCCAAGTAGGAAGTGTCGGCCTTAAAGCAATCTTGGACGCCTATAAATAGGGCCAAGGACTTCTGATGGGAACTCGAATTCTCTTCAAAGGACATAAGGAATAGTGTATTGGGAGGAAACTATGCATTGATAGTAAGACCATGCGTTGGTCAAGAGGTTCCAAGAGAAGAAGCTGCTGTCAGACAAGAAGGTCTGGAAGTAGCATCAACTTGGGATAAAGAGTTCTCCCAGAATACTCGTGCGTTTTGAGTGATTCCAAAGCCACCTGAAAGCTCTGAGAGTCTAGTTTTCAGGGTAGGGCTGCCGGAGAAAAAGCCCCAAGGAATCGGGCTGGAAAATGAGGACAAGACAAAGGAGTCGAGCTGTCGAATAAGCTGGGCCAGTCTTGATGATTTGATGTTTTCGGCCAAACCACGAGAAGTTATGAGCTAAGATTTTGAGGTAATCTTCCTAAGACATTTAGAACATATTTGTAGAAGGAAGTATCTCTAGATAAAGCCTAGAACTATGAGTAATCTGAGCTTTAAATTGAATCTGAAATTTAGGGTTCAAAAGAGGAGTCCGGGAAAATCAAGGAACTTCTAGAGAGAAAGGTTCCTAAATGACCAAGGTGAGTGGTACTTTCCTTTAAGTCTTAAAGTATATCTCTTAGAGTAAATTGTATATGCTTATGTTATGAATGAATATCTAGCATGAGAATGAGATTATGTGATCGGGATGGTCAGGTGGTCAATAGATCTAGTTCCTGAGCCCGTAAGCAAAACCTCACGGGATGGTCAGGGGACCGAGAGGCCTAGTTTTTGAGCCTGTGGGAGGATCCTCGTATGGGATGGTCAAAGGACCAACGGGTCTAGCTTCTAAACCCATGAGTGGGGAGCTATGTGCACATAGGAGACAAAGGAAACGTAAAGAGTAAGCATTGTATTTAGTAACAGTTATCTATCTACCGTGTGTGTAGGTAGACAACATACTCATTCTAAGTAGTTATCAATTTAGCTATCTACCGTGCGCGTAGATAGAGTTGAGACCAGAATCACTCAAGGCGAAGGTTTGAATGTAACCTCGTATTTATGATATGCTTGTCATTTATGAGTTAAAATAGACTTTAGAAGTTGCTTACCACTCACTGAGCTTTGTGAAGCTCATTCTGTTATTTCATGTTTTTCTTTCCAGGTAGCGAAAGGTGAAAAATTCAAGGGTGCTGCTAAGGTCAAGGTCTGCCACAAGCCATAGTTACACTTCCAGAAGGTTTTAAAGAGTTGTTGATTGTAAACTTTGTTTGATAACTGCTGCAATCATGTCCTTTCCTAGGCTCAGAGAGTAGTCTAAGACAGGGTGTGACACCCCCACCTCCAAATTTCTTACTTCATTATCTTCTTTATACCGATGGTTTAAAAAATTAAAACAAATTTTGAAAACTAAGGCCACATTTAATAACCATTTTGTTTTTTCTATTTTTTGTTTTAAACTTATTTCATTCACATTTCTTGTAATAATTTGCATCTTTATGTACAATGATTGAATTCTTAGCTAAATTACAAAAACAAAAATAAGTTTTTAAAAGCTATTTTTTTTAGTTCTCAAAATTTGACTTGATTTTTTAAACCATTGGTGAAAAGTAGATGACAATGGAAGAAATTTAGAGATGAAAGTATTGTTCATAAACTTAATTTTCAAAAACAATAACAAAAAAATAAAATGGTTACCAAATGAGTCCTAAAGTAGCTTTTCAAAAGTTTTTTGTTTTAGAATTTGACTAAAAATTCAAACATTATACTTAAGAAAGATACAAATCAATGTAAGAAATAGAAATAAAATAAGCTTAATTTCCAAAAATCAAAAACCAAAACTTTTCTGTTAAATTTAACTACCTACCACTGACTGTTAAAGTTAAGGTTGACTATAAAACTTTTCTGTTTAAATATGTAAATAAGAGGGGAAATTTTCAAATAAAAAAATTATGGAAAGGATGTGCATAGAAAAGGGATGTTATAAACAACTAAAACCAACCCTTGAGTACTTTTTAGGTTCCAAATTCTCTAGGTTTTTCTGTTTGATAGTCCAATGACACAAATAGAAGAGGGGAAAGAAAAAATAAAGGCATAAATATGAAGTGAAGAAGCGATACAACTATGCATCCTCAATTGGCTATATTACAAAGAAAGGCATTTCCTAAAAACCATATTCCAGTGTGCAAAGAACCAACCAAACCATCCTTCAATTTTACATGCCTAAGCCAATGTATAACACAAATCAAAGAAATAATACATACAAAAGCCTTTTGAAGTACAAACAGTCAAGAAGCAGCGGCACTCACTATGTCATTTGTATATTGAAGTCACTCAACTCTGGATGTTTTCTGCCAGCTTCACAAGATTCAACAACGAAAAACTCTGCCAAACACGACCTTCAAATCAAATTAATCTAAAATGGATGATGAACAAGAGAGAATTTGTTGGCCTCGTCAGTCTTTTGATTTTTCGAGTCATGACATACAATTACGAGGAAAGCTGGAACCTGCCAGAAGGCTTCTTTCTTCTCCATCCCTTGAATTTTACCAAAAGGAGATACCATGCCATTAGAACCAAAAACTGGGAGTTAAAGCACAATCAAGTAGATTAGTTTTGGAAGCTTACAAAGGCAGCATAATACACGAAAGTCAGACCCGCTAACGCAATGAATGCAATTTGAAACACATTATACCTGCAATGCAACAGACAAGTTTATTCAACAAAATAAAAACTGCAGATGGCAAAGGTGCAGGACCAGGAAAATGTATAGAGAAATTATTCATCACTCACTTGTACAAATACTTGATACCGCGAAGAGACTGCAATGTGTGTCCAAAGATTTCTTGTGCCGCAGTTGCTCGTGCATAGTATGCAAATGCCGTGGAACAAAACTGAATCACACTATAAAAAAAACATATATGATAAAATCAATCAATCCACTTGATTAAGATACAGAGGGAAACCTTCAAATTTCAGCCATATGTGACAAACAAATAACTGCTCAACCTTTAACAAAGATATATATCTTTGGGTTGGACAACTTTTTTTTTTCCCCCCTTTTAATGAAAAGAATGAGTTTCATTAAGAAGGAATGAATATTGAGTTTAAACTTTAGAAACATCTTATTAAATTAATCCACCAGCATCCCAAAAGAGACCCAGAATCAGTCTCGTGCTTGTCATGTGGAGAGCTCCATATCTTTGAAAAAAATTCAAGGCAAGAACGCCCTTCACACATAAACTAAAACTACGGCTATGAACCTACGACTTACACATAACACAATGTAAAAATGCACACTCAGCAATTACACTCCTAGAGAAGGATAAAGGCACTTGGAATAAAAGTCAATTACTTGGCACTCGTTTAAATTGTACTAATTAATCAGAACCTCAATATTTGTAGGGAGGAGCAAAAGGATTTGTAATGATAATAGACCAAGGGTGCTGTTTCTCAAACAGAGTTTTGTGAAATCATTCTCCCTTCTTTATTCAAGGCAATCGGCAACGTTTTCATAACTCCTTGACAAAGGAGAGAGATTAGAGACATCATGCCCCCATCCCTGTTTGTACGTTCTTTTGCATTATTAGTGATAGGTTCTTTTCTTATCCATAAGCACACAAATGTATCCCAGGTTTTCAGGTTTTTTCACCCCACATTGTGTCTTCATTCATGATAACTGTTGGCTAGTTTCCACCATAGAAGTTCTAATGCAAGTAGTATACCATAAGCAATAGTAACTGAAGATCCTAACCTGATAGAGCAGAGGAGGATAAGCCCCACATTAAACAGGAAAGAGTTCATCAGCGTGGCTCCCCACCTGTATACAAGGATAGATGAAAGAGCAAAAGAGGCCAACATCAATTTCGAGCAATCAACAGCTGGACAGACAAAAAAGGGAGAAGAAAATAAAAGGAACAAACTCAACACTAAGAAAAATGTAACTACTTCATCGGATGAATTGTGATAAAAACTAGTCTCAGGCCAAGCATCATGGCTCCAGCAATCACTGCTAGAAGAAGGTAGAAGCAGAAGAATGCAAATGCTGCAGTTCCAAGAAGTCCTGGTGACATAGGAAAATAATCTTCATATTGACAAATACCACATAAAAATAGACATGAAAGGAAAATGTGAGGAAAAGAAATGTACCCCAAACATCATCAAGCTTGATAAAAACTTCATTCAGAAAAGGAGACAATGGGGGATCAATTAGCAGATATATAACAATATGCACAACCCACGCCACTGAAACAATCAACCTGTCAAACAGAGAAAAAAAAGGGAAAAAAATCAGTAAACTAAACAATGTAACTGAATATGCCTCAAATATGTAGAGAGAGAGAGACTCGAGTCTAATCTACTTGCTCAAGAAACTTATTTCCCAAACCTGGAACATCACTACTTTAAGAAAAATGTGGCAACTGGGTCAACTACCTCTTGAGAAAAACGGAAAGGAAAAAAAAAAAGAGAGAGAGAAGTGGAGTGGACATTATCTATCTTTAGTAAAAGCACAAGAACCTGACTATGGAAGAGCATCAACACTTATAATTTTTTTTCCACCAAATATTTTTCATTTCACTCAATGAAACCTCAGCTTCTCACCAAAGAACAAAAAAAAAAAACAACAACAACAAAAGAAGGTATCCCTCTCCTCCAGATGATCTACCCTCTTAATCTAGCAACATGTATTAAAAATAGCAAGATGCCGTCTCCTTCACTCTTCAACAAATCATTGTGTACCAGTACCATGGTTACACACCTATTTTTCGAATAAAGTGTGGATGTGAAATAAATGCTAACAAGAAATGAACAAACAAGAATAGGTAATGCTTTAATATAAATATCTTGGGGGATCATAACTCCACTTACCCCAAAACTCCCAACACAAGTTTTGCCAAGTAGCCAAGAACAGTCAATGCCCATGCAGTCTCCGCCTGTATCCAGTTTGGCATATTAATACTTTCATAAAGAAGATAATAGAGGTTATTGCAATTGTACAATGGAAAAGATAAATAATAATAATAAATCCAGCAGTCCACCTTTTCTCCTTGCGGGTACATCTCTTCTAAAAGCTTTACATCTTCTTCCAATTGAAGCAACTCCTAAAAAATTAAACAAGTAGATGTCTCAATAACTGGCATTAAGAATTGCAAATGGACATCTAAAATCAAACTTCAGTTACGTATTGAAGTTCTCATCTGACAAAAAAGACACTCACAAGACTTCTAGCAAAAGCTGAGGTTCTTCAGAAATTATGTGATAATAGTGAAAAATGCATGTACACCAAACCAAAACCAGATTCTAAAAGAACCGGAAGAAGAAACCTGAAAGACATCAGCACCACCACTATCAAAGGTGAAACATACCTTCTCTACAGCCTTCACATTCTTTCGCCATTTTCTACCCTTGGAACCACTTCTTTCTTCCTGGTGGAGTCCATCAGCGGCTTTCTTCAGTTCTCTGGCCTTTTTTCCTAGTTCTGTTGCTTCCTGCAGGATATAAAACATAACTTATAAGTGATAGAAATTAGCAAGTCAATCCCATCTTTAAAATAATAACTAACGTACAATTACATAATGAAAGGCTAAAAGGCACCTTGATGTATTGTGAGCGAGTGATGACAGCCTTTGGACGCCTAACAAATGAGAAAATAAGGCCCAATGGCAGACAGGCAATACCAACACCTCCAAATATCTAGTGGAGACCAAAAAAAAAAAAAAAAAAAAAAAAACAGATCAGCATAATGTCTTTTGATTATTGTAAATTAAAAAGTAGGAAATTTTTTTCCATAGATTAGGAAGTAATAAATTTATTGACACAAAAAATCTTCCTTCGTGAAAATAACTTGCTGAGGTTCTTAATATGGCAAGACGGGCAGTACTAATTTCTCCATTCAATATTTGTCCGTAAATTCAATATCATACTTCATGGTGATTTCCAACTAATAGACAAACCAGTTGGCCATAAGACGTACACCTCCTATCCTATTATGTCCCTCTTTAGCGTATAAAGTAATTATATATCATAATATGTAAATAGACCATCTTCTGTTCTTGTTCTCTTTCTTATTTCCCAGAGAAGGGGCAGAGTACTTGCATTTAAATCATTCACTATTTCATAAAAGATGGAGATCCAGTGGTTTCCTCCAATCTCCATCAATTAACTTACAGAGAAGAGTACGGATCCAACAATAGTGGCAAGAGCAACGACATATTCCGGAAAAGTAGTGCGCATCGTCCATGTTTTCTCTGATGAAGCATTTGTTGTGAATGCTGAACACTACAACATGATGAATAAAAATAGTCATGTCGATGTTCATTTGATAAAATTATGCAAATCCATAATTAAGACTGTCAACTGAAGACCAAATAGAACCATATATGAGATATAAAGTTTCCACACAAAAGTAGAACCTGGCGGGCACCATTTCCAATGCACGGTTGGCTGCTAGAGAACTCCCACGAAGTCGGAAAAGAAGCCGTGTTTGAAGAGAGATGCATAACTGTGAAGTCAACTTCTCCAACGAGCCCTGATAAATGTACCAATAACGTTTATTGGTTAAAACGCATGGCAATTTTCCAACCGAAAACTAAGGCTTGATGGGAAAAGAGAAATTATTGCGATTTAAATACACATGGCCATCAATTAAAATGACATTTATATGCTACAATAGAAAAGCCATGCAATAATTAATTCATCACCTGGCGATTTTTGAGTTAAAACGAGAATGTAATTCTAAAAGAAACAAAAAATGCAAAGCACTGTGATCATATCTCAAGCTTCCGTTAGCTGGAATGTATAGAAGAAGTCAAAATTCCAATTAACTTGAGACAAGAAATAAGCGTAAAGCGAAGCAAGTCTAATGTTGCCTTCAACTTGAGAATCGACACAACTTATAAATAATTCTTATAGCCAAAATTAAAAACCAAATGGGAGACCAACAAAATCCAAAAAAACCACAAAAACGAGCATAAGAGCTGACCGTATAAAATTCCCAACAGAAGACCACAGACAATGGCCATTACCACGACCCATATCAAAGCGCTCTTGATCCGTTTGCCCATGCTCCTTCACAAAGATAACACAAAAAATAAATCCTCCACATAATGAAAATAATTCTTTTTAACAGAAAAAACGCAAATTATAAGCAATTACTTGTCCTGGTCTCCTTCATAATAGAACATGGCAAAAGGAATAACGAAGAAGACAAGCACCGCATCGGCAATATAGATAGCGAGCCATAGATCCTTCATCGGCAATGTGAGATTACAAGCGCCATTATACAAAGCATGCTTACAAGCCTGCCGGTTAGCGACGTCGGCTGGTAACATCAGAATGGAGATCAACGCAACAGACAAACCGAAAACAACGACAAATTTAGGAAAATACGCCTGATTTTTGTCATCAGGATGTTGGTAATTAACCAAAAGGTAAACATTGAAGATGAATACGATCACACAGACGACAATAGCTACAATTACAAGAGCGAGATTGAAATCGCCCATCGTTCGTTCACGAGCTCCCGATTCGAATTCGAAACCAGTACGAAATCGAATCGAAGAGATCGAAGAAGAAGAAAAAGTACAAACAATCTAGCGTCGTTCCTCTTCGCTTTTCGAAATTCGAAAATGGAGCTTCGTGGATCTGGCTCGGGGAAAAGAGGGGAAAGGGAAAATAGGGTTAGATTCCGAAATTCCGATGACATTGTTTGTTGAAAAAACGAGTCAAGGGATGGGAGGATGAAATTACGAGCTTGTCCTTTAGAGAAAAGATGAATTTAGAATCGGACAGAGTTGACAACGAGGAGGATAAGGGTATTACGGTAAAATGAAATATTTGCTCGGACAAAAATAAACGTTCCGTCAAAGTTTTTCTTTTTTTTTTTTTTATAAGGCAATGGTAATATGGGAAGGGAAGGGACATTGGGACGGTTTCTTTCTACTGCGGAAGCGGCTTTGTGTAATAAACTAATAATATGGCTTGTGAAGACGTGGCAATCCACGCGGCTGTTGGGAATATATTTAGTTTAATTATGTCATTAATTATATGGCTAACGAATCGCTCTATGTGTAAGGACTTATTACATGTTAAATTTCAAGGTTAGAGGGTTTTAGAGATTAATGGTAGGGAAATTTATCCCTTTAGTCTATGAGTTTTTAAGAATTTGGATATTTAGACTTGGTTGTTTTCAATTTATCAGTTTAATTTTCGAATTTTCAATAGTAGATTTAAAATGTCTCTCTCATCTTTCATCTTTCGCTTTTGGGAGGGGGTCGAGAATTATATTTGGTTGAGAGGTGAGATAGAAAGAGATGATGGAGGGGGGAGGGAGGAGAGAAAGAAATATTAAAAAATATAAATTTTTCCAAGTCATCAAGTCACGTCACTTATTCTAGTCAGCTCTCTTGTTTAAATTTTGGCCAAATGATTCATAATGAAAATTGATGTAATAGTAAGCTAATTTCATTGACAGATTAATCGCAAGTGTAATTAGATCACTTTTGATCGCATTTGCCTAAAATGAAGAATCTTGTCAAATTTACTATTATCGTTATAGTTACCTTTACTTCTGAGAGCCAAACCATAACGGTAACTGTAACAGTATGTCAAAATTCATAATTTTTCTCTAAAATAATAACAATAATGGTAATCATAACCATAACCATAACGGTAACAGTAACGGTACGTCGTATTTTTCATACGTAATTCAATTGATCACCTCACGCTCATCATTCATATTACATTACTTGATTACAAATTTTCAACTGGCACCCATCTGTCAGTACAAATGTGGAACATCGGTAAACACTAACAAATGTTATATATATATTTAAACCCACTTTTTAAATTACCTTTTATTTATTGTGATACATATTCTATAAATGTTAACTTAATTGAGTTTTTAGTAAAGAAACCTTTTAAACTCATCCTTGAAATTTCAGGAACTAAAATGGCCAATTTGAAATATCATGAACTAAATACACACATTCTTGAAAACTAAATACCAAGTTGACAAGCCGCTAACAATAACAAGTACACTCAGCTTTTCAGTGACAAATATTTGGCGCATCAGTCAGAGAATTAAAGTCATCCCATTTGTGCAATCATAAGAGAGAAACTGCCTTTCACCCCGAGGCTCTATAAATACCGAAGGCATCCTTCAGAAAAAGGGTTCAGCTGGTTCAGAAAGTTCGAAGAGTTAGAGAATTTTCCTTAGAATAGCCTTGTTCATAGTTTTCTTTTATTTTTAGAAGGCGGAGCGAGAGAAGGGAAGAGACGCTGGAAGATCGCTCAGGGCAACTCGAGAGAAAACCCGGAGGCGTGGACAGTAGAGAGCGGGTCGACTCTCGCGAGAGCGAGATTATCTTTTGAACAGGGTAGAAAAGACAGTGAAAGCCTGAGAAACAAGAGATTGCTATTAGGCTGTTTATTATCTTCTTGCATTGTTATTTTGTATTTCAACTTTATATTTATACAATGGAAGTTCTTATTCTACATTTGTTCACTCTCTTGAAAGCACGCATGAGTAGCTAAACTTATCAAATGGGTTGAGAATAACTAAGCTAACATGACCTAGGACCTTCATTGCATGCGATTATCTTTTTTTATGCTGTGCCCAATACCCCTTTGAAGCTACTCGAGAGAAAGTATAAAGAAATAACCTAAGACTTTAGAGAGCTAGGTTAGAATCTAGACTCGAGAGAGCAAGATTATATCTGCATAAGCAAGAGATAGGGACTTAGAGATAAGCTCTGTTTGTCAACATGCATCGCATGCACCCTAGAGATAGGTTATGATATTATGTGGTCACTTTATTTGTGTGTGTTATTTTGTCGTCGCATGGATAAGAATAAAGGCTTATGTGTAGGTCCTATAGACTCATTGCATATATCGCATGCATTCTAGTATTAGAAGCTGTAGCATTCGCGTCGAAAGATGGTTTACTATTGTATGTGTGTTGCATGGTCGCATAGCATGAACATATCTTAGGGTGTGTTAGCCGAACCCTTCTCAACCCGTTCACCGCATACTCATCGCATCTTCCGTTTTATCAACTCTTTTCGAAACTACGCCGCATTTGTTTATTTTTATTACCGCAAACAACAATCCAAACAACTATTTGATTATTTGGTTACCGCAAAGTTTTCTTGAAAATTACCACCGCAAAACTGTTTTCCAAGTCCCTGAGTTCGACCCTGGACTTACAAGGAAACTCAGTGGGGTTTATACTTGGATTCCACTGAGAAAGCTTGTTGCTCAACGTATTTCCATCACCGCATTTCATCCATAATTTCACCTCATAAAATAACGCATCACTTGCAAACCTTTTGCTCTTGACCTTGAGCTATGAATCTATCGGGTTGCACCATGTAAATGATCTCCTCAAGGTTGCCATTCAGAAAGGCCATCTTGACGCCCATTTGTCAGATCTCATAATTATAATAAGCTTCAATGGATAAGAGGATACAGATCGACTTTAACATGGCAATAGGCGAGAAAATCTCCTCTATGTTGACTCCCTCTACTTGGGTATAACCCTTTGCCACAAGTCGAGCCTTGAAGGTCTGTACCTTCCCATAAGCATCTCGTTTGCACTTGTAGATCCATTTATAACCTATAGGTCGTACCCATCATACTGATCTACAATATCTCATACTGAGTTGAAGTACATCGACTCCATCTCGAGAACCATGGCCTTGACCCATTCATCCTGGTCAACATCCTCGATTGCCTTCTGATAAGACAACGGATCCTCAATGTCGTCATCTGCTACCATAGCAAGGATTTCTGTGAAACCTAGATAGCGAATGGGCGGGCTCGAAACCCTCCCACTGCGTCGAGGTTCCCTCAACCCTTGAGGTGGAACCGACCTACTAGATGAACTACTATCAATAACTCTTCCTGGTGAAGCAGGCTCTTCAACAACTCTTGTTGAAGTTTCAGTAGTTTCATTAGAAAACTTACGCAACACGACTTTGCTACGTGGACTGTGCTCCCTAATATGATCCTCCTCCAGGA
Source organism: Benincasa hispida (assembly GCF_009727055.1). Classification (NCBI taxonomy): domain Eukaryota; kingdom Viridiplantae; phylum Streptophyta; class Magnoliopsida; order Cucurbitales; family Cucurbitaceae; genus Benincasa; species Benincasa hispida. The sequence continues at coordinate 46,382,292 of NC_052351.1, forward strand.
AAGTAGTGTTTGTGGAAACAAACACCTTATTTTTCGACGGATCATAAAAATAACCCCCTTGTGTACCTTTGGGGTAGCCTACAAAGAGGCATAACATCGACCGTGGTTCTAACTTCTTGGGATTTGTCTTAAGCACATGTGCAGGGCAACCTCAAATGCGGAAGTAACGTAAACTAGTTTTACGCCCGTTCAACAACTTCAGAGATGTTCTCGCAACACTCTTGAAAGGAACACAATTGAGTATGTAAACTACAATCTCCACTGCAAAACCCCAAATCGAGTCCGGTAAGGAAGCGTAACTCATTATTGAACGAACCATGTCCAACAAAGTTCTATTTCTCCTCTCCACTACACCATTTTGCTGAGATGTACCCGACGCTGAGAGTTAGGAAATGATTCCATGTTCTATCAAATGGTCTTGGAATGGGGGAAAATAATAAGTTGATTATTTTTTATATTTTATTTGATAATTTTGGTATGAGGGAAACCAAATTTGAGAAGAAAATGAAAATGTGGGAGGGAGGGAAACAAAAAGTAATGATTAAAAAAATATATTATAAAAAATATTATTTTTTATATTTTACTTGACATGAAGAATATGTCAAGTAAAAGCTTCTTATACTTGACACGAAAAACGTGCCAAGCAAGACCTTATATTAGTTTACACGAAAAACGTGTCAAATAATTGTTTGCGTGAAGATATCCAAAAAATTCCGTCAATCTTCGCTTTTTTAACCATTTTACTTGACATTTTCTTTTCTAAAAGGTCATTACTTGATTTTTTCCCCAAAGAAACGTCAAGTAATTAAACACAAGTAATGTAGATTTTGTAGTAGTGGGGTCGTTGACAATTCTCTAAAATAGCTATTTTCGTCGACTTCATCAGTGCTCGTTCCTTGGTTTTATCGTTTAAATTGTTGGTTTTGTAGACTATGAGCAATTAGAAGGTAGATCAGGCCATTAGAGTCGAAAAGAGACTTAAATGCAACCCAATTAAGCTCTGAAAGCATCAAACAAACATAGAGACAAATGATGGAATTTAGAGCCTGTCGAGTGTTGCTGTGCTAGCCAAGCGTTGGCCTCGGTGCTCTAAGACAGAATAGACCATGAGGCGAACACCACTGCGCCCCTTGGCGCTCTTGCACTACACTCAAAGGCAGTAGCACACTTCGAGGTGAGGTCGTGGCGCTTCGAACTTTGATGAAAGATCAGCCCTCGTGCACATCGCTGCGCTCTTACCTTATACTCCTATAAAATTTTATAAATATGGCAAGATTTATAGGTTTTCATTCATTTAAGTTTCATCCAATTTGACGATCGTCTTAAGTTCTTGCTATTACTCCATGGATTTTCTTCCCCTATCTTAGTTCTCTTTGTTTCTCATTGATTATTTCCAAATCGGGATTTTCGCATGCCAATGAAAGGCTAAGGTATGCTTTCAACTTGGGGGTAGGATTCGTTTAACTTCTTTGAGGTCTTGTTGTAATGATGAACAATTTATTTGTGAATTCCTTTGAGTTTTGTATTAATTTATATGGATTTATCTTTGAATGAATTGACACTTCTATAATTTTCAATCTTATTTGCTAAAGTTCGGCATTTCTTGGGCTTAGTAGCATATTTGGCTATGCTTTCCACTTGAGCCTGGATTTGTAGTTTGATTGTCTTGAACCATTGAAATTCACAGGTTAATCGAATGTGTAAATTAAGCTATCTTATTTATCACTCGTCTCAATAATTTATTCATGTTCTTAATGCAAATCTTTTTAGTTTCTAAGGGGTCTAATCTCTAAAGTAACTAGTACGGTTTAGTTGATTGATGAACTCCATTATTCATTGCAAGAGATATCTAGGGGTTTGTGAGTATGTTATTGAGTGTTCAGAAATAGAGGTTCAAACTTTTAGTGCCAATGATAAGAAGTAACTAATCCTTACCTATCCCCGAGTTGAGTTTTTTTTTTTTAATTATTATTATTATTATTATTATTAATTTTACAAAGCAATTTGTTATCATTTAAATTCCTTTCCATCTTTACATTCCATGTAAATTGATTTTTCACAAAGAAAGCCCCTTGTATCATAATTCATTAATCAACTAGGTTTGTCCTTGATTCCCTGTGGACTTGACCCACTTCCACTAGCTGCAAGAGTGGTTAATTTTATTTCTTTTGGGTCTCGACAACCTGAGGAACAACCATATCCCAGTGTCACAAGGATAAAACACCCAACTTCATCCATATATTGCAGATCTTTTAGGTTATTACTTAAACATGATCCACTTGTACATCTACCATATACTGTTCAGCTAAATTAAATAACATTGGAACTTAGTTTATTGGATCAAGTTAATGCAATCAAAATGTCGAATAAAATGCTTCTTACTTTATTAAGTAAATCATTTGTATTTACAAAATATATACTACGAGATACACGAAATTTAGGACGTCTCTTTCAATTTCCTTGTCCATTTCCTTTATATATATATATATATTAGTGGCGTTGATGAAGATAAGGAAGAATTCAGGTCAATAGGGGGAGATGGGAGAGAGTTGTGAAAGGGTGAATGGGATTGGTGACGGTGGAGTCGAGGAAGTGGACATGGTTTGGTTGGAAGGTGGAAAAGGAAACATGGGTGTCTTTGGTGTGGGGCGGAAGAGAGGTATGAGCTTTGGAGGTGGCAAGGGCACTTGGTTAGATTGAGTGGGTAGATGGGGAAATTTTTGGGCTCGGAGGGGACAATGAGTCTCTTGGAATAAGGGTGTGAGGGAGTATTAGAGTTGGTGTTTGTGAGGGTTCAATGGTGGGGAGAATGAAGTTTCTTTTCCCCTAAACAAATGGAGGTTGGTATCACATCCTGATCATAGTGGATATTTTTATATGAGGAAGAATTTTCTCAGAATCTTTTGTTGCAACCTTTGAAAGTATGTTCGATGAGGCCACAGTGAAAGCATAAATCAAGAAGGCGCTCATATTCCAAGAAGATCCAAGATTCTTCCGGATTCTCATCAAGTTGAGTTTTCAAGCCTCTTCTTAGCGGTTTTGACTCTGAGGGTGGGCTGCCAACGATTTCCATATCACTGTCCACCTTAATGAATTTTCTGATGGCATCACCAAGCTGAGAGATAATAGTTTTGTATTTGTAGGCCAAATGGGAGATCTAAAATGGATCCGACAAGAGATAATATGGAAATCAATTTCAATCAATTTGTCGGTGGAGTTAGATCTTTTAAGGCTAAGGAGACTTTTGTCGAAAGACCGTGGTCCTATTTGATAAATTTTATTTCTATCGGCCTAGTTTTCAGAAGTAATAAGGTATATATTCTTCCCAAGATTATGAACATTGCTACCAATATTCAATGTTTAAATTCAAAAGAACAACAGAAGGTTATCAAATACCGTTTATTTATTTCTAAAATAATGCAAAAACACTCCTATACTATGGAGTCATCACAATCAATTTTCAATTTGATCAATCAATTGTCTAACACTATGAATTATTACAATTAAACCCTAAAAAATTGTATATTGTACAAACTACCCCAAAATTATAAGTACCTTTTCAAATAAACCTTCCAACTATAAAACAGTAAACACAACCGTCGTATTTAGTTGCCATTGTCGAGGTTAGAATCCAAAGCATATTACCGATGACAAGTCATAGGAAGGTGAGGACGACGTCAAGTCATCACTCCATTTATGGTCTGTTAGGCAATGATGCACGTGCTACGATAGCCGAGACAAAGGGTCATGATCTCATAAGGGTGAGCCAACTCCAAAACCCTGTCATTTTTTAATAAAAGCAAATATATGATATGAAAATTTGAACTTTAACTTCGAGAAAATAAGTACATGTGAATCGTTGAGTTATATAGTCATATGAAAACTAATTAATTTATGAATACTATTATTTATATCATGAATTGAGTTTTTTTTTTTCCCTTAAAACATTCCGGCATGATTTTTGTCTTGCTTTGTAAATAATTGAAATTAACATCGTGACATAATTGGTTTTGTTCTTTCATTTCACTTACATTATTTAATAAATCTAAGCTTTCATTGTCGTGTTTTGGAGGGGGAATATTTTTTCATCAACGAAAGTGAATGGCCAGTTGTTAACCTGTCAAGATAAATTAAAAAAATTAGATTCATATCCACACAATATAAAATTTGCAAAAATAGCAAACTCCGTGAGTCCAACCCAATTTAAATGAGACATTGAAATTTAAAAGTAAAAAAATGCCCTCAGTGATTTACCAACCATAGAATTTTGATTGTTATGTGATTGTTATCTGAATTTTATTTGATATTGATTGCTATACGATCGCTAATGATACATATTACTATCCAATTGTTGTTAGATTACCATTTGATACTTATTATCGATTATACTGATTATTATTTCATTTTTATTTCACTTTCGATTTCTTTAGCATCAGTTCTTCTCTTTTACTTTTATACATTTCGCTCTTTGTATCACATTCTATTTTTTGTCAATTAGTTAATAGTTTTTAATATTGCCATCTAAATTCCTTTTAATTGTCATTTGATTATATATATATATATATATATATATATATATATACTATTTATTTATTTATATTTAATTTCACATTTAACAGTTTATGAAATTGTCATTTGATTTACATATGATTACCTCTATTTTTTATTACATAATTTAATTATAGTCTCTAGTATTATCATCTGATTGTCTTTTGATTGTTACCTGATTTCTATATGAACTTCATGCTTATAAATGAACATATGATTGCTAATATATCGTTTGATTGTTATATTTTGATTTCAACTATATCATTTGATTGTTATCTAATTAACATATGATTGTTATCCAATTATTATCTGATTATTATTTGATAATGATTACTCTTTGATATTGATTGTTATTTAATTACTATCGTATTGTTATCTTATACTACGTGCTAATGATATATTTATTTGCTATCTAATTGTTGTCTAATTGTTATTTGATATTGATTACAATATGATTACTAATGATGCCGCTTGCTATCCAATGCTAATTGTCAATGACACCAATCACTATCCGATTTATGTTTGATTCCTATCTGATACTAGTACATTGTTGATATACTTTTTTTTTATATTCTTTAAAATTATCATGCTTATAAATGAAATAAACATGTTTTACTTCAAAATAAGTTGTTGATTGAATGTTGTTTGATGTTAGATATATTGTTGATACACTTAGAATGTTGATTATTGTTAGATATACTGTCGATGTATTCATGTGTTACTTCAAATATTTATTGATTGACGCCTGATATACTCATGACTTAGCTTTGATATACTAGTTAATATGTTTTAATTTTGTTGAAGTAAAATAGCCAACACATCAGAGAAATGCTTTTAGATGTCAAGTTTCATTTTTTCTGCCAATCTCTCACCTGTCCTTGTCCAATAATATCCTTTTGCAACCAAAAAGAAAAAGAAATAAAGACGAAATTTGAATATGGATATTAATCAATTGAAGGGGGAAAAAATATCAGTAACTATAAAAAAACAATTGAAAAAGAAGTTCATCAACCATTGCCACCAATGATTTTGTAATCTACATGACATTGTCTATCATCCCATTGCCACTATGGAAGCTTAACCAAACTTACAAAATACTATAAAAATATAAAAAGTAAAATAAGATATAACTCACTTATATAATACTCATGGTAATCAAATAGAAATCAAATATCATTAAGATAGTAACCATATGACAACCAAATAGAAATCATAAAGTACCTAATACATAATGAAAATCACATGACAATCAATCAGATAACAATCACATGATAATCTAGTAGAAATCACGAAATACATAATATCTAATAAAAATCAGAATTAGTTTAATTATAGAAATAAAACCTATAGTTATATTCGTTTTATTGCAAGTGAGAAATATGGTGGAAAAAAATATATAAAAAATTTCATTGATTACACAAAGTAATTTTATAAGGTCATTCGGGTAGTTCATTTCAAAATCTTTTGTAACGGGCTAAAATTAAAGAGCCGAAGGGGAAGAACAAAAAGCTTTGCACTTAAAAATAGTAAAATATGTGTTAATGGTAATAAAATACATGAGAACTGTATCTCTTATCTTAATCTTGTTCTTCGTTCAAGTCCAACAAAATTAACTCTATTTCTTCTTCCACGATCTATAATTTATGAAAACTTCATGATTTCAGATTATGATCTATGAAATTATCGAGGAAAAAACGATACATACAGAAGAAGAAGAAGGAAAAAGAAAAAAAATCAAGGATTGCTAATATATACGTAATGTGTAAGCCCTCTCTTCTTCTATTTTTTCTTGGAATATTAGGAAGCACGTAGTTGAGATTGAACTCGGGGACTTGAGATAAAATTTGATGTGGATCTCCTGTTAAGATTTATAATTAAAAATAAAAATATTTGGATTGACGTTTGTTTCATTTAGGAAGAGGAAATAAGGATTGGAGGAATAATTTGAGATAACGAACCTAGTTAAGCATGTAAAGTAAATTCGATGATGAATTTGACATGTCCGAGATAGATCAAAGTCCATTGTAAAAGTCAATGTCAAATGGTCAAAGTCAAAGTAAAAAAAAAGTCAACATCTTGAAATGTGGTGACATTTTGGTAACTTATGAGTTTTAAAAGTAAATTTGGCTTGTTTAAGACTTATTGGGAAAAGCTAGCTGAAAATCAAAGGAAATTTAAGGGAAAAGTCGAGTCAATACTGAATTTCAGACAGTCTGAGTAGGGTTCAGTGTTTTGAAGTTTTCGAACTGTAGAAATCGAATTTGAAGTTGAAATTTTGAGGTTGTTAAGTTAAGAGGTTTATTAACATTTTTCTTAAAGGACGTTACAGCTAATTTTGACTGAAAATTGGTGAATTAATAGGAAAATCGAGAGGAAGAGGAAAAAAAGAGAATTTGAAATATTTTGGAAAAATTGAGGTGCTTTCTATTGAAATTTCTCATTGGATGGCTTTGAGGTTAAGTATTAATCATCTGGGCACGTGTTAAACCGGAAATTAAAGTTGGAAAACGAAGAGAGAAAGGGAATTGCAAATTTTTTTAGTTTGGCCGACCGAAGAAGAGGAAAAAAGTTATTTTCGAATTAGGGCCGTTCTTGTGAAGGAAAATTGGGCAAAATCAAAGAGGAAGTAAAGAAGAGGCTCTTGGGAGGCTTTATTTGAAGAAATTTGGCCGAAGAAGTAAGGAAAACGAAGAAAAACAATGGCGCTAGAGTTATCGGGAAAACAGAGGATGCTCGAGTTTTTAGCAAATTCGTGGAGTTAGAGGCTAATTCGAAGCTCCAAATTTAAAGATAAGTTACTTATAAGGTCCTTTTAGACATATATTGTCTTTTATTTGATCGTTATTGGCTAGAGTTTCTGATTTTAAGTTCTGAAAATTCTGCTTTTTCTCGCCAGAAAGACAGGGGTACCGTGGAGAGTTTGGTCGATTCCGGGAGTTCTAGGGCAATTCGAACATCCAAACTTTGAGGTAAGTTAATTAATAGGATGGATAAAAGGTTTTTATAGGCTTATTAAGCTTTAAATGACCAAAAATGATGAATTTAAGTCTGAAACGTTCACGGGAAAAACAGAGGCCAAATTTGGAAATTTATGAGCTGGAGGTTGAAGAAAGAGTTGACTTTCCTGTTTGACTTCTGTCTGTCATCTATTGTTCGTCATTAAAAGCTGGAAAATCAATTTTAGGTCAATTAAGGTGTTCTCAAGCCTAATTAGGGATCTAATTGGTATTTTTATGATGCCTTAAACCTTGAATTTGAAGAAATTGGGATCTTAAGTCAACTATGAAGTTGATTAAGGAGTTAATTTGAAGTAAACCCTAATTAGGATTAATGAGAAAAATTGAGGAAAATTGGAATAGAATTAGTTCTTATTGAAGATTAATTTTAAGGTCTAGAGCTAATTTTAGAGCAATTTAATGACCAAATTACAAAGCAAACTATACCTTAGATCAAATTAGGGATTTGGTAAAAATTTAAGTGAAATTGGTTATACTTGAAGATTAATTTTCAAATAATTGGATTATTGTTATGTGAAGGATAACTAGAGGATTATCAATATAATTTCAGGATAAACGGGAGATGGAGAAACCGAAATTATGAGGAGGAGCCTATTAACAATGAGTGGTCTATTTTCAAATATTTTGATATAGAAAGTAATTATATATGATAGTATACTATGATTTATGAAATGTGATGGCTTGATCTGTTTTACTTGAAAAATATTTCAAAAATGTTTAAATCAGGATTTCTGAACTCTCATTAGTTTATATGAACCTGTTTTATGACAATGTAGTTTGGAACCAAAGTTTACTTTCGAATGTTTTGATATAGAAACTAATTATATATTATAGTATGTTATGATTTATGAAATGTGATGGCATAATCTGTTTTACTCGATTGATATTTCAAAATTTTTAAATCATGATTTCTAAACTCTCGATGGTTTTATACGATCTTGATTTCTCAAAATGTAGTTTGGAACCAGAGTTTACACAATTGTGACTTGTATTGTTTTATATGAAAACCTCGTGATGTTGAATTTAAAAATGCTGAATGTTTGTGAAAGTGGTTTCAAACTACTAATTCTTGTACCCAAGAGATGGTTATTTTCCCATACTACTTGAATGTGTTTCAGTAGCATCGCTCAAGCGATCAGGGGGCTACCGGGATCAGATGTGGCCAGAGTATACCGGGAAGTCCAGAGGAATCTACGCCTGTAGCGCCACCAAGGCTATCAAGGAGCTACCACCGGGGTTAGATGTGGTCAGAATATACCGAGGAGTCCAGAGTAACTTGGGCCTGTGGTGTGTATTTATGCTTAGCATTGAGGCAGCTCTGCGTGCATGTATGACCTTGTGATTTGGTTTACACCGCGGGGGGCATTTTTTGTCCAGAGTAACCCGCCGTTGTAAACGAGTATTTGGGTACAAAGTTGGTGTGGTTTTCTAATAACGACTGAATGCTTTATAATGTGCTTATGAGAGTTGATCATGCCACTTTTTTTACCAGCACGTGTTTGAGATGTTGTTGAATCTTTTATACTTTGTTCAATGGTTTACTGAATGATTTGATAAACTTTATTGATGATTTAGAAANTATCCGATCTTGATTTATCAAAATGTAGTTTGGAACCAGAGTTTACACAATCGTGACTTGTATTGTTTTATATGAAAACCTCTTGATGTTGAATTTAAAAATGCTGAATGTTTGTGAAAGTGGTTTCAAACTACTAATTCTTGTACCCGAGAGATGCTTATTTTCCCGTGCTACTTGAATGTGTTTCAGTAGCATTGCTCAGGCGATCAGGGGGCTATCGGGGTCAGATGTGGCCAAAGTATACCGAAAAGTCCAGAGGAACCTATGCCTGTAGCGCCACCCAGGCTACCAGAGGGCTACCACTGGGGTCAGATGTGGCCAGAGTATATCGGGGAATTCAGAGTAACCTGGGCCTATGGTGTATTTATGTTTAGCCTTAAGGTAGCTCTGTGTGCACGTATGACCTTGTGATTTGGTTTACACCATAGGGGGGATTCTTTGTCCAGAGTAACCCGCCGTTGTAAACGAGTATTTGGATACAGAGTTGGTGTGATTTTCTAATAACGACTGAATGCTTTATAATGTGTTTCTGAGAGTTGATCATGCCACTTTTTTTACCAGCACGTGTTTGAGATGTTGTTGAATCTTTTATACTTTGTTCAATGGTTTACTGAATGATTTGATAAACTTTATTGATGATTTAGAAAGTGATAGCTCATGTTTATATTAAACTACCACTCACTGGGCTTTCCATGTTTTATGTTTTTTCCCACCCCCAAGTAGCGACAAGTTCCTGGTGCCTGCTAAGTTGTCAAACGCCACTAGTGTTGTTAAACATCTGTTGTATTATTTGTGCATGTATTTGAGAGTATTCCATAACAACTAGAACTTGCGAGTTACATGTCATGGGAGGTTTTATTCAAAATAATCCTTACTGTTGGTATGTAAATCTCTTTAAACAGTATTGTAATTTAAACTGAATCAAATTCCTAAACTCTATCAATGAACATAGATTATTTTTGGAAATGGGTTTTGGAAGTTTGGGTTTGATCTTGAGTACAAGATATGTTAAGAGTTGGACGTTAGATGTCATAGAGAGAAGATAGAGAGAAGTGATGTTTAACGTCTTCACGCTTCGTTCTAGATTAGAAGGGAAATCTGGAACGGGGTGTGACATAATGAATGAAACCTAGAAAAATCGAGTTCCAAAATTAGAACCACGCCAAAAAATACCTCTAAAACAAAACTCAATCGTAGGACAAAATCTCTCCACACCGAAGACCTATGTGGCTGAAGACGTCTGCAAATCGGAGATCACCCATGCCGAAAACGCCTCTCAACCGAGACCACCAGCACCTAATTTTCACTGTCGTTCGAAGCCCCTACGTTGAGACCCAATCAGAGACATCAACTTTGATGTCTCTCTTTATTTCACCTCTCTCTTTTGTATTTCATAATGGGTGCCCTAAAGCTGGGGAAGATTCATATATTTACAAAATTGCCATCAAATTTAATTACTTAAATGCTCTTAAGTTTAAATCCACCAAAATATCTTCTTATTTTCTACATCAATATTTTTTCATATTTGCAAATTTTAAAAAATCAATGATATGGTTGCTAAATTCTATATTTAATTTTCTATCCAATGTAATTTTTATTTGATAAAATTGAATGTTTGAGTGAAAATTGATAAGATGAATTATTTTCTTTTATTTTATTATTTTCTTTTTTTAGTTCAGTCCTAATTTTATTCATTGGCTTAGAGAAAAGCCACGAAATTTGTCCATTGATAGTGAGAGAGAAGGAACGTAAAGAAAAACGATAGGCATTGGTGGTTTTCTTCATCAAATTCTAAATACTAAAAATAAAATTCAATGTTATTTTTTTCTGTTTTAAATTTATATTTATTTTCTCTCCAATTTTTGCATGGTTTTGTAAAATATTAGTCAAAAAATAAATTAAAAATAAAATCATAGGTGGAATCAATATTCAGAAGAATTTAACTTTTTTTAGGTATATTGAAATAGGTTGCATGAGATTGTATCTAATCATTGCATTTAAAGTCAATTTGTACAACTAGCTCTTCAATACAATTTGCATTTCACAATATTATAGGCATAAGCCGACAATCATATATTACATACAAACATATCCATATAAGAAGAAACAAATAAATTGAGAAAAAAAATGTAAAGTAAGTGGATGTGGCTAATCTTCTAAAATTTTTATATGGATGACCCAAATTTCGTTTCTAAAATAACATTTAACCCAGATTTTAAAAATAGAAATGTATAACCATTCACTTGTGTCACTCATTTGCACTCGCGTCCTTTCTTTCCTCCCTTGCGCTAGCTCGTCCAATAATACAACAGTGCGCTCACGCACGCGAGGACTTTTTCTCGCCCTCATGCCCTCATGCTTGTGCTCCTCTTCGTCTCTTTCAAAATCTATGTCAAATGGCATTTTGGACATGAAATTTGGGTCATCTGTACAAAATCTCATAATCTTCTTAATCATAGAATTCATAACCAAACCACAAAAATTTCATTTTTCTCGTACATCTCATAACATCAAATCACACACTATTCTAACACTTTAAATAAATGCACACGTCTCTTTCACTCAACTCTAGAACATTAGGTGTCTTTTTTTTAATACGACGATGGTTGGATACGAGAATTTAAAATTTCAATCTTAAAGAAGGTAGTACATATCAATTACCGTTGAGCTACCCTCACTTTAGCCTTAGAACATCAGCTAATTGAAACGGATGTACAAATTTCGAACATCGATCTCAGCTAAAGTTATATGTATATATAATGACGATGATTGAATAATCTTCAAAGCTATATTTTTAGATTAGCTCGAAGCTTATACCAACCTTTCTTGCAGGCTCCAACTATCTTCCATCCTTGTTCTGAAAATGATTTAAATGCCATGAAACTATGACTCTTTTGGCCTATCTGCTTTTCCACATTCCCCATTCACAGAAGTGCTTCCAATTGGATTTTGTTCCTTTTTTTTTTTTCTTTTTTTTTTTCTTTTTTTTTTATAATAAATATCCTTCAACCTATTTTTTTCTCATTCTTCTTGGAATGGTCTGTTTTTTTTTTTCCTATGCAACTCGTTTATAAGGACCTAATTTTTATAACGGATTTAGTTTCTTGCAAAAATAGGCAGCTCGTTGGCTTTGCCTAGCTATAGTAACTGGTTAAGATTTTGTAGTTATCTCCTAATTCTGTTTTGGGGTATTTTCTTTCTTCTAATTATTTTTAAGTGCTTTTATACGATTTTTAGGGTGTCTTTTGGCTTTTAGTTTAAACACTTTTTTAGAAAAATATATTCTTTCCCTATGTTTTTTTCTTTTCTTTTTCTGGTTGAAAGGCATGTCTCAGTTTTTTCCGTAGAAAGATCCTAAACATTGAGATTGTATCCGTTTAAACTCTAAATTAATAATTATATCAATTTAAACTCGAATGATAGTGGTTGTATCAATTTAAACCTAAACTAATGATTGTATCGATTTAAACCTTGAACTTCTATAAGTATATTAATTTAAACCATTCATTACATTTTATCTGGATAAACACCATGTGAGACTTGTAATTTTATGAATTAAACATCTAAACTTACATAAACGAATCAATTTAGTTTCTTAATTGAGATTTATTTGAAAATTGTTGGTTCAAATTATAATCATCAATTTTGTTAAGTTGACATTGGTAAAAGTCTACAAACGTTTAAATTTTTATGCATTGACGATTTTCAAATATAATCCTAACAAATATTCTAAATCGATTAACTTATAATAATTTATAAGTTTAATTGATGATTTTATTGGGAGATCAATAACTTATTTCGTGGAGTTAAACTTGATGCAGATGTGGTTTGATATCCAGTACTCTCCTCTGATTCTCTTTCGATTGAATGCTTACGCACGATGTATGGAAGCAAACCGTGTGGATGGAGAACTCCCCTATTTATAGAGTTTTCAGGTGGGCTTGAGCTTGAGCTTGCTTGGTCCATGGACCTGACTCCCTAGGTCCAATTAATCAAATTTGGGCTTTATTCGACTCTTGGGTCAAACTAAACCTATTTTTGGACTCAATTGAACTTTAGCCTAAATAATAATATCAAATTGGACTAAATTAATTTTATTAAATTCAATAATCGTGATGAAAACGTGTGACAACATCGAGATTTGCCAATTTATATATTCAATTTAAATATGAGATACATATCAGCTTTTAATTAGCCCCAAATTTAATTATTAATTTAAGAAATGACGTGACAGTTTGTGATTTGTCCAAAATTTGTAATCCAATACTAATAAAGATAAATTTGTTAAGTTTAAAAATTAAGGGACTCGAATGAAATTCAACACAGGGATAAAAAAATTTGTAATATTTCCATTTTAATATATTAATTATATTGTGATATATATTTTATTGTTACCAATGCAGCCAGCAGCAGGTTTGCCCGAGAGGTTAAGGGGGAAGACTTAAGATCTTCTGCACATAAGTGCGCGTGGGTTCGAACCCCACAGCCTGCAGTTTTTCTATTTCCATTTTTAGGAAGAAACCAAATCTATCCATACCATGCCAAAGTTTCTAACACCATTATTATGCAAAATAAAGTGGCTAAATTTCATTTCATTTCATTCTTTTCTTTTTCTTTTTAATTGTTAGAGGTGTATATTGATTCTTAAGCTCGTTTGATAATCAATTGGTTTTTTGTTTCTCTTTTTAAAAATTAAATATATAGACAATATTTCATCTCTAAATTTATTCATTTGTTATCTACTTTTTACCAGTGGTTTAAAAAATCAAGCTAAATTTTGAAAACTAAAAAATTGCTTTTAAATTTTTTTTTTTTGTTTTTGAAGTTTAGCTAAAAATTCAATCATTGTACTTAAGAAATATGCAAATCATGGTAGAAAAATAGGAGAAAATAGGTTTAATTTTCAAAAATTAAAAAAAATTACAATTAAACTTTCAGAAGTTGCATTAGTTAACTTATCTTTTATAGAAAAATAAAAAATTGTCTTTACTGTTTTTCTACACCCGGTCACTTCTTCTTCCATTCCCTTTCTCTCCGTTCGTCAACTCGTGATCTAACACACTTCTCGTTTTCCCTCTTGTCTTCTTCCATCTTTTATTCAATATCCTTTTAATCCCCCTCTTATTGATTGCTTGACATTTGTTTATCTTAAAAAAAAAAAGAATATGGAATCAATGTTTAAGGATGTACGTTAGTAATTATGTGTTAATAACTAAATATGTTCCTTTTGTATTTGCCTGTTATCATTTCCACGAGTTTTAAGAGGAGATTTTGATTTTGAATTTTTGTGAGATTTATGCTTTAACAAAATAGTTGCTGATAAAATCGGTGTTAGAATTGGACAAATGAGAATGATACTATCAACTACAACCATTCTTTTAGACTTAGTTTGAAAAATATAATGTGAATCATATAATCGGTTCAATTAAACTTTTAAATTGTTACATGCAAATCAATTTAGATCACTTGTCTTACATTTGAAAAGTGCCAATGCACTTAATTCTTACAAGTGTGTAGACTTCTTTAAATATCATAATAATAAATTAGATAAGTAAAATTGATGTATGAACATCTTTCAAAAGAAGTATTAATTGAGAGTATACACTTTTTTGTTTATGAAAGTTGAAGGGTGTATATTGATAGAGTTATGAACATATATGGTCTAAATCGATACAATTATTAGTTTAGAGTTTAAAACAATATAACCCACAAGTCCACAGTGTAAATTGATATTTTCCCAAATATTTAATGACCAAAGTAGATATTTTGTTAATAAAGTCCAATAACAATTGAGAACTAGAAAACAACTATTCCTTTGAAGTTGAATGTTTAATTCTCATGTCCCTATAGTTGTACTAAAAAAAGAAGTAATATATGTTTTTTAAAGGTTCCAAAACCACCATTTGAGTATTTTTATTTATTTTTCTATTTCATAATCTTGAACATAAATTGAGACTCATAATGACTTAGAAGAAAATTTTAGATCGCCATGCAATTTTAAATAACTTCACACTATTTCACTTCTCAATTTGTTCAAATAACATATATATATATATAAAAACTTCAAGAATATTATTGTTGTTGTAATTTAACCAATTCAATTTTCTTTATCAAATAAATTTTAAAATACCTGAATGTGTAAAGGACTTATTGAGCACATATATTTAAAGTTGGACAACATTTTATATGAATTTACAATTTAACAAACTGAAAAGAAAAGAAAAAGAAAGTAAAAGGGGAAAAAAAGGCATCTTGAATAGGTGATTTGTATGGATGACCCAAAATTGGGCCTAAGATGTCAAGTGACCCATATTAAAATATATCCAAATGATTTTTTGCTGACACAAAGTTTGAGTGAAATTATATATAAAAAAAACTCGCGTATGTGGAAAACCCCATCTCGCTCTCGCTCTCATTCTCGATGATGAATCATTTGTGAACATTCATCGAACAAATGTGTCGTCTTCTTCCCCTCTCTCGCTCTCTCTATTTCATTCTCGTTCTCTTCCTTTACTCATTCGCTCTCTCTCTATTGTAGGATCATTATGACAATTCTATAGGCGTGAATATGATTTATTTAAATTAATAGAAACTTTTCTCTAAATGGGTCCAATCAAGCAAATTAATATACTTTTTATTAGCAAGTAATTTAAATAAAAAATTTATGCAAATACATTCACTTCAAAAAAGATCAATAAATTGACATGCATAAACAAATTTAAGAATAAAATGTAGCAATTAGTTTGATGCAATGAAATATATTAACAAAATAATTGCGAAATTAAATGTAAAAGAGATAGAGAAATTGACCCCGGTAAATTTAGAGATTTAGAGTGGTTCGACTCAACTTGACATACATCCACTTCCCAAGCTCCTTTTGAACATGTCACTACGAACTTTACTCTTTCCATAGCTCAATGTCATCGCTACAATATTATTTTTTCAGGAGCAAGAACGAACTCAATCATTTCCACGGTTGAGGAACAAACCATTACAACTTTTTTTTTTTGAGATAAAGAGCAACCATTACAAATGAAAAAATTAACGGACGCTCTTACAACTCTCTAAAAGAGAAGATTTACAATTTTTAGCTCACTAAAAATCAATCCTCACAATACATAAGTCTCTCCTAAGAATTAGACGAAAAGAATAAAATTTGAGAGCTTTGAGAGAGAATAACAATGGAGGCTTTTGCCAAACTGGAGGAATGTAAAACATTGTGAAATTATTGTTTTAATTTTTTAGAATATGAAGAGTTTAAAAGAGAAGAAAGAGGTGAAACCGAAATTCAATTTGGTCTTTGGACCTTTGAAAATAAAATCAATGGTAGAGATTTTACTTTTTTTTTTTTTTTTTAAAAAAACAACTAGCCGTTCGATACATAAAATAATATAATAATATATATATTTTTTCAAAGTCATTTCTTTTAAAACTTAACAAAAAGTAAAAGTTCACCATGCGTTCAAAATTAGTTGTTAGACACAAGCATAAAATATATTAAATTTATTTTCTTTTTAAAACCAATCAAATAATCAAAAGTTCACCATGTGTTACTTATCAATTGCACAAAGTAGCACATTTCAATTGATTCACTTTGATTAATTTAGCCGCCACGTCATTGACATAAGATTTTCCCATTAAGCTTGTTTCGGTCATATATTATTCATTTGACTTTCGATTTGAGTGATTCGGATTGGGTTGGAATTGTTGTCCCGAACTCTACACGATAGACACTTCAAAACACTAATATAGTTAATGAATGAGAGCAAGTTTGTTATGATCAAAATATTAATTGATTAATTAAATTTAATTAAATTCGAGATCAAGGGTAAAAAAGTCAGCATCTGTTAGGTTGCTTCATCTCTCGCCCGTCTTGCTCTAGCTTTGGTCGCGCAACGTTGGTTGGAGCTGTAGGGTCGCAGAGAAGCTCTCACTCTCTTTTGTTCTCTCACACATCGTTGTCGAAGCTGATCATGCATCATTTGTCAGAGATGTAAGGTAGAGCATCGTAGGTAGGAGCTGCATTCGCGAAGAAGAAGAAGGAACCGTGTAGGAGTTTTTTCAAAATTTGGGTGAGGAAGAAGGAAATCACCATGGGATTGAGGCAAAAATAAAGGACAAACGTGTAACTTCACGTGTCTATGAAATCAACCAAAGTTCATTTGACATTTTTTTTAAAAGGTGGGCCATTTGCCATTTTAGATCTTTATAATAGGTTTAAATTATCTAATGGGATAACAAGTTTGTAAAACACACACAGTTATACATGGGAACTTCGTAAGGATGGGTCACATTTTGAGGTTCACTCGAAATTTGGCCAATCTTTCATAAATACTAAAAAATTGCCCTTCTGATGACATCAGCCGCGTGTGAAATGTCCGTTTAGTCTTCAAAACGCTTGAAGTTGCACAAGCATCGCATATTCTCGCTTGTTCATCTTGTTTCTGACTCATTCCTCTTGTTGGAATGCCCATTGGAAGAAACCGTCGGATGCTCGCGCATTCCTCTTGTTTTTTCCTTATTCTTCTCGTGTCTTCCTCTCGTTCATCTTTGGATAGAAACCGAATGTTTTAAATCTCAATCTTCAGTCCTTTCTCATTCATCTTGTTTTATACTTCTTCTCGTACATTTCTCTCGTCACATAAATTTGTACATAAATTGAATCACATGCAAGAAATGGAAAAATGTAAACCATAATTTGTACCAGTATTGGCATTCGACGGTACCAAAATCGAATCGCATGCAAGTTTTGACGTTCAATTTTGACGGAGAAGATGAAAGAAGTTTTAGCGAGAGGAATGAGAGTCTAAAATTTAAAACGTTCAATTTCAGTTCGATGAAGAACGAGAGGAATATATCCAAGACGAGATGAACGAACGAGAATATGTGATGCATGTACAATTTTAAATATTTTAGGAACTAAACAGATATTTTACACACGTCTAATATCATCAAATAATCAAAATTCGAATATTTATGAAGGATGAGCCAAATTTCGAATATGCCTCAAAATTTGACCCATCCGTGCGAAATCTCCATTATACATAAAAGTGGGCCGCAAAAACATAAACAAAAGGCAAATCAAGGCTTTCGCCTTCTCTATCGCGCTCGAGGAGCAGCGAGCTAATTCTCTGTACTAACACCTGAAATTCGAAGTTCTCATCTTCTTCATTCGAAAGCTATGGTCGGAATGATGATGGCTGTTAATTCAAGGGAGAGGCTCGCTAGTTTGATTAACTCAACCAAGATTGCTGCAGATATACCTTCCAAACTTGCTCGTTTGCGTCAATTAAAGAATGTTCTGCTTCCGGAAGACCCTGTTTTAGTATCCGAGCTTCTCCCTCGCATCCTTGAGCTACAGTCCGACCGCTTCAGCCCCATCCGCAAGTTTGTCGCAGAGTACGCCCCTTTTCTTTCTCTAGGTTAAGCTCATTTATGCGTTCATATCCGATTTTTGCATTCAATTCATGAAGCGATGGAGATGCGAATTATATTTGTATCGTTTTTCTGTTTTCTTTTGCTGTGATTTTGGGAGTTGAATGGGGTTTTCAAATTCCAAGTGTCTGAATTTCTTGCATTTCCAAAGTCGTATTTTCTAAATTTGAATTTGGTGATCGTTCTCAGGCGTTCTGCTTCTTATTCTTAACGATTAGCCTTGCACTTTGGTTGCTTGTTTTCTGTTGCTCGAAACAAAAAAACTCCCCACACGCTTCATTGGATACAAGTAATTTATTACTCCACAAGTTGATGGGTGGTGTACTGGTAGTTAGCTGTATCACGCGCATGAACTATCGAACTCTAACAATCTTGGTTGTAGTTGCTTCTTGCAATTTAGAAAGATTCCAGAGATACCCATCTAGTGTTACTGGTGTGGTCACGTCCCTCTGCAATCGTCGTTATCAGTGTCAGAAGGTTCATTAAATCAAGACTAATGATACTTGTGTAGATCAGGTGGTACTGTTGTGCATTTCTTCTGTCCATTTTGCGTATTTGAGAGAAAGATTTTTCGACTGATACAACTTAAGTTCCATTGATGATGTACTGCGCTGTCTGAAACTTATTTTCATTGATATCTTGGGGTATGTCAATGAGTGCTGGTGGTTCTTCTTAAACCCTACCAAGCTACCAGAATGCCATGGTATTCATTTAAGTATTTATGGGATATATGATTGCTTATCTCTCAATGACATTTAAACTTGTGATAAAGATGTCATCTTAATGCTCTCATGAATCAATTTTGGTAGGTGAACTGTTAAAAAGCTGGGCTAAAGTGATATGGTCTTGATTGATTGAGGTAGCTTTGGGACTGTTTCTTACTTATTTAATTGTTTTATTACTGTGTAGGATGATTGGTGAAATTGGATTCAAGCATATTGACTTGTTGCCTCAAATTGTACCATTATTGATAACAGTTTTGACTGACGACACTCCAGCTGTCGTTCGACAATCCATTACTTGTGCCATTGATTTGTTTCGCGTTAGTCTTGTAAAAATTGCAATGAAGGTAACCATATTCTGCATGTTTTGTCAGGTGCTTAAATTTATAGCTTTTCTGTACAATGCCAGTTCTCATCACAAACCATTCCGTTATATCTACGCTGCAACTTATTTAGATTATAGTGTCCATTTTTTTTGGGTGATGTAGTAATAAAATAATCTCTTTAAGGAAAAATGTTGAAATCTCATAGTTTTAGGTTCAATTCTATTATATTACAGGGTCTATATTCTAGCGAGATAGACAATTCACTTCAATCATTGTGGACATGGATGTTAAAGTTCAAGGAAGAGATATATTCAATAGCCGTTCATGTAAGCAAAAATTATTGTATAATTAGTTGTATTTTTTTGTTACCATGTTTTTAAATACACATTTCTGTGTAGGGAAATGGTGGAATGAGTTTGCTAGCTCTCAAGTTTGTTGTAGAAGTAATTTTACTTTACACACCTGATCCTAATGGCTCTTCAGAGCCTCCTGCTTCTGAAGGTAGTTCTCGTGTACTTGGCTTTATATGGTTCATCATTGCTTGAGAGGCTTGACCTTTCTTATCTTTCAAATAAATTAAATAAAACGACTTAAGTTGTATCTGACCTTTGAAAACATTTCTTGTTGTATAGAAACATCTGTCGATTTTAATATATCATGGCTTCGTGGGGGTCATCCTATACTCAAGATTAGAGACTTATCAACTGAGGCCAGTCAAAGTTTGGGTTTGTTGCTCGATCAACTCAGATTTCCAAAAGTGAAATCTCTCAATAACGCAAAGATTATTGTGCTTATTAATAGGTTATTTTAATTTCCCTGCATATAGGACTTCATGTTGAACTATTTTATTTCCAGTCATTTATTTCTCAACACTTACAGACAAACTTCTGAATCATATTAATAAGACAACAATGTCCTTAAGCTTTCTCTAGATTAGTTAACTAGTAACTTGTTTCTCATTAGAAAAAGATTAGTTAACTAGTAAAAGAAAAATAGACTTATGATTATTGGTTCCTTCTGAAATGCAGTTATGACTCATCTTTTCTCTTTTATATTTCTTATTAGTCTTTCAACAATTGCGAAAAAGAGACCTGCATTTTACGGCCGAATTCTGCCTGTATTACTTGGCCTGGATCGCTCAGGCACTATCTTTAATGGGTTGCATGCTCCTGGTGTACATTATGCCTTAAAGAATGCATTTCTCAACTGCTTGAAGTGTACCCATCCAGGTGCTTTACCGGTAAATTTCCAAAGCTAAAATTTAACTTCTTGAACCCCCCACCCGAAAGAAAATTGGCATGCTCCGACTCTAGTTGGGTGAATTTTCTGTCTTATCCACATCTTAAACCTTTCTTTAATAGCTTGTTATATGTTTTTGTATGTGTGCATGTATATACACACATACACACGTACACACATACATATTATTTACCAACTGGGTTGGCTGCCTGATGATCATAGGACTGAGCTATAAATCTTGTGGTAGCTTTGAAGTTATGGGTTCGTAGTCAAACAAAGGTAGTCACTTAGGATAGGAAATATTATACAATTTGCTCTTTGCCATATGTAGAGTTAGGAAGTAATCTGGTGAAATTAGTCGAGATGTTTATAAGCTAGCTTGGACACCCACAGCTATTATAAATGAAGTCCTGCAATTTTTATTTGATTTCTTCTCCTTGTTGAATAGTATAGTAAAGCTACTATAAAAAATTGTTCACCTTGTATGGATTGAAGTGATAATGGAGATAATTGTGGTCACTGTAGTGGCGAGATCCTCTAATTGGTGCCCTGAGAGAAATGAAAGTTAGGGGAGTGGCTGACCCATCCCTTCATCAAGTTTCAACAATTAATGGATCTGCAGAGGAGGAGCAGGGTGACGGCCATTTAACCAAGGTAAGTGTCAACTTCTTTGTCCATTTTTGGTTAAATATTTATGAATGCAGTCTTGATTAAAGCCTTCTTGCTGAAATCTGGTTCGAGAGAAATCAGAGAGTTATTCCTGACAAATCTCTTCAATGGAATGATAGATTTGAAGTTGCAAGGACTAATGCCTCGGCTTGGTGTTCTCTTTCTAAACTATTTGCTAAATTTTCCATAGAAGATATTTGTCTGAATTGGAATGCATTTATCTTTTCAGTTTAGACGTTTATTTCTCTTATTCCTCTGTATTTTGAGCTTTTGTTCTTTTCATAAAGTGTTGTCCGAAAGGAAATAAAGAAGATTAAAGGTTTGCTGCCTGAGATGTGGCATACGGGCAAACAAATCTGCTTACAACTTTGATCTTTTATAGGATGAGAAGGCTGCTGTTCAAAGAACTAATATTATGCATAATAATTTGGGAAGGAAGAGATCTGGAGAACCAGACAGCTGTGATTTGAAAGAGGATGGAAATGGATCTGGAAAACGTGCCAGACCAACAACTAATGTCTCAGAGTCTGAGGAACCATCTAAAGAAATGGAGAGGAGTACTGTCGTGTCTAAACAAAACGAATCATCAAGTGGAACATCTTCCACGGAAGATGTGGATACTGGACCAGCGCAGCAACTTGTAACTATGTTTGGTGCCTTAGTTGCTCAAGGAGAAAAAGCTATTGGGTCCTTACAGATCCTTATCTCTAGTATTTCCGCTGACTTGCTTGCTGAGGTTGTCATTGCTAATATGCGTTTCCTTCCTCCTCATCAGCCTGATACAGGAGATGGAGAACTTCTGCAGAATATGTGTATAATTGGTAGTGATGCTCAAGCCAAATATCCATCATCATTTGTCGCTGATGTTCTTTCATTATCTAGCACCTTCCCACTGATTGCATCGATGTTGGATTCTTCTAGGTCATTATCTGATCACATGGTAGTACAATTTTTTTCTGTCATGCCTTGAATTCTGGGCCATATTTTCCTTGGTGTTTCACTATTTTCTTTATTGGTGATGAGAATGTTAACTTAGGTTGTCATTTATGTAATTTCTTTCTTTCTTTCTTTCTGGAACTTGTTGTTCTGCATTATCCTCTTAATTTTTGTTTTTAATCTCATCCCTAGAAACCTCAGGAGGAAGGAGACCGTCATGCAGTTCCTATTGTTGACAGTGCTGGGACAAATCATGATTCTGAAAATGCTATTACGCCAACTAGTTTACCTGGTTCCAAAACTCCTATATCTGAAGCGGAAGAAGTTTGCTCAATCATTCCATCTAGTATACCTGATGTGGGCAATTCGGACAGTGGGATACCGGGACTTGATCCTTCTGTTCAAAGTGATGGGATGTCAGAGACTGTTGTTACTCCCACGCTTGCATCATCTGGTTTTGATGAATCTAATCAAGAGAACATTTCAGCTATGGATCTGAGCTCCTCCTTGAAATTATCAGTTTCTAGAGAAAAATCAGAGGAGCTTAGTCCAATGGCAGTTGTTTCAGATGTCAACAGCTTGGCCTCTTCAACTGCAACTTCTGCGGGAGTGTCTTTTCAGTTGGTCTTGCCCAAGATGTCAGCACCTGTTGTTGACCTTGTAGATGAAGAGAAGGATGAATTACTCAAACTGGCATTTGTGCGCATTGTTGAGGCATATAAGCAAATAGCAGTTGCTGGAGGTTCGCAAGCCCGCTTTTCTCTATTGGCATATTTAGGAGTGGAGGTATTAGTTTTTTCCTGTGTGTGGTTATGAGAAATATTCTTAAGTTGAATTTGATTAAGAGGCTGGTTAAATGATCAATATTTTGTTCAGCAACCAATATGCTGTATATCATACAATTAACAGTTACTACATGCATTATGCTCAAGTTCTCAAATTTGATGACTCTTGAGTTGATTTATCACGCCGTTCACCTACTGTATACTATGAGAGTGGGGCTGCATGAGGAGTTCTTTTACCATTCCATTACCTTGTCCCTTGTAACCAAAATAAGTTTCTCTTGTCACATATTGATCATAAGAGGCAGATTTATACATTTGGAATGCAACAACCTTTATTTATTTATTTTTAGTTTTTGATAAGGACGACCTTTATTTTTTACAATTTAGACAATTCTCCAAAGTTTCAGAAAGTGTGTTCCTTTACAAGGGTATTTCTTCTGATGGGCACTGAACAATTTGTGAACTGATACTACTATTATTCAAGCTATGATTTTGTGAACTTTACAGTTGTACTTCTTTTGTGTGCTTCCTAGTTTCTTAAACATTGAGATGTTCTCCAATTTTATGATTTTCATATTTCATGATTTGGCACGTTCAATTTGGTTGGAAGCTCATCGTATTTCAGATTGTGCTCGTTCTATACTTATCCTTTAATTTCTCTTTGCAATAGTTATCTATCTAAAGACGTAAAATTTGAACCTTTTTATTTGCTTAAACTTTCTTTCGTTATTGAGCAGTATCCCTTGGAATTAGAGGCATGGAAAGTGTTGCAAAACCATATATTGGCTGATTATGTAAATAATGAGGTGAGCATTTGTCTTAGAATAAGGCTTCTACAAAATTTTACTGTTTCACTCTTAACCTTCTTCTTCCCTTTGTTATTCTCTTGTTGCTCTGTTCATGTATAAAACAACTTTTTGTGCTTACAGCAATGTCTTAAATCCATATGGGTCCATGCCTTCAATTGTTATTTTTTTTCCTCATCTGCAAGGCACTCTAGTCATTTGAGAAATATACTTACTTGCTGCTATCAACATTTACAGAGATATATAAGACATTATACTGTAGTAAAGATTCTTTCCTTTTGGAACTCTCTAAGTAACTTGAATACTCTCTAAGCTCTTGTTAACATCAATTCTTTAACTTCATTATCTCTAAAGTTCTACTCCCTGCATCTATGTTGTAGTAAAGTCAGCCTAGAGTCTGGTATTTTAAAGACGTTAAAAGTAAAAACTATTTGGTCAATGTTGCTCCAACTTGCATTGAAGTATACTCCTGCTTATTTTTATTGAATAAAAGTGTCCTACTTTAAGTCTGCTATTGAAGTATACTCCTGCTTACTTTAAGTCTGCTATTATTTTTCTTTTGCATTGGAAAATAAATTATATTGGTTTCTTTTTGTGTGCTTGGTTTGTCAGAAATTTGAATTCATGTTTCATTTTAGTCAATTAAGTTAACATGCATGAGCTTGTATAGATGTCCATCAGTTCCTCTCTCTTCTCCTTATCTTTTCTTTTCTTCTCTCTCTGTGTTCGACTAAATTTATACATGCTGACCATAACAATTGATTCAGGGGCACGAGTTGACTTTGCGGGTTCTGTATAGGTTATTTGGAGAAGCAGAAGAGGAACATGATTTCTTTACATCTACAACTGCTGCTTCAGTATATGAGACATTTCTGCTCACTGTGGTGTGTGCTTTATGACCTATTTCTTGTAGGTATTAATTTGTATATATGAGAATAATTTGATTTTCGATGCCAGGCAGAAACACTTAAAGATTCTTTTCCTCCATCAGACAAGTCATTAAGTAGATTACTTGGTGAAGCTCCTTATCTACCAAAGTCAGTCATGAACCTGTTGGAATGCATGTGCTCTCCTGGAAACACTGAAAATGCAGATAAGGATATTCAAAGTGGTGATCGTGTAACTCAAGGTCTTAGTGCAGTGTGGAGTTTGATTCTGTTGAGACCCCCTATTCGTGATGTCTGCTTGAAAATTGCCTTAAAGGTTTAAATTTTCCTCAAACTTATTTCAGTTTCTGTTCTACTTCAATTATTTTCTCTGTAATGTAGACTTTTAGTTCACAGGTTGTACATCCATTTAATGTTTGCTTGCTGAGCATAATTATGTTTAAACAATAGTAAACAGCTAAGAGTTTATGACTACAGTATCATTCATTGTCTGAATGCAGAAGATAAGCCCTAAGATTTGATATTTCTTATTTGTTTATGATTAGTTTGGATAATTTCTAATACCTTTTTTGTTTGTCTTTAAGTGTTTTTTTTGTCGTGTAATTACCTTGCATGTGTCTGTCAAAGCATGTAATGTTTGGAGGGGTCTTCCCCTCCACTCCCACTCACTTTGCTCTAAGAGCCTTTTGCCTTTTATTGACCGCACTTTGACTCTCTCTTTTTTTTTTACCATGAAAGAGCACTGTACATCTCTCCGAGGAAGTGAGGATGAAGGCAATTCGTCTGGTAATTTGTTGACAACTCAATGTTCAACAAAATTCGTCTTCGATGTACTTAGGTTTTTTATTTTTGTAGGTTGCTAACAAGCTTTATCCAATACTATCCATCTCTCAACGAATAGAAGACTTTTCTAAGGAAATGCTGCTTTCTGCCATTAATGACCTTGCTACAGATACGGCAGATGCTGATGGATTAGTATCAGAATCGCATAAGGTTTGTTTTCATATGGAGATGTAAGAAAAACATCAAAGGCCAAATTAAATACGATGAAAAATTGTGTCAAGTATCACACAATTGTAATTTCAGATGTCTTATTTGAGCTCATAAGTGGAATTTTAGTTGAATGAAAAGTTCCAGATTTTAGTTAGAATTCCTGATTCTGGAGCTCAAGTATTACACCTTACCTAATTCTAGTTGTTCAATGATTTTTGATGTTTCAACTATTTAATTAACTTTGTTGTCACTTAACAGTTTGGAAATTTAGAATTGACATTGGCAATTGTTACTTATTTAGCAGGATGCTCATCCAGAGAAGTCTTTAATTGAATCTGGTGCCATCAGTAAAGATATTTCCTCTGATATCCATCCTTCACCCATTTCACAAGCTGACTCATCTCTTCCAATCTCTGAGGCCCAGCGTCGGATGTCTTTGTATTTTGCACTTTGCACAAAGGTTTGAGGTGGTCTTATGTAGTAATTTAAGTTCGTCTTAAGATTTTTGTTTGTTTGTTTGTCTGTTTTGTTTTGTTCTTGAAGCTTATAGTCTGTTTGTGTAATCTGAATGACAGAAGCACTCACTTTTTCGCCAAATTTTTGTCATGTATAAAAATGCTTCTAAAGCAATTAAGCAGGTTTGCCCCACTTCATAATGCTGCTTTTCTTTCTTATCATCAGTTCAGATTTCTGAAATTTTTATCACTTGCATTTTGTATAGGCTGTTCATGACCATATCCCTATACTTGTCCGCACAATGGGCTCATCCTCAGATCTTCTTGAAATTCTTACTGATCCTCCAAGCGGAAGTGAAAATCTCGTAATGCAGGTTTTTCCTCTATCAACTAAACTATTTGTCTACTGTACACTGAGACCCAGAAAATGAAGGACATAACAGTTGGTTTTTGTTTCCCTGATATTTTGCCATGTTAGGTTTTGCATATATTGACAGATGGGATTATTCCTTCTGCTGAGTTAGTTTTTACCATTAGCAAGCTATACAATTCAAAACTAAAGGTAAGCATTATTCTCTTTTGACAATGAAGCTATTAGCTTAAAACTTGTTGATTTATTTTTACATTATATTTCCCTCAGTAGAAACATCTGGCCACAGTTTTCAGGATATTGAAGTTCTGCCTAAAGTCCTAATTGAAAAGTCTCTACTAATAGATAAGGTGCTTACTTTGCTAATGGCTGTTATGTGTTGATTGCTTTTAGGATGTGGAGATTATGATTCCTGTATTACCATATCTACCAAAAGATGAGGTAGATAACCTCTCTCTCTTCTGCCTGCTCTTCATCTGTGTCTATCTGGGTACCTTTATGTTTTGAGCTTGTATAGTGGATATATATATATATATATATTTTAATTTGAGTTTGTCGTCTTACCAATTACCATAGATGTTTTCAGTAATCTTCTATATCACTTTTCCTTAAAACATATTTATTTTAAATTTAGCTATCCAAGTTTCATTTCTTTGTAGTAGGAATCTGGCTAATATCTTCTGCCTTTGTTCAGCTCTTCCAAAATATTGGTTCATAAAAACCTGAATCTATAGTTGTTCTCTAATCGTTATAAGGTTAAATTATAGTTTTTGTCTCCAAAATTAAGTGTGACCTATCAATTTGGTTCTTAACTTTTAAACCGTGTTACTAAATTTTTCACTTGTTTCAGTTACTCCTTGAGTGTCCCTTAAAAAATTGATGAAACAATTACATAGCACTCACAGTTCACTGGCGTATATTACAAGGGAAAAATTGTTCAATTTGGTCCTCGAACACTAAATACTTTGTCACTTTGATACTTGAAAATTTCAAGGGATGATTTGGTCCAGAACGGTTGAAGTTGGGAAGCTTAAGTTTGTGCAGCATGTGCTTGATACAAAGATTATTAGAAATCTTAGTTGAAGTAACTTATGTTTGGTGTTTGAGTTTGTGATTTGTAAAAATCCACATACGATTAAGAATCTGGATTAATAAGCCAGAATTTAGATAACTCATGGGATTAACGTACCTTCAGCATGGATAATACATATATACCCGATATAAGTATTAACCCTGAGCTACATAAAGCTCCTATAAGAACTTCTAAATATATTCCTTATTATCTCAACTGTTTCAAAATTATCCTTCAAGATAACTAACTTCGCAACAAAAGAGATGATATAGCTATCATATGTACTTCCAACTTTGTTTAAAAAATGACCGCTTCTCCCAAGTTCTACACTGTTTTTATAGAGTTTGAAGGTCGAATTTGTTTCTTGGCCGATCATCTAACAATGAAACATGGGCACCCACATGGTGCTTATGATAGGAAACAGAAGACATTTCTCAAATAAGATAAACATACCCAGGACGAATGGCTATAAAAGAAAACTGGAGATTATAAAAAGCTTCCCAATTAATCAATAGGTCATTAAGACTGCAATTTGTGAAAAATATATTAGCACCAGTTAAATGCTTGAATAAAAACTTTTCACAAAAGTTGCAAAAGTGTGTTTGTCATCAAATTTCCAATTGTTGCCTTTTGACCATAAGCTCTGGAGGAAGGCTCCGACCGATTTCTCAATTTTTGCAGTTTCCTTTTGATATCCTCCATGTTACTTCTTGATGATTGTCTTTCATTTTCAGCAATTCAAAATTTCATTCTAATATTGCTTTCAATTTATTTTTGTTCTCATGTTGCTTAAAAAATGTTATCTATCGATTGAAATCACCTGAAGTTATTTTCTTGTTTTGTTAGGTTATGATGATCTTCCCACAGATTGTAAATCTCCCAGGGGATAAATTCCAAGCAGCACTTCTACGGATATTGCAGGTATTTTATTCCCCATTTTTCCTTGGCAGCCTATGGGTGTTAATTCTTCCATGTTTTTCTGGAGAAAATTTAGCTGTCATCACGAACGTATTAAAGTAGACCTTCGTTTTAGCTGGGAATATGTTTTATGCCTAAGCATTGCAGCATTCAACAGGCAAATGTTATTTTCTCCAACTAAAAAGCTATTTTTGATGATGCTTTTAAAGCAAATCATTAATGTACGAGGAAGGGTTTTGGTTTTAGGTAAATTAGCAATATAAGCTGCAAGAAGTAGAACTACTTGTTTGTTATTTTTATCAGCTTGGCTATATAATCATCTTCACATTTGAATCCCTTGTTTTAGATACCTTTGGTTTTTCGTGGCAAGTTATAAACTGCCAATCATTTCTTTTGCCCGGAACCACACTGAAGCTCTTTTCAATAGGAGAGTGACGAGTTTTGTTAATTCTTTACTAAAAAGCAAGAGACAGAATGATTAATGTACGTGAGTGTTTCCACCATATGATTGGTTGTATTCTAATTTCCACGTTGATTTTATTTTCTTTCAATCTCCTACCCAGGGATCAATTGGGTCATCTCATTCTGGGCCAGTTCTAAATCCAGCTGAAGTTCTAATTGCTATTCATGGAATTGATCCTGACAGAGATAGAATTCCTCTCAAGAAGGTTGCCCCTCTTCATTTACTCTATCTAAAACCTTTCTGTGTTTCCTTATTAAACAATTGGTTGCTTCACCTGCAGGTCACAGATGCATGCAATGCTTGCTTTGAGCAGCGTCAAACTTTCACCCAGCAAATCATTGCAAAAGTTTTGAATCAATTGGTTTGTATGATTGTGACGACTCCTTTGATAGCATATGGAGACAAATTTTCCTTTTTGAAATGACACCAAGTGGCTTGTTCCGTGCAGGTTGAGCAGATTCCTCTTCCACTATTGTTCATGCGCACGGTATTGCAAGCCATTGGTACTTTTCCATCACTGGTAAGATTATGATTCTTGCTCTTGTTGGTCGTTAATTTTTGATAAATGAGAATGTGTTGCAGATAATTCTTACTTTTTGGTGGGTAGCAGATGACATCTGTCATGATACTAGGTCAATTATAGTTTATAGAAGTATGATGCGTTATTTATGACACAAAAATTCCTTTGTTTAGTCTATTCTGTGCAAAATCCCAATTTGATAATGGTTTGGAAAACCCTTTTGATCATTTTTTTGGTTTTTATTTTTCCTCGTCAATAACATGGACTCTGCCCCTACCTTAAAACATAAGGTTCTCGTACATTCGTATTGAGCTTATATCTTTACATTTTTATAATCCACATATTTTCCCTTGTACTATCTCAATCTTGATCAAAGGACTAAAAACTACAAAAGCAATGCGCTCAATCATTTTCTTTCTTCTCTTCTACAATCTTCCATTTATTAGTTCCAGTTTGTTTTCTTCTTTACAGGTAGATTTTATAATGGAGATTCTATCACGTCTTGTTGGCAAACAGGTCAATATTTTTCCACTTTTAGATTACTTGTGAATCAAGGTTTCACCATTCTCAATCTGGCAATGGACTGTTGCAGATATGGAAATATCCTAAGTTGTGGGTAGGCTTTTTGAAGTGTGCACTTTTGACAAAGCCTCAATCATTTAATGTGCTGCTTCAGGTGTGTCTCTTGTAGAATTCCTTAAGTAATTTTTTCCTGTATCCTCTATGGTTATATGGTTATTTATTGTTTAACATTTTATGAGTGCCTGGGTGTCTTGGAAAGGGTTGAAGATGCATCTGGTTGTCATGGCTTGACTTATGGCGTCCCTGATGGTTGGCCAGTCACCCTCAGGAAGAAATAATTGGACTATGAAAGCTTCCTTTCAATCAATGACATCAGTGAGAGATGTTGATTATGGCTGATGTTATTGTTTAAGGCAAGGGTTGGTGTTTGGTTGCCTCCTTATGGAACTGACTGGTAGGGTATATGAGGTGTTCGGTGCGTTTGTTGGATTCCCTTGTTGTTAAAAGGGACCTGGGTAGTCTGAGACTCTGAAATTAGAGAGAAAAAGGAGAACCAATCACTCTTTTCTTTATTTGAGGGGATTAGGATGCGGCTCATACTTTCATTGTTTGATTTCTTCAAAGTATCCATGTTTGCATTGTTTTTTAACTTTTCGATCCATATGACACAAGCCTCACTCCGTTATGCTGCAAAAAACTTGTAGAAGCAAGGTTCCTTGTAGAGGGATTCGAAGGATGTAGCCGTTCAAGTGAGGGACCTTCATGCGATGGACAAGCTATTGGTTCTCTCTACCCTTTGCCCTTGAGTTGTTTCTTTTGATCAATATGAATATATCTCTCTGCTTCATATTAAAAACAAAGAAAAATCACGGAACTCTAACCCTTTAAAAGCCTGTCATCTGAACGATTGGAATAACTCCTTAAAAATCCTGCATAACGCACAGTCCAAAATAACTCAGCAGGTTGGCCCAGCATTTATAGAAATAGGTATGAAGGAAAAGAATGTGGTGCTGATCTTCAGCAGACTTGTTAAAAGTTTGATATCGCCATCAAGTTATATTTTTTTCAGGAATATAAGCTCACTTGACAGGGTTACAGAGAAATCTCTTTAGAGCTCAAGAGACGAAGGGTTATCCTTTATCGAATCTTTCTGATCCTGGCAGGAATCTTTTTTTACTGTTGTTGATATCCTCTTAAACTAGCTCTTTCCATTAAACTTCAACCAGCCAACAATCTTCGCTACTGGGTATGGCAACGATGGTCCTCCTTCCTAGGATGAAGAAGAATTTATGGTCCCACTCCCATGGCCTGAGTTCAAAGCTCTTTTTGGCATTTCTTAAGGTTTCTGCTCTTTTGGGGGTTGATTTCAATGTCAGTAGTTGGAGTGATGAGAGATCCTTTGAAGGTAGAATTGATAGGAGGATAAAGAGAGTCAACGAATTGACGGAGGATTTATCTTTGATTGAAATTCCCCTTTCTTATGGCTCCTTTGCTTAGACAAGTGCAGTCTGCCTATCAGATTCTTAGTTAATGCTGAGTGGTTAACTAAGTTAAGTCCTTTTATATTAGGTAGCAGCCCCAGACATACTTCTGACCATTCTCTATCTTGCTGGAAACTGGTACTCCGAAGCAGTGTACCATGCCTTCAAATTTGAGAATGTGAAACTTGTCTATTCTTGAGCAGAGTAAAAGAGAAGTTCTGTGGTTGATCGGTCTGGATTTTTTCTCCAAGAAGATGAAGGTTGTATTGTTGGTCAAAGCCTAGAAGGCCTTGATGGGGTTGTCTCTCTAATCGGATTTTGGAACTGAAACCTTGATTATTAAATACATCGAAATGTTGGCTCGATGATGTAGGATGAAGTGTTAGATAATTAGTACAGTTTAATTACTGTTTTTTTGGTCGTTACTGTTGCTTTTTTGATTAAGTAGTGCTTAATTAGTATTTTGGATTTAATTATTTGTTTTATTTTATTGAAAAGCTATAATTAGCATTTAGCCACTTTTAGAATTGTAAGGAGAGCTTTCGAATATTATTTTGAAATAGAACATAGGGATGGGTGTTTTCTCAACATAGGGATGAGTATTCCTTGTTTAGCCAAGGATTTATCCTATCTCAAATCGATGCATCATGGCCTTTCATTAAAAGCCAGCTTTTACAAGGTAGGAGCCTTAAGGTAGTTTTTTCTCCAGTCTCCCTTATGAAGTTGGCTGACACAATGGTAAAAGGAGATCCTTCAAGGGAAAAATACGCAAGGCCGATTGGTTGGGCGAGGGAACAATAACCTAGACCCCAGGACTCGATGCCCAAATAACTTAGATGAATGAAAATACTTGTACTAAAAGCATCGATAGCATTGCTGTGAGGCTACAAGTAGTGGTTGTGATGCTACTATGCAGAATTGCCTGCTTCACATTTTTTCGTTGTTTTGAGGCTAGTTTACACTTCGGAGCATCACGACACTATACTCCTGAATGCTCTCGGGTTTAGAGCGTCGAATAACACTCTTTTAAACGGGAAGGTCCCATTTGGCTCCTTTTTGTCTTTTTTCATGCCTTAGGTCCATTTTAACCTTCCTAAGGCTATTTTCTTCGATTATTCTTCAAAGTTCTTTCTATTCTGTCCAATTGCTTGGTTCCTACAAAACAACATGAAATAGGCATCAAAGCATATACTTAACGTATGAAAACTAACCTCAAAAAAACCTAAGCTCTAGAAAGCACTTTTTGAGTGCTTTTTCAGAGGCTAGGGAACGGAAATTTTAGTTTCTTCATTCTAAATGCTTCTTTCTTTCAACTTCTTTAATAGAAAGTCAGTGGCTTAGAGCCTCGAGGGAACTTAACAGAACACATCTCTAGTTTGGTGGCCGAAGCTTTATGAACGGGAGTTCTTGAGGTCTTTCAAATTGGGCTCTAATGTTGTAGTTTTCTCTAGGATATTTAAGGATGTTTTGGCAGGACTAGGAGCACAATTTCATACTTGAGATATATTTTGTCGATCATCGGCAATATATTTGTATGACATGTACAACATTCCATTCCACGAATTAATTGCTCGAAAGCAATGTCCTTATTATTGTTTCATGTGTTCTTCAGCTACCGCCAGCACAACTCGAAAATGCTTTAAACAAAACTGCAGCACTCAAGGCGCCTTTGGTTGCTCATGCTAGCCAACCAAATATCCGATCGACTCTCCCGAGGTTCTAGCATAACTATGGCATTTTCATACTACTTTTTTGCTTGTTATGTTAATCAGACAGATTTGCTTCTTTTTCAGGGCTGTGTTGACCGTCCTAGGGATTACCTTAGATGCTCAAAATACAAGCCAGGTGCAATCAAGTCAGGCTAACATGGTCGATTCAAGTAACTCAGAGGAGGTTGCGGTCCCAGAAAAATCTAAAGAATCCTCTGTTGCCGGTTGACTGATTGGGATCGATTATTTTCAGTCGTATCTTTCACCAAGTTCCATGTGCGTCAAACCTGCAGGGTTTTCCTTGATAAAGAAACCGAGCAACTTTCGCACACTAGATTTTCTTGCAACAAGCTTTTCTTCTAAGGTCAGAAGGGTATCATTTTCACTTTTCAGCTGAGAAAGGTAAAAATCATCCCAATGATTTTGCTTCCTTTAAAGCTACAAAAATCATATCAAGAATCTATAAAAGCTGTGCTGTAGGTAGAGAGTTCTCCTGATATTGTGAGGAAGAGCATTGCTCTAAGAATGTAATAGCAATAATAGAGAGTTGTATACTAATTTTTGTTGCTAGGAATTTATGACGGACAATTTGATAGAACTTACAATCTAGAAAAGAAGAGTATTTGAAATCCTAACTTCGAAAAAGAATATTTAAAACGAAGACTGTATTTTACAAGACTTTTGCAATTAAGAAACAATAATAATATTCGTTATGTTTAGTTAGCTATTAAAGTTATTTTAAAAAGCAGCCACTTGATTAGTGTACGCAAGGAGAATTCCAATTTTTTACTTCTACCATGGTTGAACTATTAAAAAAAAAAAAGAAAAAAAAAAAAGTTAGAAGTCACTTTTGGTCAAGTAACAATTTAGTTCTTGAACTTTTGTGGTAATAATTTAGTCCATGTATTTTTAAATTTGTAATGAATTAACCCTTAAACTTTAATAAGCAATATTTTGGTATCTATATTTTACGATTTGTAACGAATTAGTTCTTATTGAGAAAAATATATATTTAGTAAAATTTCATACATGTGTAGATTGTTGATTATTCAATTTGTAATTTTATTTTTTATAAACTATAAAGATTCTGTCGTTACCTATGAAATTTTAACACTTGATTTTAAAGTGGTATTTTTTATCATAGGCTAAATTATTATAATTTTCAATATGCAGGTATTAAGTTATTACTTATTAAAGTTTAGAGATTAAATTGTTTTATAACTAATTTATTACCAATTAAAGATCATGAACTTAATTGTTACTTTATTTAAAGTTTAGGGGCCAAAGTGATTTTTAATCTAAAAAAAATAAAGATAACTCGAATTCATGTGATAAGATCAAACATGTTAACTTCTAGTCAAATAACAAAAAGTAATAGAAATGAAATCGACATTTGGATTAATCTTACATTAAAATTGATGCATCTCTCACAAATGCTTGGTGATCAAATAAATTTAGCTCAACGTAAGACCTTGTTCGTTTCTACTGGTATCCTCTTGGTCTCCGGCTTAATCCCAAGCCTGACCAATGTCTCTTTCTTTCTGATGATAATTGACATGACCATTCATTCTTGAGGTGGAAGGTTTGATCTCTCATCTACAATTGTAGTACTAAAAAATAAATAAATTTGGTGGGAATCGGGATGCATTAAATAAATTTAAGAGGACCATTTATTTATGGTCACATTTTCTGGAGGGAGAACAATTTATTTGTATCTTAAAATAAGTAGGGAAGGTATAAAATTTGAACTTAGGACTAAGAGGTTTGTGGTTCAAAATCCTAACTTTATAAATTTTAGATATATATATTAATAGTGTCTTTTAATGCATAAAAGTTATTATTAGTATTTAACTAATTTAAACAAAAACTAACTTTGAATGACTAAATTTAAGATTTATGAAAAGTATATGAACTAAATTTAGACAACTGAAAGTAGAACTAGAAGTATTATTATCTAATTCATATGAGGGATTTGAGTTTTAGGGTCTGGATTGATTTGAGAAAAAAATGTTTTAAAAAATTTATTTTTATTTAAACATTTTTGATAAAAATTGATTAAAATACACTCGAAAAACTATTTTGAGTGGTTGTCACTCCACTGTTTTTTTTTTTTTTTTGAAAAATGACTAATTCTTTAAATTAAATACTTGAAAATATATTCCAAACACACCTTTAATTTTTATTTTAAAAAGGCAAACTAGCTCCCTATCATTCGTTTTATTTTTATAAGCTAATTAATAAATAAAATATGAAATCTTAATGAAGAGTATTTTTTTTTCAATAGCATTTAAAAGAACTAAAGGAATAAATAGCATATAAACTTAATATTAAAATGAAAATAAGTTTCTAAATGCTTCTATTCTAGGATTTTCCCAATACTTTGAAATTGGACTAACATTTCGATTTTAGAATTACGCTTGTAGAAGATAATTATTATCCTAAAAGTGTTATATAATGGAATTACTCTTAATCAACTCGGAACATGAGACTATTTTTCATAGTTCGCGATATTTGGGCCAAGGTTTTTTTTTTTTTGTTTTTTTGTTTTTTTGTTTTTGTTTTTGTTTTTACAAAACGGGCCTTTGGCTCCAACAGTATTCTTAAAGGTGGGCCTTGATCTCTCTTTCACATTATTGCCTACTCTTTAGGAAGTAGTTCTTTTGAATAAGAATTCAAATGATTATATACTATGGAAAAAAAAAAAAAATGAAAAGCATGATTACATACCCATGAGAATATAAATATACTTTAAAAAAATGTAAACAAAATATCTAAGATCTGGTTTAATTATCATTTGGTTTTTCCAAATTTTTGCTTATTTTTTAATAACTTTCACCATTCTTAAATAAACATTTATTCTTAGCCAAATTTAAAAAATAAAAAGAAGTTTATAAAACACGACTTTAATTTTGAGAAGACACATAAAATACACACAAAAAAATAAATAAACTAATATGTGTAAGTAATGTTTATAATCTTTTTTTTAAATAAAAATAAATAGTTATCAAATGGAGCCAAAATAACTTGTTTATTTAACCTCCTTAGCTTATTTGATCTACTTATAATATACAGTAATTTATAGGTAGTTAGAGGGGGAGTCCACCCATTGTCTTTTAATAAAAGTTGAATGTTAGATTTGAAAATCCGTATATCTCCTAATAACTACTAGATATAAATTTGAGATATATTTGCTGTCCTCTCATATATTCAACAATATAAAATTAACAACCATATATTTATAGCTTTGGAGGATTTGAACCCTAATTATAATAAATTAAAAAATATATGGAGGATTTGAACCCTAATAATAATAAATTAAAATATTCAACGAATTGAACTTTACCTAAATTGTCAAATATAATCCTCATATAAGAAGATTTTCTCTCTAAATTTAAGCTATTGTCTCAATACAAAAAAGTCAAATGTTCAAACGAATCCTGGTTGAATCCCGGAAAATATATTGACGTATTTGAATTCAAGAATTCTTCATCATTACAACCAGACATTTTTGTTTAATAAAAAATAATCTATTTATATAACTTTAGTTGTCGGTCCATATAAACAATACTTTTAAAAACAAATATATAGTTTAATAATATAAAAAAATATTTAAAAATATTTAAAATTCCAAAAGTACTGTATTTTTTAATTTTTTTTGGTATAAAATGAAAATATTTTTGAAAATTTCCTATTTATAAGAATTTTTCTTTAATATATGTATATATATTTAAAAATATTGTTTTTCTTTTTTGAATAGATAGTTTTATATCGTTATTGTCACAAAGAATTAGTAGGAGAATAAAAAATGTTACGCCTAATAATTAAATTCATACATGTACCAAAAAAAAACTTATTACAATTTGAATACTTATTTGAATGGGTATTTGATTAAGCCATGGCCATTGGCGTGGAGGAATATATCTAATTATTAATTTTATACTTTCTTCTATATAATGAGTGCAAAGTATAATGTAGGTTTTAAAGGTCAGTATAGGCAAAAGTTTCGAAGTTTCGATTTTATTAGATGAAAATATGGAGAAAATATTGATGTTGATGGATATTTTTTAAAAAAATTATAATTTTTTCTTAAAAAATATTAAATAAATAAATAAGTATTTATGTTTTTTTAGTTAGTGAAAATATTTATTGTTTTATTGTATTCACAATAACATTTTTTTCGTTTTTTTTTTCGAGATTTTTTATGATATAACGACAATGTTATTTTACTCCTCATATTGATGTCAAATTCATAGAAATGTGGAGATATCAATCAAAACATCTTAAAACTAATACTATTCTTTAATTAAAAAAAAAGAGTGTGTCAAAACCTAGAAAATACTTATTTAAAATTTCAAATCAAGACTAAGTATTATAATACAATGGTACATTGAATAATAAAAAGGTAAACCAAGTTCGGCAACAAAATGGACATTTCACGACACAGGAACAATAATAAATTTAGAAAGGAGAGAGAAAAAAAAAGTCATAAAAACTAAATTCAATTACTTATATATGTTCATAGTTTTATGTTTTAGGGAAAAAAATTGAAAGAAAGAAATTTTTTATATTGCAAATGCAATCTACTTTTTAAAAATAATGATAATTAACTTAACCATATATAAAAAAATATTTCTTTAAATATGATCATTTAGGTATAAATCTTTTGAAGAATTTGTTAGAAACAACAAAAATTTAAAAATTAATGGCTTGTTAGTCAATGTTAATAAATCATAGATTGTGGGACGAAAATTACATTTTTATAACGTGTGGTTTGGGTTCGGTACTCTATTTGATTAGTGAGGTTTCAATTTAGTCAAACATTTGATAGCACGAGCGTTAAACTGATGGGGTTTATTCTATAAGTATTTATTGAATTTAATAGTGAAAGTAATTAGATCATTTTATAATATAAGGCCTAAATAGATACCATTTCTAAAAAAATCTCATTGAATATCTATTTTTAAGTATAACTTGACTAATTAAAACATTAATTCCGATCAAACGAAAAATTTTCCACCCCAATATATTGTTATTGAACTAATATATATAACATTGTTTCAACCTGCATATGCCAACCCAACCCAAGAATCCGAAGAAGACAAAAGGAGAAGAAGAAAAAAAATTGTATCATTAAAACTAAACTAATAATTATATTAATTAAAACCAAACTATCATAATTTTCGTCTCTTCTCCCAAACCCCAAAATATAGTAAAAAAATATTAAAATAATTTATATCATGTGTGAAGAACAATGTTTAAAATGTTGATGTTGGTGAAAATGTCGAGGTCTCAATTAAATGAAAACGTCAATAAAAATATCAGTTGTCAATAGATATTTATAGAAAATTTTAAAATACAAAAAAATTCAAACACGTATCACTAAATTAATAAATAAACCTTCTACACTTTTTGAAAATGAGTTAATATACTTGTTATGTTAGGTTAATTACTCTACATATTTCGGTTATATATATTATCGGTTTTGTTTATAAGTATAACCAAAATGTTTGACCCAGTATTTAAGTTGAATTGAGGGTATTTTTTGGACCAATCCAACCCAAAATAAAATTAACCTAATCTAATTCTTACATTTTGGATCTAGTAATCTAGATTGTTTGAGTTTTCGGGTAATTTGAACACCCGGGGTGTTCATGAGTTGGGTTGGTTGAAAGACTTTTTAGACCAAATCCAATTATTAAGGTTGTAAATTTCTTCAACCCAAATATTAAAAAATGAACCTAACCAACCCAACTATAAAATATTTAGGTTGAATTAGTTCGGGTTAATCGGGTCATTTATTTAAAATTTTATTTTAAAAGGAAACAAAACATAAATATGTAAAAATTTAATTTAATTGTTTTCATATATTAAATTAAGATTAACTACTCAATTTTAATTTATTTAGTGAAATTTTTCTTTTTAAAGTGTAAATAAACTATTTTAAGAGTTGTTAAAGAATAAATTATTAAAAAAATATTAAAATTAAATAAAATTAAAATCAATATATGTATAAATAATTATGTTATAAGTAACAAAAAAATATATATTTTAGAGTTAATAATAAATTTGGGTTGGTTCGGGTTGGTTTGGGTTATGTTAGGTGAACCCATGAATCAACCCAATCTATTTTCATTTATTTGAACCCAATCCAATCCAAATGAGTTGATAACCCAACTCAAACCGCACGAGTTGGGTTGGGTTGATCGGTTTTTTCGGGTTATCTAATTTTTTGAACACCCCTAACCCCTATTATCGATATGAAGTATCTAAATTGATTTTTTCTAATTTTATTTCTTTTTTTATTTTTATTTATTTTTTTAAATTTTAAAAAAAGGGTTAGACAAAGTTTGCTAGGTGTGGACATACACATATAATTTGATTTGTTGTAAGCGTGACGACATGTCGACGAAATGAATGACACAAGCGAAAATCGCGTGGAAGGATAAACACGATACTTCACTAATCAATAACAAACTCTACTATTTCTCTCTTTTTTACGCTTTCATACACTAACAAAATACCATCTTTAATTCACACCCATTTTTATATTTTCTCTCTATTTTTTCTTTCTAAATCGCCGATCCAATCGCCCGATATCTTTCTGCGATCATTGCGCCATTCGTTGTTTTTTTATTCGCCATGGAAGATTATTGCGATGTCCGCCGTGCTATTCTTTACCGGCGGCCGGATGGAATCGGCGTTAATGTGGCGGCGGGAGATAGGTTTCCGCCGTGGAGTGTACCGGAGACGAAGGAATTGCTTGCGATCAGAGCGGCGTTGGATAGAAGCTTCTCGGAAATGAAACAAAATAGGATGCTCTGGATTTCGGTGGCCGATAAAATGAAGGCCAAAGGCTTCAATCGGAACCATGAGCAGTGTAAGTGTAAATGGAAAAATCTCGTCACTCGTTATAAGGTAACGGATTTTTTTTATTAGTGTTGTGATTTTCTAGGGTTTTTGATAACCACTAATCTTATTATCAATATCTTTGTTCAATTATACTTTTATTAAATTACGAATTTTTTAGTACATTAAACTACAAATTTCATTTTTTTTTTCTAAATTCACAAATTACTCGACATTAATAGGAAAGTTTAAAATTTCAAAAAACATATGTAAAATTTAAATCTATATGTAATAGATGAATTAATTTTTTAATTTTTTGAAAATTTCAGCAACTCATTATACTACATATAAAATTGAAGGTTATTAAATATTTTTAAAATTTCATAACCAAGTAGACACAAACAACTTATAATTGAAACTTACAATTTTCATCATCAATCTGAACTCTTGAAAACTAAGAGTTCAATCATGTGTCAAATCTGAGAGTTAAGGCATCACATCTAACAATTTTCTTTACCATTTTAAACAAATGAGATAAACTTAGTGCAATCCAAATTACATTCATCTATTGTGCAATTTAGATAGAACCTAATCAATAATCTATCATGTGACAAATTTTATTTTCAAACAAATTGATTTTTTTAATAATTTTTTTTTCTTCTTGATACGAAAAATGGTTGCGCACTGATTATTATCCTAAATGGATGATATAATCTAGAAATTGAAAAACTATAAAAATGATACATGGTGGAATTCTTAACCTCTATAATCATTTGGTTTTTCGATTTTTAAAAATTATATTTATTTTCTATGATCTTCATCAATATTTGAATTTGTGATCGTATTTCAAAAACAAAATTAAAATTATTATTATTAATTTAATTTTCAAAACTTGACTACATTTTGGAAACATTATAAGACAATATATTAAATTATAAGTAAAAGTAATATTTATAAGGTTAATGCATGGAATTTGTTGTTTTATTTGTTATAATTACTATTAGCAACAAATATACTGACTTGATTGTTTAGAAACAGGGAATTAAAAAAAATAATGATGAAAGGAGTTTGCAGTCTTGAAGTAATAGAATGTAGTGTTATATTTAATTTTGAGAAGGAAGCGTACAAGTTTACTCGTTAAATAATTTATGTATCAAAAATCATAAAAATAATGAACTTTATAATATAAATGGATAATTTGATGCATCAATCATATAATATTTCATGTTAAACGTATCTGAAAAAAGAAGATATTGAATAATAATATTATCTTCCTATATATAATAATTGAATTTAATTTATTCAAAACTATCAAGTCATTTTTTGAGTTAGTTATTATAACTATAAAAAATATATAGTTTTGCTAAATATCAACGAAAAAAATTCTATAAATATTTTAATAATTACAAAGAAACTCACTTATAAATAATATTTTTTTTTAAAAAGAGAGAATTAAGTAATTAAAAGATAAAATGTTAATAACCAAACACACATTCACAAGTATATTATTCCTCATTATTTATCTTAAAAAATATAAGATAAAAAAGTTATCAAATACGAGTTTGAGAGGTTAAAAATTCGAATCTCTCAACTTAGAGCTAAAAGAATACACACAAAATAAAATAGGAGAATATGTTGTTAATCAAATAATTTTTTCTCTCTTTACTAATATGTCAAAACCTTTACATATATAGGGTTGTGAAACTATGGATCCCAAAGCTCAAAAGCAGCAATTTCCGTTTTACAACGATCTTCACACCATTTTTACTGCAAGGATACAAAATAACTGGTGGATCGAAGCCGAAGACCGATCAGGAGGCTCCAAAAGGAAAGCCACAGGGCGATTCTCTAACGAAGAAAACGACGAAGATGAAGACGAAGACGAAGACAAAACATTCGGGTCAACGAAAACGAAAAAAGGTACAAAAAAGGGGAAATGGAGGAAAGAAGAAGATGAGAGGAATTTGAAGGAAATATTGAAGGGTTTTGTGGAAAGAGAGATGGAAATGGAGAGACAATGGAGAGAAGCATTTAGGGTTAGAGAGGAAGAGAGAAGGTTAAAAGAGGAAGAATGGAGAATGAAAATGGAAGCCATTGAGAGAGAGAAGATGATG
This sequence comes from Benincasa hispida, assembly GCF_009727055.1. Lineage (NCBI taxonomy): Eukaryota > Viridiplantae > Streptophyta > Magnoliopsida > Cucurbitales > Cucurbitaceae > Benincasa > Benincasa hispida. Next base: position 46,424,704 of record NC_052351.1, read on the forward strand.
ATGGAAATATTATGGAGAGAAAAAGAAGAGAAGAGAAGAGAAAAAGAGGAAGCAAGGGCTCAGAAAATAGATGCTTTGATCTCAGCTTTGTTGAGAAGCCTCACATAATAATTAAGATATAAGGTTATAAAGGTATGTACTTGTTCAAGCTCTCTCATCTCATTTTATGATTAATTTATACTTTTATTTTTTAGGAATTTTTAACCATAAAAGAGGGTTTAATTAATTTGGGATATGTATCAGCTGATAAAAGTTTGACTTTTTTGTGAGTTGAATCATTGTTAATGACACTTAAATTCAAAGATATTGTTTAATTAAAATGATCTTAATGATCTTCTCTCTTTATCAAGATTTTTTCTTAAGAATATAATATTATTATGATGTGGGAAAATATTCTTAAGAACATAATATCAAGTTTTTTTCTTAAGAACATAATTAAAATGATCTTAAGATTTTTTTTTCTTAAAAAACATAAATTCTTGGGTCATTGCTTTCTTGAGATCTTCAAACATGTACAATTTCTTGTAAACATTAAGTCATCCACATTATCAATAAAATATCTCCACAATCATTAGTCTTAATATATAGAGAATGTTCATAATGACATCTCAAATACCCATTATCAAGGAAATATCTGTTGATTCTGCTATTCCACATTTTAGGTGCTTGTTTCAATCCATACAACACATTCTTTAATTTCAAGACTTTATCTTCTTGACCTTTTACAGCATAGCCAAGAGGTTGTTCTAAGTATGCTTCTTCTTCCAAATATCGATTCAAGAATGCCGATTTAACATCCATTTGAGAGATCTTCCATTTACTTTGAGCAACAATAAACAACCTTATGGTTTTTAAGAGAGCAATGGGAGAAAATACTTCATTGTAGTCCATGTCTTTTCTTTGAGAGTAGCATTTTGCAACTAATCTTGCCTTATGCCTCTCCACTTCTCCCTTTTCATTTCATTTTGTCTTGAATACCCATTTGACACCGATTGCTTTCTTTCCACTTGGAAAAGTAGAAAGTTCCCACGTATCATTCTTCTTTATGACCTTTATCTCTTCATCCATGGCAGTCTTCCACTTTTCATCTTGCAAAGCTTCTTCGAAATTCAATGATTCACTGTCACCAAATAGACAAAAAAGAGTAAGATTATTAAAACTTTAACTTAACTCTTTAGTCTCATCATATATGTTTTGTAAGATTCTCATGCTATGAGGCCCTTCACTTGAGCTTGTAGATGATGGAGTGATTGGCGACATTGGTGGTGTTGATGGAGAAGCAGTGTCACTAGACTCATCATCATCATTAGGAAAAAGTAAAAACTTATAGTCTTTTGGTTCATCATTCCAATTTCATGTTGCTTCCTCATCAAACACAACATCTCTACTTACCACGTCTTCTTTATAGTAGGATTATAAAGCTTGTAGCCTTTTGAGTTTGTATCATAGCCAATAAAAATATGCTTCACTTTTATCATCAAACTTCCTAAACCTTTGATCAGGTATATGTGCATAAGCAATACTTCCAAATACTCTTATGAGTAATGGATGATGTTCTTCCTATCCATGCTTTTCGAGGCGTTTTATTCCACAAGCTTCTAGTAGGAAAACGATTGGACAAGTATACAACACATTCAATAGCTTGTGCCTAAAATTCTTTTAGCATTTTCTTACTTTTCAACATGCTTCGAGCCATATTGAGTATCGTTCTATTCTTCCTCTCAACAACACCATTTCGTTGAGAAGTCCATGGAACTGTCATAGGCTGACGAATTCCATTTTCAGTGCAAAAATCTTTGAATTCATTTGAAGTGAATTCTCCTCCCTTATATGATCTCAAGGATTTTAGGTAATAACCACTTTCTTTTTCCGACAAGAGCTTTAAATCTCGTGAACATGCCAAATACTTCTGATTTCTCCTTGATAAAATAAACCCAAGTTTTTTGACTGAAATCATCAATAAATAAGAAATAATTATTCTTACCGAAAGAACTTAGTTCAATTAGTCCACAAAGATTAATTTGAACTAACTCTAGTGGTCTCCTTGCTCTCAAATAAGATTCTTGTGGAAAACTTTTCCTTGCTTGCCATAAAGACAACCTTCCCAAAATTGATCTGGATGTTTGACATATGACAGTCTCAAGCCATCAAAGTTTAAATGCCCAAGTCTCAAGTGCCAAATCCAAGATGGATCTTTCAAACATGACTTCAAGCATTTAGCAACATCAGTTTGAATGTTTAATATAAGCGTTCTATTCTTCGTCATTTGCACTTTACCAATCATATTATGACGATTATTCCTTATCGAAAGACTATAATTCTTCATCAAAATATTATAGTCTTTGTCTAAGAGTTATCCCAAACTCAAAATATTATTCTTCATATCAGACACATAATAAACATTAGAGATAAACTCATGCTTCCCATTCTTCAAGTTGATCAAAATCTTACATTTTCCTTTAACAAGAATTTTTATGGCATCACCAAATATGATATTACCATCAACAGATTCATCAAATTCCACGAACATTGACTTACATCCACACATGTGATTGCTTGCACCACTATCAAGATACTATGCATTATTAATGTTTCTTCACCTTTGCATGCCAAAAACAAAGATGACTCACCGCTTTCTTCATCTTTCTCAGCATAATTTCCATTTCCTTCTACTTTATTCCTACATTCCCAGGAATAATGGCTAAATTTATGACAGTTATAATATTCAACCTATCTTTTATCATATCTTTTTTCATTATTTGATCTTTCTCCATTTGACCTTGAATAATTTTGTCTTCAATGATCTCTTAATGAATTAGAGTTTGAATTACTCTTATCAAGTTTTCTTTGACTGTAATTTCTTCGACCTCAACCTTTGAAATCATCACATCCATGATTGTTACCACGTCCTTGACCTTGATTGCCTTTTTCTTGGCTATCTTCTTTATGTCTCGACTGCAACTTTGTTTGAAAAAGTTGTTCAGTTGTTTGTTTGTTCTTCTTGAGAAGCTTCTTTTCATAGGCTTGTAAGGAACCCATAAGTTAATCAATGGTCATTGCACTCAAATCCTTTGATTCTTAATAGTTACAACGATGAAATTGAATTTTTCATCAAATGAGAAAAGTATCTTTTCTACCACTTGCTCATCATCTATCATCTCACCATATCTTTTCATTTCATTTACTACTGCTAGCAGTCTTGAAGTATAATCTGAAACGATTCAGATTCCTTCATATGTAGTGATTCATAATCACCTCTCAATTTTTGGAGGCGAACCTTCTTGACTCGATCTACTCTTTTGTATGTATTCTACAAAATTTGCCATGCCTGTTGTGCAGTAGTTGCTCCAGAAATCTTCTCAAAATTTAGATCATCAATGACTTGATGAATGATGGTGAGAGCCTTTTGGTCTTTCATTCTTGTATTTTGCAAAGCTTCTCATTGAGCTTGATTTAAAGTCTGCATCACTTTCTGGTTCTTCATAACCATTATTGACAATACCCCATACATCTTGTGAACCAAGTAGAGTTTTCATACGAATATACCAGCTATAATTTTCTTTCATAAGTCGAGGCAATTGGAAGGGAACCAAATTGTTATTTGCCATTTGCAAAACAATTAGTTTTTTTCAAACTCAAGCTCTAATACCACTTTATTGGAAGCGTGTGATGGACATTCACAAATAAATAACCAACAGACGATTATTTGAAAGGAAACAAAAACACTTTTAATTGAAAAACTTTTCAAACTTGGTTCACACTTTTGATTGAACTCTCTTTGTGTGTTCTTCTCTACACACTTGGATACATCAACAATGTCAATGTCAATCCTATTTATAGGATTGTCATGGGTAAATTTAAATACATAACTCACTCCCTAATTAAATATACATAGAACAATTAAAATCCCACACTTAACTAATGTGAAATTCTACTAAATTAACTCTTACGTTAACATACTTAATTAACTCTCACCTTTTATTTTTTTTCAACTCTCATAAATTAATTTATCTATAACTCATCTATTTAAAATATGTTTAATTTTCAACCGTGTAAATATATTAAGTTGGGAGACGCCTTTTATTTGATATAATTTTCTGTATTTTTTTACACAATTTTATAGATGTTAAATTATATTTGGGTGGTCCATTTTTATTTGCATATGAATTTTTTTAAATGTTAAAATTGAAATTTTATGTGTCTTTTCTTTATTTTTCTCTATTTAGTTAAATATATATAATACATGAATGAATCGAATTATTCTCAAATCACCTTCACTGCAATAACCTAATTAGTTTTGCCAATACAATATTTGAGTTGTCCCTAATTAGCTCTTCAGGGAGCTTTCTTGTAGGCTAGAATAATAATGCCTTGTAAAAAACAATCACATGTTGGAATATGGATAGCAAATTAAATAGCAAATTGAGCTATTTATTGAACATATTGTGTGACACGATCTTGATCATAGGCCATAGCTTTTTATATATATAGAAGAATTATGGTGTGCTGAGCAAAAACCAGCCCATTAATACTAAGGGATTATGAGAACCCTAGGATCAACTTATACATACAAAATTATGGTCCTCAAAATCCTATGCTTTTTTAGTCTTCTATTCCCCATTTGATAAAGAGGGACTATCCATTCGAGTCTAAGTTGCATAGTTGAAGAAGACTATAAAACTATATCGCTTTGTAGTTTATGATAAAGTTCTAGATAATTCTAATACCTTATAGTTTTGGAAAAATCATGAGTTTAAATTTTATTAAATTTATCTAACACTATATATATCAAATATCATTGTGTTGCTTAGTGGTAATATCTTTCGATTATCGACTACTTTTCATGAGAGATAACAAACCGGTAAGTTCAGGTTGGAATGCACTCCCCACCCCGTCACAGTGAAAATATTTTATCTTTGTTCTCATCCCATTTTTCCTTTTAAGAAAATTCAAGCCAGGATTAGAGAAACGTTATAATAATCAAAAGGGGCTATCAATAAATCTCATCCATAATAAGGTTTTACGTAATTCCTAGGCCATGTGTATAGTTATTTAAAACAGTGTACATCCTTTATAGTACTATGTCTTTTCGGAAAGAAACGTGAGGAAAAGAAAGGGACAAATCCATTAAAGTGAAAAACATGATATGATATACTATATAAACGCCAATAAATAGCTATCAAGATTTTATTTTAAAAAAATAGTCAAGATTTTATTTTTAAAAAAATAGTCAAGATTTTATGGTAGTATATTATTCTTATAAAAAAAGAAAAGAGAAAAATATAATAGAAATAAAATATAAGAAAATGGAAAAATTATGAAAAATAACTTTGTGTTATGAAATTGAGGAGTACAACGAGAATACAGATATGAAAATATAATATAAAAATATTTTTATATGATAATAAATAAATAAAAACTAAAATTATAAAATAAAATAACTAAAAACATAAATAACAAAAATAATGAAATTGGATAATATGAAAATGAGTGGAAGTGGAATTCTCACCAATGTACGTGTGATGTTAAGATCCACAAAATGTCACTATTTATAGGTAAAGTGACAAGTAGGATGGTGGACTTACATGGACACCAAACATGAGTATATGGACAACATGAATGGTAACACATGATCTTTGGGACACTAAGCAATGACATCTATTTTCTATTATAATATTCATAATACTCTCCCTTAGATGCCTATATATATATATATATGAAATATGTCTCGTTAAAACCTTACTAGGAAAAATCCAATGGGAAAAACCCTAGTGAAGGAAAAAAAGTACATTTCACATAATACTCTTAAAAAAAAAACAATATATTTACTCCCTCTAATGAAAACATCACTTAAGATCTTTGAATCGTCACATTCCAATGTTGTGCACCAATTTTTCAAAAGTTGCAATTGACAATGCCTTTGTAAATAAGTTTGCCAGGTTATCCTTCGAATAAATTTGTTGAACAGCGATGTCGCAATTTTCTTCAAGATCATGCGTATAGAAAAGTTTCGATGAAATAAGTTTTGTTCTATCTTTTTTAATACATCCTCCTTTGATTTGGGCTATGCAAGCTGTGTTGTCTTCGTATAATATTGTTGGAAGGTTTTTATTAGAAGACAAGCCACACGTTTCACGAGTGTGTTGAGTCATTGATCTTAGCCATACACATTCTCGACTAGCCTTGTGACTTGCAAGAATTTCAGCATAATTTGAGGAAGTGGCCGTATTAGTCTGTTTTATCGATCGCCATGATATAGCAGTTCCGTCACATGTGAACAGATAACCTGTTTGAGATCTAGCTTTGTGTGGATTATAGAAATATCCAAAATCTGCATAATTAACTAGATCAAAATTTGATTTATTTGAATAAAACAAACCCATACCAATTGTTCCTCGGAGACAACGGAGTATATGCTCAATTCCGTTCCAATGTTTTTTTATAGGAGAAGAACTATATCTAGCTAATAAATTTACTGAAAATGTAATATCTGGTCTTGTATTATTAACAAGATACATAAGTGCACCAATTGCACTAAGATATGGTACTTCAGGACCAAGAAGTTCTTCATCATCTTCTCGAGGTCGAAATATATCTTTCTTTATATCCAATGAATGGACTTCCATTGGAATATTTAATGGATGTGCTTTGTCCATATAAAATCTTTTCAAATTTTTTTCTCTATAAGTTGACTGATGAATAAATGCTCAATTTGCAAACCAAGGCAAAATTTTTTCTTTCTGAGTTCATTCATCTCAATTTTTTTTTAAAGATATTCTATTGCCTTTGAAAGCTCTTCAGGAATTCCAATTATATTAAAGTCATCAACATATACAGTTATAATAGCAAATTCTGATTGTGATTTCTTTATAAAAACACACGGACATATTGAATTATTTTGATATCCTTCTTTCAATAAATATCCACTCAAGCGATTGTACCACATCCGTCCTAATTGTTTCAATCCATATAGTGATCTCTGTAATTTTATTGAATACCATTCTCAGGAATTTGATGTATATGTTTTAGGTACCTTAAATCCTTCTGGGATTCTCATATAAATATCATTATCAAGAATCCATATAAATATGTTATGACTACATCCATAAGATGCATATTCAGACTTTTATACACAGTCAAGCCAATTAAATATCTTAATGTGATTGCATCCACCACCGGAGAATACGTTTCCTCAAAATCAATACCAGGTCTTTGTGAAAAACCTTGTGCAACTAGTCTTGCTTTATATCTTATGACCTCATTATTTTCATTTATTTTCCTCACAAATACCCATTTGTATCCCATAGGTTTGACACCTTCTAGTGTTTGGACTATAGGACCAAAAACCTGACGTTTTGAAAGTGAGTTTAATTCTACCTCGATTGCTTCTTTCCTCTAAAGTCAATCTTTTCTATGTCGACATTCTTCAACAGATTTTGGTTCAGGATCCTCATTTTCAGATATAATATCAAGAGTAACATTATATGCAAAAATGTTGTCAAAAATTACATTTAGTTTGATTCCATCTTTTTCCTGTCATGACATAGTTTATTCAAATCTCATTATTATCTTTAGGTATTTCAGCTTCTTCACTAGTCATATCGAGGATTTCTTTATGGGTATTTATATCCTCAACCAAGTCTTTTTTCCTATTAATTATTCTTCGTTTTCGAGGATTTTTATCTTTGGAACCCACTGGTCTACCACGCTTCTGGTGTGTTCCAGATTCATTAGTGACAACTTGTTGTGTTGGGGATATCAATTTTTAATATAACATTTGCAGCTGGTATATGTGACTTAGTTATTTTCTTTGCATCTATAAAGACATCTGGTAATTTATTTGTTATATTTTGCAAATGAATTATTTTCTGAACTTCAAATTCACATTGATCTGTACAGGGATCTAAATGAGACAATAACGATGCATTCCATGTAATTTCTTTTTCCAGCTTCTTAATTCCTCCCCTTAATTTTGGAAATTTTGTCTCATTAAAATGATAATCAGCAAATCATGCAGTAAATACATCACCCACCAGGGGCTTAAGATATTTAATAATTGATGGGGAATCATATCCAATATATATTCCTAACCTCTTTTGAGAACCCATCTTAGTGCGTTATGGTGGAGTAATTGGAACATATACTGCACATTCAAAAATTCTCAGCTCGAAAATATTTGGCTCATGACTATAAGCTAATTGTAATGGAGAGTATTTATGATATGCTACTGGCCTAATGCGTACAAGTGACGTTGCATGCAAAATAGCATGTCCCCATACAGATGAAGGAAGCTTAGTTTTCAGTAATGGTCTTGCAATTAATTGCAATCGTTTTATACATGATTCTGCTAATCATTATGTGTATAAACACGAGCTACAGGATGTTCAACACTTATCCCATTGGGATGTAAATTCACCAACATTATCAAGACGAATAGTCTTAATTGTATAATCAGAAAATTGTGCTCTTAACTTAATTATTTGAGCAAGTAATCTTGCAAATGCAAGATTTCGACTTGATAATAAGCACACGTGTGACCATCCGCTGGGCGCATCTATTAATACCATAAAATACCTAAATGGCCCACTTGGTGGGTTAATGGATCCACATATATCACCATGAATTCGTTCTAAAAATGCAGGTGATTTAGTCTCCACTTTAGCTAGTAATGGTCTAATTATCAATTTTCCTTGAGAGCAAGCATCACATGATAATTCATTAAATTGAAGAATGTTTTGGTTCTTCGATGGGTGTTTATTTGAATTTTCAATAATTCTTCTTATCATTATAGATCCTAGACGACCCAATCAGTCATGCCAAATTATAAATATATCTTTTTTCATGAACTTCGGGTTCATTGTTGCACATGTTTCAATTACTCGTATATGAGTATAATACAATCCAGAAGATAAAGCAAACAACTCTTTTAATATACGTTTTTCATTTGAGACAGTGGATATGATATATAAATATTCCATATTATTCTTACTATCAGTCCCAATATGATAACCACTATAACGTATATCTTTAAAACTTAGAAGATTTTTCTTTGATTGACTAGAGAACAATGTATTGCCAATTGTAAATTTTGTTCCTCTAGGCAAAATAATATTTGCTTTTCTAAAATCTTCGATTAAGTTTACAGAACCTGATATTGTATTTACTTTGCTTTCAACATTGTCAATTTTGAAAAGTATTTTTTTATTTGTAAGTATTGTATGTGTAGTTACATTATCTGCCAAACATAGATCTTCTTTGCTCATTTTTGAGTCACCCAACATATGAAAATGATCAATGTTTCTTCATTAAAAGAAAATAATTACAATAAGAAAAACAACACTTAAAATTTACAAAAGTTTCAAAAAAAAAAAAAAAAAAACATGAAGATAGATAAAAGAAAACAACAACATTAAGTTAGAATTCTCAAAGTCAAAAGAAACACTTGAGGTGCCACCAACTGTGCCAATTTTTCTTCATGAGATTCAAAGAAAGTCCGCCACATCCAAATTTATCATATGAGATGGGTCAAATATGTCATTATCTTGGAATGCAAAAAATTGCTTCCACATTTTTCTCTTAGTCTTGATAGAGGTCAACCAAGTGTTTTGACGTACGACAGGTACGTGATCAACGCCTAGTCATTCCACATCGGAAGCATTATTTCAACACTCTATGAACTTTTATCTTGTGGAGCTTGCCTTTGTGATCATCATTTTGTGTGGTTCTTTTGAAATTTAAATGATCAAAATGATTACCACAAAAATATAATTATTTCTTCCTCTGTCATGGTCACGACCTCGACTGCGACCACGATCTCGACCATGATTATTACTAAAATTCACAGCATTCACTTTAGAAAATGGTATTGTTCCGATTGATCGAGATTCATGATTTTTCATCAATAACTCGTATTTTGTTCGGCTATGAGAAGACATGAAAGTAATTCAGAATACTATTTAAAACCTTTCTCTCAATATTGCTGTTGTAGGAGCATATTTGAGATATGAAATGTAGAAAATATCTTCTCTAACATATTAACATCAATAATTTTCTCTCCGCATAACAACAATTTTGAACTGATTTTAAATAATGCAGAGTTGTAATCACTTACTGATTTGAAATCTTGTAGTCTCAAATCATCCACTCGAGCTTTAGGAAGAATAACTATTTTTTGATGATCATACCTCTCTTTCAAATTTTTTCCACAAGATACGAGGATCTTTTATTGTATGATACTCCATTTTCAATCCATCGTGAATATGATGACAAAGGAAAATCATAGCTTTTTCTTTGTCTTGACCAGATGTTGTATTTCCTTTTTTAATAGTCTCCCCAAGATTCATAACATCCGGGTGTATTTCAGCATCAAGTACCCATGACAAATAATTATTGTCGTTAATATCAAGAGCGAAAAATTATAATTTTGTGAGATTTTTCATGGCAATACTATCATAAAATATTATACTTATATTAGAAATTTAATAGATATTGAATACACAAAACAACATTAAATTTATTAATTATAACGAAGAAGGAAAAATCGACATACTTTTAGGACCTACCTTTAACAGGGAAAACAAAAGGAGCTCGTGCTGATAACGTGTTATGAAATTGAGGAGTACAACGGGAATATAGATATGAAAAATATAATATATTTTATATAATAATAATAAATAAATAAAAACTAAAATTATAAAATAAAATAACTAAAAACATAAAATAACCAAAATCATGAAATTGGATAATATGAAAATTAGTGGAAGTGGAATTCTCACAGTGATTTTAAGATCCACCAAATACCACTATTTATAGACAAAGTGACAAGTAGAATGTGGACTTATATGAACACAAACTCGAATAACTACAAGGCACATGGACAACATGAATGGTGACACATGGCCTTTGGGACAATAAGCAATGGGCATCTATTTTCTATTATAATATTCAAAATACTTTGAATGTTTAAAAAATATCTATTTTATTCCTTCAAATGTTGCTCTATCTTTAACATTTTATAAATATTTCAAAATTATAAGTAGAAATCTCCTTTAAAATATTGATGGAAATTAAAAGGTTATACAAGTTTAGTCTTTAAACTATAGCTTTTATGCAATCTTCACATTTTTGTTGGGGCTTTCGTCCAGCCCTTTGCTCTTTTCTCCCTCTGTACTTATTGATTTATTAATGAACGATGAGATGAGGATATGATGAAGGTGCTAAGGAGGCATTATAAAATTTTTTGTCTTTGCTGACGATTTTTTTGCCAACGCAACAAAAACTGTCAGCATAGCTATGTTTTGCCGATGCATTTTTAATGCATGGGCAGAATATCATATTTGCCGACAAAAATATATGCGTGGGCAAAAAGTTTTGTGGTCTTGGTGAAAATCATTAGGCTAAGTTTTTGTTTGACACTTATTTTAGTTTTGCATGGGCAGAAATTTTCAGTATCTACCGACACAATGTGTGGGCAAAAACCCCTTAAGCCCACATTTTAAGTTTTCGTATATTTTCTAAAAATCCTAACCCACCTCATTTTTTCCTCACATTTTATCCCCTGTTGTGATTGATGCCCTAAATCTAGTGGGTCTTGTAGTTTGTAATTGCAATGTACAAACAATTTATTTATTTAATAAAATATGTGATATTTTATTTGACATTTAGTAGGATTAACCCACAAAACTAATAAGCTAACATCTAAGGTTATCTTCTGTAGCTTAAACATGTATGCAGAGACATACATGTGGATCATGTTGAGGTGATAACCTAAATGATTTGTAGTAGATGGATAAGGTTGAATACCTTATCCATGTGTCACTACGAATACGACCCGCTTTGTAGATGTTACAATTGTTGTAAAGTGCTATAAATGATCTGATCCTGATCACTCATATGGAGACATTTGAACGTGGGTGTTCTATATAAAAGAGTTTGTATAAGACCAGACCACGAAATGAATAGTCTCTTTATATAACACTATTAATTGTAGAGACTTACACTACTAGGATGACCATAGGTGACATGACATGAATCCTGAGTGAGTGAACTCCTGTCTATGAAGGCGGTTCTTTGATTTGTATGGGTGAGAGTGGCCAGATCGCCGACTCAATAAGCCTACCATTTTAGGGATTCGTCTGATCGCACCGTTGACTGGTTATATCTAATAGACACAGAAATATATCTGTAGTGCGAAGAGTGCAGCTGTTGGTCTTTAATGGAGCGACCGACAGTTAATGAATGTTGGATCATTTAATTAAAAGAGTTTATTTAATTATCTATATACCATTGGAGCTTCAATCTACAGGTCCATAAGGTCCGCTCTATAGCTCAACAAAGATTATTGAGAATTAATTTTTGATTAATTTGAATTGTTCAAATTGATTGAGAGAATTAATTATATGTGATATAATTAATTTAACTTAATTATATATGATATAATTAATATAATGTATTTGATATATTATAATAAAAAGTTTATTTTAGAGGAATTAAATTTTTTAATGTGTTTCAAATACTAATTATATGAATGAGATTCACATAATTAAATTTAGTATAAATGTGATTTATATTAAATACCATGCATTATTGAGAGAAATAAAACTATAGGTTAAATTGTATTTGATACAATATAAAAACTATAGGTGATGTGTTATATTTGATATAACATATAGTTATATATACATATAATAAGTTAGTTGTTATATATATAGATATTATTTAAATTAGATTAATTTTAATTTTAAAATTAAAGGAAGGGAGTTACAACTTCCCTCCCTTTAATTTTCTCTTAGTTAGACGATCGTGGTAGAGGGGTTGTTCAGTTTTTACATTCTTCATCTTAAGAATATAGTAGAGAGGGCTCTGAAAAAAAAAAAAAAAATCTCTCTTTAGCAAAACGTAATTCTCCCAAGAAAATTTCCTTCCTCCCAAATTATCTCCCTCTTCCCAAAAGAACATAGAGCCCACACCTCCTGTGATTCTCATCTCCTACAGAGAATACAAAGGTTTATCTCTTGGTTGTATCTCTTTGGTTTGTTGTAATTTTTGAAAGATTGATGGTTCGAAGTGATTGTGACCTTTCGGGAGGATTTTCATGAAGATGAATAGTTTCTTCAAGGGTAAGTCGAATTCTAACCCTTCTTCCTTTCCTCTTATTCTAAAGCATGTTGTAAATTATTCTGTGCATATGCATAATTTGTTTGTACTGTAATTTTAGTTACTTTTAAAAACGAAAATGGGAATGATACGTGCTTCCGCATCGAAACTCACAGTTCCTTCACCCCTTATTTTGGATTTCCCTCTAACACTTTTTCCACATTTTAATATATTTTTTTTCTCCCCACAAAATATTATTTCCTCATTTTTTGGAGTCCCTAATCTCACTTTCCATTCTCTTCCTCTCCAATCTCACAATCGGTTGCACAACCTACTAAAGAACGTCCATCACTGTTGCTGCTGTCGTCGCATGCTGCCTATCGCACGCTGCTTTGTCACGAGCAACCCTATCGCACCTGTGCCATATGAAGCAGCCTAATCACATGCCTCCCCGTTGCACGACTGCTCGTCTACTGCCACCGGTGGAGTGATTTACCTATCACTTTCTCTCTTCGCCGTCACACGCCTACTTGCTCACTACCGGTGGAGTGATTTCATCTTTATTGGGATTGATGTCCTAAATCTCGTGCTCTTGTATTTTGTAATTGTATTTGTACAAAGATTTTATTTATCTAATAAAATAAGAGGTATTTTATTTAAATTTAGTTACATTAACACCAAAGCCAAAAAACTAAGATCCAAGGTTATCTGTTATAACTTAAACATGTATGTGGAGACAAACGTGTAGATCATGTTTAAGTGATAACTAGAATAGTCTAGAGTAAATGGATAAAGTTAGGTACCTTATCCTAGTGATACTATGAATATGACCTGCGTTGTAGTTCTTACAAATGTTATAAAATGCTACAAATAATCTGATCCTGATCATTTATGTGGAGACATGTGAGCGGGGTATCCCATACAAAGAGTTTGTACAAGACCGAACCACGAAATGGATAGTCTCTTTCTATAACACCGTTGTTAGAGGAGGCTTATATTTCACTAGGATGGCTATAGGTGACTTGACCTGAATCTTGAGTGAGTTGTGAACTTCTGCCTATGAGCGGTCCTCTAATCTGTATGGGTGAGAGTGACTAGATTCGCTGGCTCAATAAGCCTATCATTTTGGAGATTCGTCTGATTGGGGAGCTAGGAATATAGCTACATAAGAAGAAATCCACTCATTCCCTTCTATTAGGGTAACTAGAGAAATTGCTCCCTTAAGGACTAATTTCAGGGCTTGAACAATGTGGCACCATAACCATCTCCTGGCTGAGAGGGGTTTAATCATAGTTGGACTATAACTATTGTTCATTTGAGGGATCAGTAGTACTTAAAGAGTTAGATGTAACTATAAAGGCAAAATAGTAATTTTGGTCCAACTGTACTTATGAGTAATTTGTAAAGGGTCAATGCTATGTTGATTGTATATATCTAAAGGACATAAAAATATATCTATATTGCAAAGAGTGCAATTGTCAGTTTTTAGTGGATTGATCGGTAGTTAATAAAGGTTGATTAATTTAAAGAGTTTAATTAATTAATCAATATCATTGGAGCTTCAATCTATAGGTCTATAAGGTCCCCTCATTAGCTCAATTAGGATTAATGAGAATCAAATTAATTCTGAATTAGTTTGAATTGTTCAAATTAAGAGAATTAATTATATGGATATAATTAATATAATGTATATGATTTATATAAAATTATTCAAATATTTCTTTCTCTCATTAAAACTTTATATAATTAATATAATGTATATGATTTATAGTTTTTATTTTATTTCTCTTTTTTGATTTTTGCTTCTTCCGTCCCTATTTTCATTTTTTTATTTTATTTTCTTTCTTGGTTTTTGCTTCTTCTCTTTTTATTTTATTTTATTCTTTCTTTTATCCGATTTTTGCTTATTTTCTTTCATTTCCTTCTTTTCCCCTTTCTTTTTCTTTCCTTTATTTTTTCTTTTCTTTCATTTCTCTTCTTTCCTTTTCTTTTCTTTTTTTAAATTTCCTTTTCTTTCTTCTTTTTATTTTTATTTTCTTTCTTCAACTCTTACTTATTTCCTTTTTTATTTTTATTTTCTTCCCTTTCTTCCTTATCTTTTTTTTATTATTTTATTTTCTTTTCTTTCTCCGATTTTTTGCTTCTTCATTTTCTTTTTCTTTATTTTAGTTTTTTTGTTTTTGCTTCTGCACTTTCTCTTATTTTTAAAATTTTTCTTTCCTTTATTTGATTTTTTTTCTTCTTCCCCTTTTTTTCACAAGAATTATGAGGTTGAGTTCCATATGCAGGACTTGAAAATACCCAATTCATAAGTGACTTAACACCAACAAGCCAATCATCAAGTTCGATTATTATAACAAATAATAAATATAAATAGCAAATGAAAGTCTATCAGTAATAGCCATTAATATTTTCTATCATTGATAGCTTAATCTGATTATATTTTCGTAGTTAATAGCCACTTATAGAAATCCATCATTGATAGCCAACTTAGTGAATTTAATTAATAAAGTTGAATCTCAAACTAAAATGTAAGTGGAATGCTTAGAAGTTATCACTAATAACATGTTTATCAGCGATAGAAGCTATCATCGAAAAGAAAAGAGACTTATAAATGTTTGAAAAGGATAAGAAAGAGGCAAAAAGGTGTTCAGTGGCTATGATTGATAGAAACTACTACTGATAGCATGTTATCAGTGATAGAAGCTAATACTAATAGCATGTTATCGATGATAGAAGCTATCCAATAGCACGTTACGGGTGATAGAAGCTACCACTGATAGCACGTTATCGGTGATAGAGAACTATCACTGATAGCATGATATCAGTGAAATCATTGATAGCATCTATTAGTGATGTTATCAGTGAAAGAAGCTATCACTGATAACCACAATATGAGTGATGTTAGTGATATTAGTGATAAAACTTAGGTGATATCTATATATCGAGTTTCTTTCAAAAATGATAACCAGTTATAAAAGTCTATTATTGATATCCTTAAGTGTTAATATTTCAAGGTTGATTCTAATTGATGAAAGTCTATTAGTGATAACGATTGATAGCTGCTATCAGTGATAGCCATGATAAGAGATTATTAGTGATAACTACTATGGTAATCAAAGTTGTTGGTCTTCTTTCAAAGTTGATCATTATTTATAAATCTATCATTGATAGCCACTGATAGCCTTAAGTAGTAATATTTCAATGTTGATTCCAATTGATGAAAGTGAATCAATGATAGCTACTAATAATTGATAGCAAATTAAAAGCTAATTTCAAGATTGTATTAGTTTTTCTCAAATTGAAAGCTATCATTGATAGCAACTATCATCGATAGTAATTGATAGAAGCTATCAACGATAGTAGCTATCCGTGGTTATCACTGATAGCTGCTATCAGTAATAGCTTTTAATTTGAGAAAACTGGGAAGAAGCGAATAAAATGGTGGCTAGGCATGAGTTTTTTAGTCTTTTACAATTTTTTGATCTATATATGCAATTATTTTATCCTTGTACTACATATTCTATTATTTTGGGCTTGAATTCTATTTATGCAACTAGCCATTTTAAATTTGAGAGAGCTATTTTATAACTTCCCCCCTTTAATCTCTCAATCTAAGGGACGTGAAAAGAGTTCCATGTTTTTTGTTCACAGAGTGGTTTTGATTCTTCATCTTCTTCCTCCTACGTTTTAACCTCGAGTGTTCAAAAAAAAAAAAAAAAACTCTCTGTGAAGATTGTGGTTCTCTCTATCTCCTTTCTCCCAAATTTGATCTATAGCGAGCCCACAACTCCGCTTCGCTTCTCATCCTAGAGAATAAAGAAGAAGCCCTCGTGGTGGTGTTCGGGTTTTTTTAATGTTGTACATTTTTGTGTTGGTGATCCCCAGGAAGGATCGATCTCGTGCTGTGGATTGAGAGGAAGCAAGAAGAACGTCATTATTCAAGGGTGAGTAGAATTCTCTTTCTTTTCTCCTTTTTAAGCATGCTGTTTTTTAGAATGTTTATCCTGTAAATTTCGTTTCGTGTTCTTCTTTGTATTTTTTGTTTAAAAATCAAATTGAAAATTGAATCACATGACGTTCATACGCTTCTGCACGGGAATTTACATATCCTTCAATTGGTATTATAGTCAAATTGTACGATTTTAATTTTCTAATTTGATTTGAAAATCAAAGTTTAGGTGGGATTTCTCATTATGCGTTATAAATGTGATGAATGTTTCTACATTATGAATGTGTGTTTTGCAATTGGGCATTTTTCGAATGTTGGTACCTTAGAATTTATCGCTTTAATTCTGATTAAAGTTGTAAAGGGTCCATCGTTTTGAGCGTTTATTTTATTGCTATCGAGTCTGTAAGTTCAAGTCTCACTTTTGGCAAGTGTTGCTGAGGATCAAGATGAAGAATGTTGCAATTTGGTGCAAGTTCAATGTTATACCCTAGCATTGCAACGTTCCGATGTTGAAGGCGCGCGAGTCCATTCGTGAGGTCGTGAGTTCGAGCCTGGTTTTGGTTTTTTGCAGTATTTTTATTTCTTTTATTAATTAGATTAATATAAAATTAGCTATATTAATTTAATTAATTTTTTAGGGGTGCTAAAATTCGGTCCAATTTGCTGTTTAATTTAACTTTGGTATTTGACGTATGGTTAAATTAAATATATGTAGCATAATGTATGCCATATGGTTTTATTTGAAATTCCCACTTTAGGATAAACATTATTCCTGCATCATATTTAATATAAGCGTTATATTATATAGTTGTATGAATTATTAACATGCTCATGTATTTTTAATATAAGAGTTATATTATGAATACATGTTTGATATAGTTTTATTAACTTAATATAAAAGTTATATTATTAATGAAAAACATGATTACACATCCTTTATATAAAAGTTATATGATATGATAGCATGCATTACATATCCATGCATAATTTATACCATAACTGTTATGATATATAATATGGATGGATGGTTGTATGTTAATTTTATTTTCATTACCTTATTATATAAATGTTATGTATGTAAAAGTTATATGATATGATAGCATGCATTACATATCCATGCATAATTTATACCATAACTGTTATGATATATAATATGGATGGATGGTTGTATGTTAATTTTATTTTCATTACCTTATTATATAAATGTTATGTATGTAAAAGTTATATGATATGATAGCATGCATTAATAATATGTACATGCATAATTTATATTATAACTGTTATATAGTATGGATTGATGAATGTATGTTAATTTATTTTCATTACCTTACTATATAAATGTTATGTATGTAGTAATGAAAATGGAATGCATGAAGCATAACTCCACTTTAGTAAAAATATAATTGTTATATTTTTTAAAAGTACGTCATTAGATGCATTTATAGGTTTTAATTGTTTCATTAAACTTTATGATTGTCATAAGTTAAATAACATTAGAATTAAAATTTATAATAAAGAGTTGCATGCAAATAAAGGTTAATTTTTTTTAAATAATATAAAATTGATTTCACATTAGACCTATGTTCATAATATTTCTAATATGGTTAGAAATATGTTTTATCTTTTAATTCCATTTAATAGGATTAAATTGGATTCAAATAAAAGATTAAATTTATAAAAAATTTGTCCATAAGGGACCTTTGTCTAAGAAAAGTTCTATCTAGGCTGGGGTATTTAACTTGACGGAAACGGAACACCCTTACTTGGGACTGACGTGAAAGGTGAATTAGATAAATTTTTTATAAGCATGCAATGAATGAGTAAAGTTTACTAAAGTGTTTAATAAACTTAAATCAACATTGTTAAACTAACGTGTAATTGTTACATTTAGCAAAGTTAACAATCACTTAATAAACATTATTAGTCAAATTTTTCTAAGTTAATCAACCCTAGGTAAAACATTGAGTGGGAGGAAAATGTTGTATGTAATACTTCCATTTCCTTTCACATTTCTCCCTAAAAATTTATACCGTGAGATCTATGTTTGGCCTAGGCACCTTTGCTTAGAGATGTCCAATTTCCCAATGGGGACGGGGCCCATGGAACTTTCCCTGATTAGGCGGGGAATGGGGGAAAAAAAATTTTCGTGAGCTAAATGGGGATACGGGGACAGTGAATGCATTCCCCGTCCCCGACCCCACCCCGTTCCCCATCCCCGCCTCGATAAACTTTTATGTATTTAGTTATCTAATGTTATGTTATTATTATATTATATAAATATTACATTTAAATTTCAAATTGATATTTATTGGGAAACATAATGAATATGTTTAAAATTGAATGTTTATATTAGATTATATATGTGAATAATTTGATTTAATTTATTTATTTCTAACTAAAAACTTATTTAGCTTTTTGAAGCCAAATTTGACTTTAAATCCAAATTGTCAATATAAACTAGCCATAATAAAAAATTTAGTGATAAAGTTAATTATTAATTAAAATTTTCTCACATTAATGATTTAAATTAATTAGCTTTTTACAAAAAAAAAAAAAAAAAATATCCGGAAAAAATTCCCCGTAGGGAACCCTATTCCCGTGGGGAATTTCACGGGGATGGGGAATGAAATGGGGAGCAGGGACGGGGATGAGTAATGATATCCTCTGCCCCGCCCCGCCCTGCCCTTTGGATATCTCTACCTTTGCTTGTGTCTCCCTACGGATGGTGTTTGTATAGGTCAATAACAAAGGTGAATGGAAAGAGTGCTTATAGTAAATGGGAGAGGGACATGTGTCAACACATCCCATGGTCTCCTTCATTAATTTACAGTAAACATTCATGCTTCGCCTCGAGGCACCTTTGCTTGTGTCCTTATACGGATCATGTTTGCATGAAATTTTACTCAAACTTCAGAAATGGATAGGATTACTTTAGTTTTAGTTGACTCATTAAGGTAGAACTCTAAAATCTAAAATGAAGAGTTATACTTACAAGAAATTGTTAAGTTAACGACTTCTAGATCGAAAAATGCTGACTAATTATTATAGGAATAAAAGTTATTCTGGTGTAATTATTAGTTGAGATTGTCTCAATTAAATGAATGAGTAATTGATAACTTTACGATGGCTTTTATCTTGATTCACTGAAGCATCATTGTAATATAGATGTCACTTAGGGTACATTAATTTTTTTTGTTAAATTGATTGGTTTGAATTGGGTAATGCATGAATAACTAATATAAATAAACTTTTTGGTTTCAACAACTATCATCATGACGAGTGCTACTTTAAACTTGCTTTCTGCTAATAAACTGAACGACGATAATTACACAAGTTGGAAGAAAATTATTAACACTGTGCTAATTATAGATGACTTGAGATTTGTCCTTGTTGAGGAGTGTCCTCACGTCTTGGCCAGGTTATCTGAAATCTTGGTTAAGAATCATGAACTTATGATCACAGCTCGTGAGATCATGGATTCGCTGAGGGAGATGTTTGGACAATTGTCCACACAACTCTGCTATGACGCTCTTACGTACATCTTCAATGCCCGTATGAAGGAAGGGGCTTCTGTTTGTGAACATATTTTGGAAATGATGGTCCACTTTAATGTGGCAGAAATGAATGGATTTGTTATCGATGAAACCAGTCAGGTTAGCTTCATCTTGGAAACTCTGCCTAAGAGTTTCCTTCAGTTCCATAGCAACGCTGCTATGAATAAGCTTAACTACAACCTAGCCACCCTCCTGAACGAGCTGCAAACATACCAATCCTTGATGAAAGTTAAAGAACAGAAGGATGAGGTAAATGTTGCCTCATCCTCAAAGAAGTTCAACAGAGGTTTGACCTTTGGAACAAAGTCTGTACATTCTTCTTTTGGCACCAAAAAGTGGAAGAAGAAGAAGAGAGGTCAGGGGAAAACTAACCTCGTGCTATTCAAAAGGGCAAGAAGGCCAATGTTGCTAAGGGAATCTGTTTCCACTGCACCCAAGAAGGACATTGGAAGAGGAGCTGTCCTATATATTTGTCAGAAAAGAAGAAGGCCAAACAAGGTAAATATGATTTCCTCGTTATGGAAACTTGTTTAGTGGAGAATGATAATTCTGACTGAATAGTAGATTCAGGCGTCACTAATCATGTTGTTCTTTCTTTCAGGGAATTAATTCCTAGCAGCAGCCAGCGACTGGGGAGATGACGATGCACGTTGGAACTAGGCATGTCGTCTCGACTATGGTAGTGGGAGGGCTTCGGTTGATTTTACAAATCTTACTTATTATTAGATAATATGTATGTAGTTCTTGATTTGAAAAGGAACTTGATTTCTATAAAGTGTTTGTTAGAACAAAACTATACTTTAAATTTTGTTGTAAATAAATTGTTTATTTACAAGCATGGTGTTTAAATTTGTTGCAAATCTCGAAGATAACTTTTATGTGTTAAGGTCGTGAGCATTTAAGGCTCTCCTTAATACTAAAATGTTTAGAACTACGGTAACTCAAAATAAAAGATAAAAAGTTTCTCCTAAAGAAAATGGCCAACTTTGGCACCTAATATTAGGTCACATAAATCTTAATAGAATTAAGAGGTTAAGCGAGCTAGAAGAAAATTCTTTACCAGTATGTGAGTCATGTCTTGAAAGCAAAAAGACTAAAAGACCTTTTACTGAAAAAGGTCATAGAGCCAAAGAGCCCTTAGAACTTGTACATTTAGACCTATGTGGTCCTATGAATGTTAAGGCAAGAGGATGATTTGAATACTTCATCACTTTTATAGATTATTGTTCAAGGTATGAGTATGTTTACTTAATGCAACAAAAGTCTAAAGCCCTTGAAAAGTTCAAGGAGTACAAGGATGAAGTTGAAAATGCATTAGGTAAAATAATTAAAACACTTCGAACTGATCGAGGTGGAGAGTGTTGGTTATATGTTCTAAAACTTGCAGTTTGTAAACTTTAAACATATTCTATTTGCAATAAAGTTATTGTTGAGGTTTATTCAATAAAGTTGTTATTGAATATGTAAATTGTAATTTTAGATTTCTAAATCCAATAAACTAACGAATCCATGACTACAAACATGAATACTTAAACTTTATGTAGAGACATAAATGAGGATCAAGTTTGAGTATATAGTCAAAATGATATATAAGCATATGGGTAGGGTTGGGTACCTTATCTTGGGGACACTATGGATGCAGCTCACTTTGTATATTGATAGAAATGATGTGATCCAAAGTCGTTCATGTGGAGACATGCGAGTGGGGGAATCCTATGAAAAAGATGTTTACGTAAGACCGGACCACGAAATAGTCACTTTTTTTTTTTTTTTTTTTTATAACGACCATTCACTATTAAAACTGACCATTTCAATTCGATGACCTAAGGTAACTTGATCTCGGTCCTGAGCTAACTATGAATTTTTGTTTTTTCGGAATTATCCTTTAATCCGCATGGGTGTGGGTAGTTCAATATTGCCGCTCAATAAGCCTTCCATTTTAGGGGTAAAACGGAATAGATAAACGGGGACATATCCTACAAGATAGAATTTTAGGGTTAGTACATAGGTTATTCCTTAAGTATTGTTTCTAGTCTTGAACAAGGGGCCCCACCCTCTCTATGGATGAGAAAGACTCGGTTTATTGGTAGGACCATAAACCAATTGTTCATTAGTGGATCAGTGGATACTTAAGGAGCAAGATGTATTACAGAGGTAA
Source organism: Benincasa hispida (assembly GCF_009727055.1). Lineage (NCBI taxonomy): Eukaryota > Viridiplantae > Streptophyta > Magnoliopsida > Cucurbitales > Cucurbitaceae > Benincasa > Benincasa hispida. The sequence goes on from NC_052351.1 coordinate 46,447,463, forward strand.
AACGACAATTTTGACCCAATTGTAAATATGAACGACATGTGAAGGATCGACTTATTAATAATAGTTAAATCAAATGGACAAAAATATATCTACAGTGAGAAGAGTGCAACTATTAAGCTATAGTGGAGTGTCTCGGTAGTTAAAGAATATAGATTCATTCGGTTGAAGAAGTTTAGCAAATTGATTCCAAATTGTTGTAGCTCATGATCTGTAGGTCCATTAGGTCCCTCTACTAGCTTGTAAATGGATTAAACCTTAGAATAGCGTGTTGAGAGAATTTGAAATGTTCAAATTCGATTTAGAGTTTGGATTATTATATTCGATATAATTAACATTTAATTAACGAATAAAATGGTATTGGAGAGTTGAAAATATTCGAATATGATTTAAATATTAATTACATGAATAGGGATTCATGTTCAGAATAGGTGTTTTATCAATTTAATATTTGATATTAAATTAATTAATTATTTAAAATAAATTATTTGAATATGAAAATTTCAAATTTAGAACTATTCAATTTATTTTAAATATAATTTGATTTTATCGAAAAATTAAATTTAATTAAAAGAAATATGATTAAATTAATGGAAAGTGTGTTTTTCCCACATTTTTCCATTTCAATTACACCTAACCCACTTATTTGGTGGGATATTTAGTGTCAATCTCCCATTTAACTAAATTGCATGTTTAATATACATAAATACAAGTTATTTCAGGAAAAATGAGCATGGAAACTGAATTTTTAAAGAAAAAAAATATTTCTGTCAAATTTTCTCTCCAACTGTCAAAATCCATCTCAAAATTCCTCTCAATTTGGATCCCACAATTCCAATCTAAGGCCTGAGATTAGTAGAGAAGATCTTTGTGGTAATCTATAACAAGTTCTTGAGAAGAAATCACAGGTTGATTGGAGCAATTTGGAGGAATTTACAAAGGTATTCTCTTGAAACCCTAAAATCTGGAAAACCATGAATATGCATGCTAATCCACTAAAATTGATGTAGTTAGAGTGCTTCAGATCCTAATAGCTTCTGTTGGTTGAATGTCAACTCCATTAGAGAGTATATGGATTTAAAATTCCAAGACTATTTGATAGAATATGGAATTGTATCCCAAATCTCAGTATCTGGTACACCTCAGCAGAATGGTATATAAAAAAAGGAGAAACCGAATGGTTCGGTCTATGATGAGTGATGCTCATTTATTTGATTCGTTCTGGGTTTATACAATACTGACTGCAATTTATATTTTGAACTGTGTTCCATCTAAGAGTGTTTCTGAAACACCTTTGGAGTTATAAAATGGTCGTAAAAGTAGTTTACACCATTTTAGGATTTGAGGTTGCCTAACACATGTGCTTGAGGCTAATCCTAAGAAATTGGAACCTCATTCAAAATTATGCCTATTTGTAGGTTGCCCCAACGGAGAATAGAAGAAATCCTACTTTCATACAATATCTTAATGCAATTATATGTAATGATCAATAAATTGAGTTTAGTTGGATCTATAAACGTATCAAAATCCGAGCAACAATCTAATTTTTTCGATAAATATTTGTATTGGAATTGACGACCAACCACTACCAATATTAGTGTTTATTAGTGTTGAATATAAATGAGGCATGGTCAAGTGGTAAGGCAACGGGTTTTGGTCCGGCTATTCGGAGGTTCGAATCCTTCTGTCCCAGAGTAAAAAATATGTTGTAACAATCCTAAAAGAAAGTTACATTCGAGATTGGACTAAGAAAGGGAAGGAAGAAGGCGAGTCAGTATGCTAATGCCCCATCCTCAAATCAATCTTTCCCATAGGTTATTGTCCCAACGAATAAGTAATTGTTGGAGTGAAAGCTTCATATAATTCGAAAAAGCAAGAGCAGCAAGTCCAAGTAAATAAAATATGAAAAAAATACGTAATTTTTTTAGGATTAAACGAAAGGATTCACAAATAAAAGTGCTAATGCTACAACCGGTCCATAAATAGTTAAAGCTTCCATAAAAGCCAGACTAAGCAATAAAGTACCTCAGATTTTTCCCTCCACCTTGGGTTGTCTCGCGATCCCTTCTACAGCTTAGCCCGCAGTAGTACCTTGACCAACCCCAGGTCCAATAGAAGCAAGCTCGACAGCCAACTCAACAGTAATAACGGAAGTGGCAGAAATTAGTGGACTATCATGAGAGGTGGTTACTTCTGTGATTCTAAAGATAATAAAGTATTTGTATCGACAAACACTACATTTTTAGAAGAGGACCACATCAAGGAGTACAAACCGCATAGTAAGATAGTATTAAATGAACTTTTGGGCGAAACCACTGAACCTTCAACAAGAGATGTTGAAGAATCTAGTACATCAACAAGAGTCGTTGATGTTGGTTCATCTAGTAGATCACATCCACCTCAACCGTAGAGAGAGCCTCGACATAGTGGGAGGATTGTGAACTCACCTGCTCATTATATGAGTTTAACAAAGACCCTAACTGTCATATCTATTAGAGGAATTGAGGATCCATTGTCTTATAAATAGGCAATGGATGATGTAGATAAACATGAATGGATCAAAGCTATGGATCCCGAAATGGAGTCTATATACTTCAATTTAGTATGGGATCGTGTAGATGAACCTGATGGGATAAAACATATAGGTTACAAATGGATTTACAAGAGAAAAGGGGTGCTAATGGTAAGGTTCATACCTTTAAGGCTACATTGGTGGCAAAGGGTTATACCTAGGTTGAGGGAATTGACTATGAGGAGACTTTCTCACCTATTTCCATGTTAAAGTCTATCCAAATACTCCTATCTATTGTCGCATATTATGACTATGATATTTGGCAAATAGACGTCAAAGCTGCTTTTCTGAATGGCAACTTGAGGAAACCATCTTTATGCAACAACTAGAAGGATTTATAACCCAAGGTCAAGAGCAAAAAGTTTGCAAGCTTAAACGATCTATTTATGGACTGAAAGAAGCTTATAGATCTTAGAATATAAGGTTTGATACTGCAATCAAATCTTATGGCTTTGATATGAAGGAACTCTCATCAAAGAGAACTAGTGAGCGGAAGCTAGATCGATCCAAGCCCATTGTGATAGAATTAAATGCATTCACAAACATACAAACAAGTTATGCATCTTCTTGTTGGGGTTGATGCCCTAAACTGTCGTTGGGTCCTATAGTTTGTAAACACCTGAATTGAACAAACGCTTGTGATGTAATAATATGAGATATGTTATTCACTGTTGTCTATGAAACATGAGATGTTTTAATTGCTTTACCACAAACCAATAAAGTAAGATCCCTGGTTGTCGTTGTAACTTAAAGATGTATGTGGAGACACAAGTGGATCATATTTTATGTGATAACCAAAATGGTTTGTAGTATATGAATATATGAGGGAAACCTTATCCTGTGACACTATGGATGCGGCCCGCTTTGTAGATAGTTACAAGTGTTGTGATGTGCTACAGATAGTCTGATCCTGATCATTCATGTGGAGACCTGCGAGCGGAAGTGTCCTATACAAAGGAGTATGTATAAGACCAAACCACGAAGTGTTTAGTCTCGTTATATAACGCCTCATGACAGAGCCTTCACTTCACTAGGATGACCATAGGTAACATGACTTTAATTTTGAGTGAGTGGAAACTCTTGCCTTTGAGGGTGGTTCTTTGATTTACATGGGTGCGAGTGGCCAGATCGCCGACTCAAACCTACAACTTTAGGGATTCGTCTGATTGGGGAGTTGGTAACTCAGCTACACAAGATGGAATTCACTACTTCCTCGAAGCAGGGGTAAGTAGATAGATTACTCCCTTAAGGGTTGATTTCAGGGTTTAAACGATGTGATGCCACATACCATCTCATGGCCCGAGAGGTGTCCACTCATAATAGAACTATGATATATTGTTCATTAGAGGGATCAATGGTACTTAAGGAGTTAGATGTAACTACAGAGGCAAAATGATAAATTAGCCCAGTTGTACTTACGAGCATCTGTGTTATCGTACGTTGATTGGTTATATCTGATGAATATAGAAATATATCTATAGTGAGAAGAGTGCAACTGTCGGTCTTTAGTGGAGTACCTGACAGTTAATGGATGGTGGACCTCGTGACTAAAGAGTTTAGTCAGCTATTCACGTACCATTGGAGCTTCAAGCTACAGATCCATAAGGTTCCTTGGTAGCTCAATGGACTCGAGTTGAGAATAAGTCTTTGGGTCAGTTTGAAGTGTTCAAATTGACAAGAGTGAGTTTGATTATATATGATATGATTAAACTGGTTCAATTATATTTGATATAGTTGACATGATGCATGAGATACATTAATTGGAGGAAAATGATATAAATATTATTTATATCAAGTAAAGGAGAAAATGACTATAGTTTAAAACTATAGGTTATAAATATAATATGATAAGTTAGTTATTATATTTATTTATAATTAAAAAAATTATGAAATAATTGTTGGTGGTTTCTCCTTAACCGTGCGTGAAAGTGAGAGGTTGCTTTATTCAGTTTTCATAACTGAAGGATAAAATGAAAAATGTTTTCATTTTGGAAATGAATCCTAGTATCTCTTAATTTAGTTGTACACTGCCTATCGTTTAGCTCACAAGAGACTACACGACAACTTCAAGTGTTTGTCTAAACGATCGCATAGGTTTTACTAAACGATCGCATAACTTTTATTAAACGATCATGGCGAGCGAGCTTCATTAAATGATAGTGTAAACGATCACACCTGATTTACTAAACGATTGTATACCTTTACTAAACGATCAAGCACCATAGTCTATACGATAGACACAAACCTCTCCCACTCGCTTGGTTGTTGAGTGCGATCGTTGTTTCCTCCTTCCCTCTACCAAATCCAACAGTGCCCTCACCTCTTGGATTCTCTCTCCGAAAATACCAAGGTCATTGAGTGATGGTATCCCAGTTGTTACTTGTTCGTGGAGAAGGTTATTCGTGATTGACTAGGCAATACACTAAACGATTGCGTTGGTGTTTGTAGCGACAGTGAGAGGTGCTGATCCAAGGCTTCACGAAAGCGAGAGAAAGACAGAAGAAGAGTTCTTTAAAGGTAAGTCTCTCATCCATTTGTATTTATTTATAGAAGCATGCCGTAATTTGTTCTGAAATGCATAACTTGTTTGTATGTTTGTGAATGCTTGTAATTCTGTCACAATGAATTTGGAACGATCTTGCTTCCGCTCATAGGTTCTCTTTGATAAAAGTTCCTTCAATTGGTATTAGAGCCAGGTTCTGATATTCCAAATCCATTGTTGAATATAATAACATTTACATTCTTGATGGGTGAAAGCATGTCTACATTCTGTTTAAGTGTTAAATATGTTTGTGGATGTGAATTAATGGAGTTTTCTGTGATGGTCACCTCTGGTTATTGAGTTCTTTTACATTCAAAGTTAATTATAAGGCCCCTTATGTTTTTAGGCATATTAACTTGCTATCGAGTCTATAATTCAAAGTGTTTGAGTCAGTATGAGTCACCCGTGATGAAGTTTCAAGGCAAGGAGTTGCTTTGCACTTCGAGGAATAAGAAGACCAAGTGTTGGTTAGATCGTGTAAACGATGGGGTAAGCGATCGTTGAGTATGGGATACTCGGCAGCAAGGTTGATGCGCGCACACTAAACGATCGTGTAGCTTAGCAAGCATCATCGCTTAGTCACTAACTACACGATCGCGTAGTAAAAGTTACTTAAGCGCTTGCTCTATGATCGTCTAAATGATCGTGCTTCACAACAACGTTGTCGTCTAAGCGATCGTTTAGACTTGTGCGTTTAATGTTAGTGCGCTAAGCAATTGAGTGCCTTATGCTTCATCGCATTGTAAAAGTTACTCGATCGTAGTTGAGCGATCGTGGTTACTCAGCCAGTTTACTAAACAATCATGGAGGCTTTGCCTGGGCGGTTCAAGACCCGATTCGCTTGTGAACCGGTTTGCTCGAAGGATTTATGTAATAGATAGAATTTAATTTTCGCTTTTTTAGGCTCATCATCCCGGTTCATTAGTCTTGGGTGAATGCACATGAGATATGTTTTATTATATATCATATGGTATGTCATATAGTTGAAATCCTACCTTAGGTTATGCATTGGTCATGCATCATCTCTATATTGTAAGAGTTATGATATAGTAGTTTGTACGACTTAAAATTACATAAGAGCATGCTCATACATCATATAACATAAAAGTTATATTTATGCATACATAGACATGCATTATATTTATATTATAAGTGTTATAGTATAAGGGTGTATGGAAACATGTTTGCTTAGTTCATTACCAAGTATATAAGAGTTATATAGAGTAATGAATGGGCATTGCATGAAGCATGACACATAGGTTAAATTTATAAGAGTTATAAATACCTAGTTATGCATAGCAATGTGAATGGGTTTTGGTTGTTTCTTTTATAAGTGTTATAAGGGAAATTAGAACTAAAATCAATAAGAAAGACATGCATGCGAACTTAGGCTTGAATCATGGTTTTAAAAGAGTTTTAAAACTTAGTGGAGATAGACCTAAGATCACGATTCTAATGAGATTAGCAACCTAGGGTTTAATCTTTTAATCAATTTAATAGGATTAAATTGACTAATAAAATATTAAACATGTAGCAAATCTATCTATAAGGGACCTTTTGTCTAAGGCGGGTTCTGTCTAGGCTGGGGTACTTAAGCTGACGGAAATGGAACACCCCTACCTGGGAACCTACTTGGAAAGCTGAATTAGATAGATTTGATACATACATGCAAATTTAAGGATGGTCCATTTAAAGAGTTTAATGGGACTTGACTTGAACTTGTTTAATTTCAAAGACAAAAGTTTTTTTTAGTAGATTAAACTAACTTATAAAATCAATAGCCAGATGGTCACCCTCTAGGTAGAACATTCAGTGGGAGGTACTTGGGGTATATGATACTTCACTTAAACCTCTTCAGGTTTCTCTCTTTATGTTCACACCGTGAGATCTATCCTCGGCCTTGTGGCACCCTGGAAGTGTCCCCCTAAAGGATGGTGTTTGGGTAGGTCAATACCAAGGTGAATGGAGAGAATGTTCATAGTAAGTGAGAACAGGACGTGCGACAACATATCCCATGGTCTCTCTCGTTAGGTTGGATAACGTTTCTGTGCATCGCCTCGAGGCACCTGGGAGTGTCCCCCAATAGGATGGCAGTTTTGCACGACCCTTTATCTTATCTCCTGTATAGGATAAGGTCGCTTTAGTCTCTTGTCCTAATCTGCTTTTTCCCTACGGTGAGCACATTAGGGCGGGACTCTAGGGCCGAAAATGAGGGGGTTACACTTATGCAAAATTGTTAATGGTTAATAGTTCTAGACCCAAAAATGGTGACTGTTAGGGTCAGTTACAAGAGTTGTTTCTGCCTAATGGTTGAGAGTGTCTAAGCCTAGTGAAGGGGCAATGATCACCCCACCGGTGACATTTATCCTCCCTCGCTGGGGCATCATTTCGAAATATATGTATTTTCACTTAGGGTACATGAAAACTATTTTGCTAAAACCAAAATTGGTGTTAAAAGTGGTATTGTATAGACTCATTAAGTTTGTTCATTTTTCAACAACGTTAGAATGGCTACAGCCACATTAGCTTTACTAAGTGCCGAAAAACTGAGTGGTGAGAATTACGCTTGTTGGAAACATATGATCACTACCATTTTAATCATCAATGACCTGAGGTTCGTCCTTACGGAGGAATGTTCTTCTAGTCCACCTCAGAATGCCACTTGAAATGTTCGGAAGGCTTATAAGCGTTAGACACGGGTGAACGAGAAAGCCCAAGCTTATATGTTGGCTAGTCTTAAAGATGTTTTGGCCAAGAAGCATGAGCCTATAGCCTCAGCACATGAGATCATGGAGTCCCTGCGAGGAATTTTCAGATAACCGTCTGGACAGCTCAAACACAAAGCTCTCAAATGCATCTTCAACTCTAAAATGGAGGAAGGCACCTCTGCTCGTTAACATGTGTTGAACATGATGGTCCATTTCAATGTGGCTGAGATGAATGGGTCATACATCGATGAGGGCAGCCAGGTTAGCATCATTCTACACTCGTTGCAAGATAGTTTCTTGGATTTTATTAGCAATGTTGTGCTAAACAAGGTAGACTATACCCTTACAACTCTCCTCAATGAGTTACAGACATTCCAATCCTTGCTAAAAAGTAAGAAGAAAAAGGGAGGTGAGGCCAATGTTGCTTCATTTTCAAAGAAGTTCCATCGAGATTCGACCTCAGGAACAAATTCTGCATCTTCTACTTCTAACACTTCCAAGTGGAAGAAGAAGAAGGGTGGTAAGGAGAAGGGGATGGCACCTGCTAACCCACAGCCTCTCGCCCAGTGGGGTAGACGACCAACGCCGGTTGACAAAAAAAAATGTTTCTATTGTAACCAGGATGGGGCACTGGAAGCGGAATTGTCCTCGCTGGATAAAGGAGAAGAAGAAGGCTAAGGCCAATGGAAAACAAGGTAAATATGATTTACTAGTTTTAGAAACTTGTTTAGTGGAGAATGATGATTCTTCCTGGATTATTAACTCTGGGGCCACTAATCATATTTGTTCTTCTTTTCAGGGGATTAGATCCTGGCGGCAGCTTGAGGCTAGAGAGATGACGATGCGAGTATGTACCGAGCACATCGTCTCAATTAGGCAGTGGGAGGGCTCTAGTTGACTTTACAGAAGAGATTTATCATTTTTGAATGATGTGTATGTAGTTCCCGAGTTAAAGCGGAACTTAATTTCTGTAAAATTCCTGATACAATGTAAATCTACTCTTCATTTTGATTTAAATAAAGTATTTATTCATAAAGATAGTATTGATATTTGTTCAGCAAAACTGGAAAACAACTTGTATCTGCTAAGGCCGTTAGCAACAAGTTCCCTCCATAACATAGAGATGTTTAAAACTACCGTAACTCAAAATAAACGACAAAAGGTTTCTCCTAAAGAAAATGTCCAACTTTGGCACCTTCGATTAGGACACATCAATCTCAATAGGATTGAGAGATTAGTGAAGAATGGACTTCTAAGCGAGTTAGAGAAAAATTCTTTACTTGTGTGCAAATCTTGCCTTGAAGGCAGGATGACTAAAAGACCTTTTATTGGAAAAGGTTATCGAGCCAAAGAGCCTCTAGAGTTAGTACATTCTGACCTTTGTAGTCTGATGGATGTGCGAGCCAAGGGAGGCTATGTGTACTTCATCACTCCTGTGAATGAAAAACTTCTTGAAAGAAGATTTATTGATGATTACTCTCGGTATGGGTATGTTTATTTGATGCAACGGAAGTCTGAATCCTTTGAAAAGTTGAGAGAGTTCAAGGCTAAAGTTGAAAATGCATTAGATAGACGAATTAAAACACTTCGATCAGATTGGGGTGGAGATTTTTTGGATTCGGAGTTCCAAAACTATATGATAGAACATGGAATCATTTTCCAACTCTCAGCGCCGGGTACACCTCAACAGAATGGTGTGGCAGAGAAGAGAAATAGAACCTTGTTAGACATGGTTCAGTCAATGATGAGTTACGCTTCCTTACCAGACTCGTTTTGGGGTTTTGCAGTAGAAACTGCAGCTTATATCCTCAACTGTGTTCCTTCCAAGAGTGTTGCGAGAATACCTTTGGAGTTGTGGAATGGGCGTAAAGCTAGTTTGCGCCACTTCTGCATATGGGTTGCTCAGCACATGTGCTTGAGGCTAATCCAAAGAAACTGGAACCACGTTCAAGGTTGTGCCTATTTGTAGACTACCCTAAAGGTACACGAGGGGGTTACTTTTAAGATCATAAGGAAAACAGAGTGTTTGTATCGATGAACACTACCTTTCTGGAGGAGGATCATATGAGGGAGCACAGTCCACATAGTAAGATCGTTTTGCGTGAACTTTCCAACGAAACTACTGAAACTTCAATAAGAGTTGTTGAAGGGCTTGCTCCATCAACAAGAGTTGTTGATGGAAATTCATCTAGTAGGTCAGTTCCACCTCAAGAGTTGAGGGAACCTTGACGTAGTGGGAAGGTTGCCAACCCACATGTTCGCTATATGGGTTTCACGAAAATTCTGGCTATGGTAGCTGATGCCGAGGTTGAGGATCTGTTTTCTTGTTAGAAGGCAATGGAGGACGTTAACCAGGATGAATGGGTCAAAGCCATGGATCTCGAGATGGAGACGATGTACTTCAACTCAGTATGGGATCTTGTAGATCGACCTGATGGGGTAAAACCTATAGGTTGTAAATAGATCTACAAGAGGAAACGGGGTGCCGATGGGAAGGTACAAACCTTCAAAGCTAGACTTATAACAAGGGTTATACCAGGTTGAGGGAGTTGACTATGAGGAGACTTTCTTGCCTGTTGCCATGTTAAAGTCTATCTGCATCCTCCTGTCCATTGCCTCATATTATGACTATGAGATATCGCAAATGGACGTCAAGACCACCTTTCTGAATGGTAATCTTGAGGAAACCATTTATATGGTGTAGTCCGAGGGATTCATTGTCCAAGGTCAAGAGCAAAATGTTTACAAACTGAATCGGTCCATTTATGGGCTGAAACAGGCATCTCGATCTTAGAACATTCGGTTTGATACTGCGATCAAATCGTACGACTTTGACCAAAACGTTGATGAGCCTTGTGTCTACAAGAAAATCATCAACAATTCAGTAGTTTTCCTAGTGTTGTATGTAGATGATATCCTACTCATTGGGAATGATGTAGATCAACTGACTATAGTTAAGAACTGGATAGCGACCCAATTCCAAATGAAAGATTTGGGAGAGGCTCAGTTTGTTCTTGGTATTCAGATCTTTCGGGATCGGAAGAACAAAGTGCTAGTGTTGTCTTAAGCATCGTACATTGATAAGATGTTGCTCAAATACTCGATGCAGAACTCCAAAAGGGGCCTATTGCCTTTCAGGCATGGAGTTACATTGTCTAAGGACATGCGTCCTAAGACACCTCAAGAGGTTGAGGAGATGAGACGGGTCCCCTATGCATCTACCATTGGTAGTTTGATGTATATGATGCTGTGTACTAGACCGAACATCTGCTATGTTGTGTGAATTGTCAGTAGATATCAGTCCAATCCAGGACAGAGTCACTGAACCGCAGTCAAGAACATTCTCAAGTATCTTCGGAGAACGAGGGACTACATGCTCGTGTATGGATCTAAGGATTTGATCCTTACTGGATACACGGACTCTAACTTTCAGACTGATAAGGATTCTTGGAAATCCACTTCAGGCTCATTATTCACTCTTAACGTAGGAGTTGTGGTGTGGTGAACCACTAAGTAGGGGTGCATCGCTGACTCCACGATGGAGGCCGAGCATGTAGCAGCTTGTGAAGCTTCTAAGGAGGCCGTTTGGCTTAGGAAGTTTCTGATTGTTTTGAAATTTATTCCAAACATGTCTAGGCCCATTAACCTTTATTTGATAATAGTGGTGCTGTGGCAAACTCTAGGGAGCCTAGGATTCACAAGTGCGACAAACATATAGAGGGGAAGTATCATCTCATCTGTGAGATAGTGCGTTGAGGGGACGTGATAAACACGAAGATCACTTTGGAGCACAATGTTGCCGACCCATTTACGAAGGCTCTCATGACTATAGTTTTTTAGGGTCATCTTCAGAGCATGGGTCTATGGGACCGCCCGTGGCTGGACTTGGGCAAGTGGGAGATTTTGTGCTGGGCCTTAGTGCCCTAGTTTATTGTTTTGTACTTGTTGTTTTTTTACACCCCACTCGCTTTAGGACAAGTGGGATATTGTTGATGTTGATGCCCTAAACTCTCGTTAGGTCCTGTAGTTTGTAAACACCTGAATTGAACAAATGCCTGTGATGTAATAATATGAGATATTTTCTTCACTGTTGTCTATGAAACATGAGATGTTTTAATTTCTTTACCACAAACCAATAAAGTAAGTTCTCTGGTTGTCGTTGTAACTTAAGCATGTATGTGGAGACATACAAATGCATCATGCCTTAAGTGATAACCAAAATGGTCTGTAGTATATGGATATAGAAGAGAAATCTTATTCGACTGACACTACGGATGCGGCTCGCTTTGTAAATAGTTACAAGTGTTATAACGTGCTACAGATTGTCTGATCCTGATCATTCATGTGGAGACATGCGAGCGGGGGTGTCCTATACAAAGGAGTTTGTATAAGACCGGACCACGAAGTGTTTAATCTTGTTATATAACACCGTTCATGACAGAGACTTTACTTCACTAGAATGACCATAGATAACATGACCTTAATCCTGAGTGAGTTGGGAATTCGTCTGATTGGGGAGCTGGCAACTCAACTATACAAGATGGAATTCACTCATTCTCTGAAGCAAAGGTAAGTAGATAGATTACTCCCTTAAAGGCTGATTTCGGGGCTTGAACGATGTGTCGCCACACACCTTCTCATGGCTCGAGAGGTGTTTACTTGTAGTAGGACTATGATGTATTGTTAATTAGAGGGATCAATGGTACTTACGAGCATCTGTGAAGGGTTATCATATTGTTGACTAGTTATATCTGATGGATACAGAAATATGTCTGTAGTGAAAAGAGTGCGATTGTTGGTCTTTAGTGGAGTGTCCGACAATTAACGGATGGTGAATCTCGTGACTAAAGAGTTTAGTTAACTATTCACGTACCGTTGGAGCTTTAAGCTACAGGTCCATAAGGTCACCTTGGTAGCTCAATGGATTCAAGTTGAAAATCAGTTTTTGGGTCAGTTTGATTATATATGATATGATTAAACTGGTTCAATTATATTTGATATAGTTGACATGATGTATGAGAAACATTAATTGGAGAAAATGGATATAAATATGATTTATATCAAGTAAAGGAGAAAAGGACTATGGTTTCAAAATATAGGTCATAAATATAATATGATAAATTAGTTATTATATTTATTTATAATTAAAACAATTATGAGATTATTGTTGGTGGTTTCTTCTTAACCGTGCATGAAAGTGGGAGGTTGCTTTATTCAGTTTTCATAACTGAAGGATAAAATGAAAATTGTTTTCATTTTGGAAGTGAATCGTAGTATTCCTTCATTGCTTGTACACTGCCTATCATTTAGCTCACGAGAGACTACACGACAGCTTCAAGTGTTTGTCTAAACGACCGTGTACACATGCCCTTGTCTAAACAATCGTATAACTTTTACTAAACGATCACATAGCTTTTATTAAACGATCATGGCGAGCGAGCTTCATTAAACAATCGTGTAAACAATCACACGTGATTTACTAAACAATTGTGTACCTTTACTAAACGATCAAGCACCACTGTCTATACGATAGACACAAACCTCTCCAACTTGCTTGGTCGTTGAGTGCGATCGTTGTTTCCTCCTTCCCTCTACTAAATCCAACAGAGCCCACACATCCTGGATTCTTTCTTTGAGAATACCAAGGTCATTGAGTGGTGGTGTCCCAATTGTTACTTATTCGTGGATAAGGTTGTTCGTGATTGACCAGGCGATACACTAAACGATTGCGTTAGTATTCGTTGCGACAGCGTAAAGTGCTAATCCAAGGCTTCACGAGAGTGAGAGAAAGACAGAAGAAGAGTTCTTCAAAGGTAAGTCTCTCATCCCTTTGCATTTATTTATGGAAGCATGTCGTAATTTGTTCTGAAATGCATAACTTGTTTGTACGTTTGTGAATGCTTGTAATTTTGTCATAATGAATTTAGAACGATCTTGCTTCCGCTCATAGATTCTCTTTCATAAGAGTTCCTTCACTTCCAACAAATTACTTCATGCTTTAGTAATTAAATACAAAAGGGAATAAGAGACATACCATTGAAGAACTCTTCTTCTACTGATCTTTCGCTCTCGTGAAGAACTTGGACGACAATTTCTCGCTCTCGTCCAGACCACCTACCCAATCGTTTAGTAGCCACGAATAATCTTCTCCACGAACAAGCACCCTTTTAGACACCACCACTCGGCAACCTTGGTATTCTCAGAGTGAGAATCTAGGAGGTGTGGGCTTTATTGGATTTGGTAGAGGGTTGGAGGAAGGAAACGATCGAATCAAACGACAATGCAAGTAGGAGAAGAAACTGTCTATCGCATAGACTTTGTGTGCTTGACCGTTTAGTAAAACTTAGCAGATACACGATCGTTTAAAAAAATAGGCTTGATCGTTTACACGATCATTTAGAGAATCTCACTACTCATGCGATCGTTTAGTAAATTTTTTTACATGATCGTTTAGAGAAAGGCACGTTACACGTTCGTTTAGGCTCTCGCTTAGAAGGCTATCGTATAGTCTCTAATAAGCTAAATGATTGGTAATGCTTTTAATGAAGCGATTCTTTCAAAAATGAAAACATTTTTCATTTTTTCCTTCAGTTATGAAAATTGAACATAACCTCCCACTTTTACGCACGGTTAAAGGAGAAACCACCCACAATTGTCACATAATTGTTTTAATTATAAATAAATATAATAACTAACTTATCATATTATATTTATAACCTATAGTTTCAATATCACATCATATGTAACATTTAAACCGTAGTCCTTTTATCCTTTACTCAATATAAATCATATTTATATCAAAATCCTCCAATTAATGTATCTCATACATCATGTCAACTATATCACATATAATTGAACCAGTTTAGTTATATCATATATAATCAAACTCCCTCTTGTCAATTTGAACACTTCAAACTGACCCAAACTGATTCTTAACTTGAATCCATTGAGCTACCAAGAGGACCTTATGGACCTGTAGCTTGAAGCTCCAATGGTACATGAATAGCTGACTAAACTCTTTAATCACAAGATCCACCATACGTTAACTATCAGGCACTCCACTAAAGACTAACGGCTACACTTTTCTCACTATAGATATATTTATATGTCCATTGGATATAACCAACCAATAGCGCGATAACCCTTCACAAATCGCTCTTAAGTATAGTTTGACCAATTTACCGTTTTGCTCCTGTAGTTACATCTTATTTCTTAAATACCACTGATTCCTCTAATGAATAATATATCATAGTTCTACTATGAGTGGACACCTCTCAGGCCATGAGAAGGGTGTGGCGCCACATCGTTCAAGCCCTGGAATCAACTTTTAAAGGAGCAATCTATCTACTTACCCCTGCTTCGGGGAAGGAGCGAATTCCATCTTGTGTAGTTGAGTTCCCAACTCCCCAATCAGACGAATCCTTAAAATGGTAGGTTTGATTCGACAATCTGGCCACTTGCACCCATGAAAATCAAAGGACCGCCCTCATAGGCAGGAGTTCCCAACTCACTCAAGATTAAGGTCATGTTTACCTATGGTCATCCTAGTGAAATGAAAGTCTCTGTCATGAACGACGTTATATAACAATACTAAATATTTCGTGGTCTGGTCTTATACAAACTCCTTTGTATAGGACACCCCCACTCGCATGTCTCCACATAAATGATCAGGATCAAACCATCTGTAGCACATCACAACACTTGTAACTATCTACAAAGTGGGTCGTATCCGTAGTGTCACCAGGATAAGATTTCTCTCCTATATCCATATACTACAGACCATTTAGGTTATCACTTAAGGAATGATTCACTTGTATGTCTCCACATACATGCTTAAGTTACAATGATAACCAGGGATCTTAGTTTATTGGTTTGTGGTAAATGCAAATAAAATATCTCATATTTCATAGACAACAGTCAAGAAAATATCTCATGTTATTACATCACAAACGTTTGTTCATACATGTGTTTACAAACTACAAAACCCTACGAAATTTTAGGGCATCAACCCCAACAATCTCCCATTTGTCCTAAAGTGAGTGGGTGTATAAGATAAAAATAAGTACAAAACAATAAACTAGGGCACTAAGTCATATTACAAAAATTTCTCACTTGTCCTAGTCCAGCCGCGGGCAGTCCCATTGACCCATGCTTTGAAGGTGACCCTAAAAAACTATAGCCATGAGAGCCTTCATAAACGGGTCAGCAACGTTGTGCTCCGAAGCGATCTTCGTGACTATCACATCCTCTCGTTGCACTATCACGCAGATTAGATGATACTTCCGCTCTATATATTTGTCACGTTTGTGACTCCTAGGCTCCCTGGAGTTCGCCATAACACCACTATTATCACAATAAAGGATGATGGCCCTAGACATGCCTGGAAACTCTTTCAAATCAATCAGGAACTTCCTGAGCCAAACAGCCTCCTTAGCAATTTCACAAGCCGCTACATACTCGGCCTCCATCGTGGAGTCAGTGATGCACTCCTACTTAGTGCTTCGCGACACTACAGCTCCTCCGTTAAGAGCAAATACTGAGCCTGAAGTGGATTTCCAGGAATCGTTATCAGTCTGAAAGTCAGAGTCTGTGTATCCAGTAAGGATCAAATCCTTAGATCCATACATGAGCATGTAGTCCCTCGCTCTCTGAAGATACTTGAGAATGTTCTTGACGGTGGTCTAATGACCCTGTCCTGGATTAGCAGATATCTGGTTTAGTACATAAAATCACATACATCAAACTGCCAACGACAGATGCATAGGGGACCCATTTTATCTCCTCAACCTCTTGAGGTGTCTTAGGACACATTTCCTTAAATAATGTAACTCTGTGCCGAAAAGGCAATAGGCCCCTTTTAGAGTTCTGCATTGAGTACTTGAGCAACATCTTGTCAATGTACGATGCCTAAGACGGCGCTAGCACTTTGTCTTTTCAATTCCAAAAGATCTTAATACCCAGAACAAACTGATCCTCTCCCAAATTTTTCATTTGGAATTGGGTCGCTAGCCAGTTCTTCACTGATGTTAGTAAACCTAAATCATTCCCAATGAGTAGGATATCGTCTACATACAACATTAGGAAAACTACTGAACTATTGATGATTTTCTCTTAGACATAAGGCTCATCGACATTTTGGTCAAAGTCGTACGATTTGATCACAATATCAAACCAAATGTTCCAAGATCGAGACGCCTGTTTCAGCCCATAAATGGACCAATTCAGTTTGTGAACTTTTTTTTCTCTTAACCTTGGGCTATGAATCCCTCGGGCTGCACCTATAAATAGTCTCCTCAAGATTACCATTCAGAAAGACAGTTTTGACATCTATTTTCCATATCTCATAGTCACAATATGAGGCAATGTATAGGAGAATACGAATAGACTTTAACATGGCAACATGTGAGAAAGTCTCCTCATAGTCGATTCCCTCCACCTGGGTATAACCCTTTGCCACAGGTCTAGCCTTGAAGGTTTGCACCTTCCTATCAACACCTCATTTCCTCTTGTAGATCCATTTACAACCTATAGGTTTTACCCTCATCAGGTTGATCTACAAGATCCCATACTAAATTAAAGTACATTGACTCCATCTCGAGATTCATGGCTTTGACCCATTCATCCCGATCAACATCCTTCATTGCCTTCTGATAAAACAACGGATCCTCAACTTCGCCATCGGCTACTATAGCTAGGATTTCAGTGAAACCCATATAGCGAACAGGTGGGTTCGCACCCGTCTTACTACATCGAGGTTCCCTCAACACTTGAGGTGGTTCAAACCTACCAGATGAACTTCCATCAACAACTCTTGTTGATGGAACAGACCCTTCAACAACTCTTGTTGAAGCTTCAATAGTTTCGTTGGAAAGTTCACACAACACGATCTTACTACGTGGATTGTGCTCCTTCATATGATTCTCCTACAGGAAGGTAGCATTCATCGACACAAACACTCTGTTTTCCCCAGGATCATAAAATAAGCCCCCTCGTGTATATTTGAGGTAGCCTTCAAATAGGCACAACCTCGAACGTGGTTCCAGTTTCTTTGAATTAGCCTCAAGCACATGTGTTAGGTAACCTCATATGCGGAAGTGATGCAAACTAGCTTTGCACCCATTCCACAACTCCAAAGGTGTTCTGGCAACACTCTTGGAAGGAATACAGTTGAGGATATCAACTGCAGTCTCCACTACAAAACCCCAAAACGAGTCCAATAAGCAACCGTACTTCATCATCGACCGAACCAGGTTCAATAGGGTTCTATTTCTTCTCTCCAATACACCATTCTGCTGAGATGTACCCGGCGCTGAGAGTTGGGAAATGATTCCATGTTCTATCATATAGTTCTAGAACTCAGAATCCAAAAACTCTCCACCCTAATCTGATCGAAGTATTTTAATCCATCTATCGAATGCGTTTTCAAATTTAGCCTTGAACTCTTTGAACTTTTCAAAGGATTCTAACTTCTGTTGCATCAAATAAACATATCTATACCTGGAGAGTAATCATTAGTAAAAGTGATAAAATACTCATAGCCACCCCTGGTTTGCACATTCATCGGACCACAAAGATCTGAATGCACTAACTCTAGAGGCTCTTTGGCTCGATAACCTTTTCCAGTAAAAGATCTTTTAGTCATCTTGCCTTCAAGGCATGAATCGCACATAGGACAAAATTTTTCTCTAACTCGTTTAGAAGTCCATTGTTCACCAACCTCTAAATCCTATTGAGATTGATGTGCCTTAATCGAAGATGCCAAAGTTGGGCATTTTCATTAGGAGAAACCTTAAGTTGTTTATTTTGAGTTACATTAATTTTAAACATCTCTATGTTATGGAGGGAATTTGTTGCTAACGGCTTAGCACATACAAATTATTTTCCAGTTTTGTTGAACAAATCTTAACACCGTCTTTTAGAATAAAACTTTATTCATCGAAAAGTTGAGAGTGTAATTACATTCAATCAAACACTTTATAGAAATTAAGTTCTGCTTTAACCCGGGAACAACATAAACATCATTCAAAATGATAAATTTCTTCTATAAATTCAACTGGAGTCCTCTCACTACCATAGCTGAGATGACGTGTCCAGTGCCTACTCGCATCGTCATCTCACTAGCCTCAAGCTGTCATCAGGATCTAATCTCCTGAAAAGAAGAACAAACATTATTAGTGGCCCCAGAGTCAATAGTCCAGGCATAATCGTCATTCTCCACTAAACAGGTTTCCAAAATTAGTAAATCATATTTACCTTATTTTGCCTTGGCCTTAGCCTTCTTCTTCTCCATCATCCAGCAAGGACAATTCCGCTTTCAGTGCCCATCCTGGTTGCAATGGAAACACTTTCCTTTGTCAATCAGTGTTGGTCGCCTACCCCGTTGTACGACAGGTTGTTGGTTAGCAGGTTCCTTCCCCTTCCCCTTACCACCCTTCTTCTTCTTCCACTTGGAAGTGTTAGAAGTAAAAGGTGCAAACTTTGTTCTTGAGGTTGAACCCCGATGGAACTTCTTTGATGATGAAGCAACATTTTCCTAACCACCCTTCTTCTCCTTACTTTTCAGCAAGGATTGGAATGCCTGCAACTCGTTGAGGAGAGTTGTAAGAGTATAGTCTACTTTGTTCAGCACAACATTGCTGACAAAGTGTAAGAATCTATCTGGCAACGAGTGCAGAATAATTCTAACCTGGCTGCCCTCATTGATGCTGACCCATTCATCTCTGCCATATTGAAGTGGACCATCATGTTCAGAACATGTTCACGAACAGATGTACCCTCCTCCATTTTGGAATTGAAGATGTATTTGAGAGGTTCGTTCTTGAGCTGTCTAGACGGTTGTCCGAACACTCCCAGTAGGAACATTTCCAGAACAGTTGTCTATGCGCTGAGACCATAGGCACATGCTTCTTGGCCAAAACGTCGTTTAGATTGGCCAAGGTGTAAGCTCGGGCCTTCTCGTTCGCCTGTGTCCATCTCTCATAAGCCTTCTGAACATTTCGAGAGGCGTTTTGAGTCAGAATAGGAGAACACTCCTCCGTAAGGACGAACATTAGGTCATCGATGATCAGTATTGTAGTTATCGTGTGTTTCCAACTAGCATAATTCTCGCCAGCCAACTTATCGGTACTTTATAGAGCTAATGTGGTTGTAGCCATTTTTATGTTGCTGAAAAAAGAACAAACTTAATGAGTATGCATTACCACTTTTAACACCAATTTTAGCTTTAGCAAAATAGTTTTCATGTACCCTAAGTGAAAAGACATCTATTTCGCAATGATGCCCCAGTAAGTTAGGACAAAAGTCACCAGTGGAGTGATCAAATACCCCTTCACTGGGATGAGACCTTCTCAACCATTAGACAGAAACAACTCTTGTAACTGACACTAACAATCACCATTTTTCGGTCCAGAACTGTTAACCTTTAACAATTCTGTGTAAGTGTAACCCCTCATTTTCGGCCCTAGAGTCTCGCCCTAATGTACCCACTGTAGGAAAAAAGCAGATTAGGACAAGAGACTAAAGCGACCTTATCCTATACAGGAGATCAAATAATGAGTCATGCTAAACTTCCATCCTATAGGGGGACACTTCCAGGATGCCTCTGGCGATGCACAGAAACGTTATCCAACCTAATGAGAGAGACCATGGAATATGTTGTCACACATCCCACTCTCACTTACTATGAACATTCTCTCCATTCACCTTGGTATTGACCTACCCAAACACCATCCTTTATGGGGACACTCCCAGGGTGCCTTAAGGCCGAGGATAGATCTCACGGTGTGAACATTAAGGGAGAAACGTGAAAAGGTTTAAGTGAACTATCATATACCCCAAGTATCTCCCATTGAATGTTCTACTTAGGGGTTCATTAACTTAGACCATCCGACTACTGATTTTATCTAAGTGTGTTTAATTTGCTAAAAAAAAAAACTCTTGGTCCTTGATAATTAAACAAGTTCAAGTCAAGTCCCATTAAACTCTTTAACGGACTATCCTCAAATTCATGCATGCGTCAAATCTATCTAATTCACCTTTCCAGGTAGGTTCCCATGTAGGGGTGTTCCGTTTCCGTCAGCTTAAGTACCCAATCTAGACAGAACCTGCCTTAAACAAAAGGTCCCTTATTAGTCAATTTAATCCTATTAAACTGATTAAAAGATTAAACATTAGGTTTCTAATATCATTAGAACCATGATCTTAGGTCTATCTCCATCAAATTTTAAAACTCTTTTAAAACATGATTCAAGCCTAAGTTCATATGCATGTCTTTCTGAGTGATTTTAGTTCCAATTTCCCTTATAACACTTACAAAAGAAACAACCAAAACCATTCCCATTGCTAAGCAAAACTAAGTATTTATAACTCTTACAAATTTAACCTATGTGTCATGTTTCATGCAATGTCCATTCATTACTATATATAACTCTTATATACTTGGTAATAAACTAAGCATACATGCTTCCATACACCTTTATACTATAAAACTCATAATATAAAGATGTTGCATGAATATGCTTAATGCATGCATAAATATAACTCTTATATTATATGATGCATGAGCATGCTCTTAAGTAATTTAATCATGCAAACTACTATATCATAACTCTTACATATAGAGATGATGCATGACCAATGCATAACCTATGATGGGATTTAAACTATATGACATACCATATGACATATAATAAAACATACATCTTATGTACATTCACAAAATTAATGGACCGGGATGATTAGCCTAAAAAACCAGAAATTAAATTCTATCTATTACATAAAACCATCGAGCAAACCAGTTCACAAGCGAATCGGGTCTTAAACCGCCCAGAGAAGACTTCTTCCTGATCGTTTAGTAAATTGAGTGAGTAACCATGATCGCTTAGCTAAGATCGAGTACCTTTGACTATGCGATGAAGCATGAAGGCTACTCGATCGTTTAGGGCACTAAAATTAAATGCAAGTCTAAATGATCCTATAGACGACTACAATGCTGTGAAGCATGATCGTCTAGACGATCATAGAACAAGCGCCAAGTAACAATTACTATGTGATCGTGTAGACAGTGACTATGCGATGAAGCATGCTGAGCTACACGATCGTTTAGTGCGCGTGCATTCACCTTGCAATCGAGTATCCCATACTCAACGGTCGCTTACCCCCATCGTTTATATGACCTGACCAACGCTTTGTCTTCTTCTTCCTCGAAGTAATATGTATCACCATGCCTCAAAGCTTCATCACGAGCGACTCAAACTGACTCAAACACTTTGAATTACAGACTCGATAGTAAGTTAATTTTCCCAAAAACACAGTGGTCTTTACAAATAACTTTCAAAAAGTAAAAGAATTCAATAACCAGAGGCAATCATCCTAGAAATAACATTAATCTACATCCACAAACATATTTAACACTTAAACAGAATGTAGACAAGCTTTACACCCACCAACTAAGTAAATGCAATTCTATATAGTAATGGATTTGAAATATCAAAACCTGGCTCTGATACCAATTTAGGGAACTCTTATCAAAGAGAACCAATGAGTGGAAGCTAGATCGATCCAAGCCCATTGTGACAAAATTAAATGCATTCACAAACATACAAACTAGTTATGCATCTTCTAACAAATTACAGTGTGCTTTAGTAATTAAATACAAAAGGGAACAAGAGACATACCTTTGAAGAACTCTTCTTCTACTGATCTTCCGCTCTCGTGATGAACTTGGACAACAATCTCTCGCTCTCGCCCAGATCGCCTACCCAATCGTCTAGTCGTTACGAACAATCTTCTCCATGAACGAGCACCCTCTTAGACACCACCACTCGGAAACCTTGGTATTCTCGGAGTGAGAATCCAGGAGGTGTGGGCTCTGTTAGATTTGGTAGAGGGTTGGAAGAAAGCAACAATCGAACCAAACGACCAAGAAAGTGGGAGAAGGAATTGTCTATCACATAGACTTTGTGTGCTTGATCATTTAGTAAAACACAGCAGGTACATGATTGTTTAGAAAAACAGGCTTGATCGTTTAGAGAATCTCTCTAGGCACGTGATCATTTAGTAAATTGCTTTACACGATCGTTTAGAGAAAGGCGTGTTACACAATCGTTTAGACTCTCGCTTAAAAGGCTATCGTATAGTCCCTAATCAGCTAAACGATTGGTAATGCTCTGAATGAAGTGATTCTTTTAAAAATGAAAACATTTTTCATTTTATTCTTCAGTTATAAAAACTGAATATAACCTCCTACTTTCACGCACGGTTAAAGGAGAAACCACCCATAATTATCACATAATTGTTTTAATTATAAATAAATATAATAACTAACTTATCATATTATATTTATAACCTATAATTTCAATATCACATCATATGTAACATTTAAACCATAGTCATTTTCTCCTTTACTCAATACAAATCATATTTATATCAAAACCCTCCCATTAATGTATCTCATACATCATGTCAACTATATCACATATAATTGAACCAGTTTAATTATATCATATATAACCAAACTCCCTTTTGTCAATTTGAAACATCAAACTGATCCAAAAATTTATTCTCAACTTGAATCCATTGAGCTATATAGGGGACCTTATGGACTTGTAGCTTAAAGCTCCAATGGTACGTGAATGGCTGACTAAACTCTTAATTCATGAGATCCACCATCCGTTAACTGTCGGGCACTCTACTAAAGATCGACAGCTGCATTTTTCTCACTACAGATATATTTTTGTGTCTATCGGATATAACCAATCAACAATACGATAACCCTTCATAGATCGCTAGTAAGTACAATTTACCATTTTGCCCCTGTAGTTACATCTAACTTCTTAAGTACCACTGATTCCTCTAATGAACAATACATCATAGTCCTACTATGAGTGGACACCTCTCAGGCTATGAGAAGGTGTATGGCACCACATCATTCAAGCCCTGGAATTAGCCCTTAAGGGAGAAATCTATCTTTTTACCCCTGCTTCGAGGAAGGAGTGAATTCCATCTTGTGTGGCTGAGTTCCCAGCTTCTCAATCAGACGAATCCCCAAAGTGGTTGGTTTGAGTCGACAATCTGGCCACTCGCACCCATGCAAATTAAAGGACCGTTCTCATACGCAGAAGTTCCCAACTTACTTAAGATTAATGTCATGTTACCTATGGTCATCCGAAATTTTTTTTTTGTGTAATAAAAAATCCACACTTTAATTAAATAAATAAGTACTATAATTAATCCTTTTGATTTGTTCTTTTTAGATTTATGATTCGATTTCTTAGTGTGAACATTCTTATTGTGGGATATAGTTGTTTTTTTGAGAATTTTGGTTTCTATGATAATATATGATGGATGTTTATATTAACATGACTTTAAATGCTTTAAAAAAAGAATTTTGAGCCAATTAGGTTCTTTCACAATTGATTTTCTAATGTGATTATGAGAATGTACTAATTTTATTACTTATTTAAGTGTGTTCTACTAAAGATATTACATTGAAAAGTGTTTGTTCCACTAATTACATTAGAAAGTTTTTACCAAAGATCAGTTGGTTGTACTTTTTTTTTGTTTTTTTTTTTTTTTTTTTTGCCGAGAAGTTTTATTCTTACAATGTGCAACCTTTTTCGTGGTTAGATTTTGTGTATGTATGGATTGGTGGGGATATATATAGTTTGTAATTTTGGAATAGTTCATATGGTTTGGTAGTTCTTGTAATTTTAGAATTTTCATATTGGGATTAATAGTGTTTTCATTCTCTAAATATAGTTTCAAACTAACTTTTAACTTTAAGAACATGTTTTTACTGTTTTGGGAATCTTTCAAATAACTAAGGAGCAATTTGGAACATTAGGTGAGTATTATTCTTCCTGAACGTTAGGTCCTTTTTGACATTTTTAGTCGTCAACAAAGGCCAAAATTGTAGTAGTGTTAAACATTTTAGAGTTTGAGGTCATTTTTCTTTCTTTCTAATAAATGTATGACTAATGAAATTTCGTTCCTAGGTGCTAAAGACACAATGTCTCTTGTCTGAAGTCAGTGATTGTTGATTTGCTATCTTGTAGTTACGATAGCCTATTCGTTCATTTAGTGCCTTTATTATATGTTTGAGTTGTAATATGTTGTGGCTATCCTGCAATTGTAACAGACAATTACATGCTTTAGTTGAATGTGGACCTTGGGCATTTTTAAGTGATTTTGAGAGTTAAAGTGTTTCACTTAAGACACTTTTTAGGTACTTTGTAGTTGGTTTTGATAATTAAAGTGTCTCATATGAACTATTTGGTTGTTTAGGGAGACAAATTGTCTCTTGGAGACTTTATGGGCACTTTTTTATGTTGGTTTGAGAATTAAAGTGACACTTATGCATTTCTAGGTTGTTTTGAAAATTAAATTGTCACTTAGACACTTTATAGAAAATAATTTAGGTTGGTTTTGAGAGTCACTACAAGAAAACACCACTTTCTGACGCTTGAAATCGTCGGAAAATGGTAAAGAATGTGTCGGGAGTTATCGAAAGACCTTCTCCCGATGCCCAAATACATACTATCAGGAGTTAAGTATAATTCCCGATGCTTAGTATACGACGTCAGTGTTGGGTTGTATGTCCTAAAACTTGTGGTTTGTAAACTTTAAACATATTCTATTTTACAATAAAGTTGTTATTAAGGTTATTCAGTAAAAATGCTATTGAATAAGTGAATTGCACCTTTTAATCCTAAATCCAATAAACTAAGAACCCTTGCTTATAGCATGAATACTTGAACTTTATGTAGAGACATAAAAGGGGATCAAGTTCGAGTAATAGTCAAAATGATCTATAGTATAGGGATCAGGATAGATACCTTATCTTGGGGACACTGTTAATACAACCCACTTTGTATTTAATACAAATGATGTGATCCTAAATCGTTCATGTGGAGATATGCGAGTGAGGATGTCCTATGTAATGAGTTTGCATAAGATCGGACCACAAAATAGTCACTTTTACTTTATAACACCGTTTACTAATAAGACTGACTATTTCAATTCAATGACCTAGGTAACTAGATTAATCCTGAGCTAACTATGAACTCCTATTTATTCGGGATCATCCTTTAATCTGCATGGGTGAGAGTGACTCAACATCACCGACTCGATAAGCCTTCCATCTTAAGGGTAAAACCGGATAGATAGCTAGGGACATAGTCTTGCAAGATGGAATTTTCTCCTATCCGATTTTAAGGATAGTGGATAGGTTGTTCTCTTAAGTGCTGACTCCGAGTCTTGAACAAGGGGTTCACCCTCTCATTGGCTCTAGAGGGACTCGGTTTTGTGGTTGGACCACAAACCAATTGTTCATTAAAGAATCGGTGGGACTTAAGGAGCAAGATGTAATTACAGGGGTAAAACGGTAATTTTGACTAAGTTGTAATTACAAACAACTTATAAAGGATCGACTTACTAATCATAATTAAATTAAGTGGATAGAAATATATCTACAGTGAGGAGAGTGTAGTTACAGAGCTTTAGTGGAGTGTCCCAGTAGTTAACGAATGTTGGTTAATTAGGTTAAAGAGTTTAGCCAGTTAATTTCGGATCTTTGGAACTCATGATCTATAGGTTTATTAGGTCCCGTGCTAGCTCATAGCGGACTAAATCTTAGGACAGTGTGATGTGAGAATTTGAAATGTTCAAATTCAGTTTAGGAATTATTGTTGATTATATGCAATATAATTGATGTTTAATTGTCGAATTAAACAAATTATAGAGTTAGAGAATATTTAAATGTGATTTAAATATTACACATGAATAGTAATTCATCTTCGGGATTGGTGATTTAATTAATTATTTAAAATTAATTTTTGTTTTAAATTGTTTTAAAAGAAATTAATTTTATTTAAAATTAATTATTTGAATTAATTTTATTTAATATTATGAAATTAAAATTTAAAAAATAAATTAGAATCCATTTTAATTTATATTTATGAAATTTAAATTCAAAAATGGAATTTGGGATTAGTGGGTTTTTCCACAAATCCCACTAAGCTAAACATTTAATCCCACTGATTAGTAGTTCATTTAGAGTCAAGATTACACGCAATTTGATTGCATGTGTTTATTCTATAAATAGAAGAAAAATTGGCTGGAAATCTTGATGCAAGTTTAAATTTTGAAGAAGAATTGTTCTTCCTTTTCATAAACTACTCTCAATTCCTCAAAATTCCCTTCAATTTCACCACAGTTTGGATTACACAATCTGTTCTAAGGTCAAAGAATAGTGGAAAAGACTCTAGCAGTGGTCCACGACATATTCATGATCAGAATTAACAAAAGAGTTGCATAAATTTTGAGTTTCTACAAAGGTTGTTATCTCAGACCCTATTTTTCTATTATGAACATGCATGCTTAATCCTCAAAATTAATGTAGTTAGAGTGCTTATGGTCCTAATTGCTTCTACATGCGTGTTGTTAACTCTTTCAATTGGTATCAGAGCATGATTTAAGAATCAATTTGTATTAATTTTAGCTTGGTAGATGTTAATTCATGTGATGAATGTTGTGGTTGCTGAAGTGGATATTTTACAGTTTTGATATCAAAATTTTCCTTCAATTTGATTGTAATTGTTGTAATTGGCTCCTTGTTTACTGACTTTAATGTGTGAAGAAAGGTACATAAAACTCCTAGAATCATTAGAGTTGAAATTAGGTTATAATTGGAAGTTTTTGGAGTAAGGTGTAATACGAAAAGTAGCTGGAAACTGCTTCTGTCAAGTGGCATCGCGACACTATTCTTCGGCAAGCCTAGAATCGTGGCAGTGTCGTGGCGCTTCTTTAACAGCGTCGCGGTGTTGTTCTTCAGCATTTTCAGAAACACGCGCACGTGAGGGGCAGCGGTCTAGCTAATCCGGTTTGGCTTGGTTCAGCTCATTCCTGTCCGGTTCAACCTGATTTGGTGTCTTTGAAGTCTGGTTCAAGGATTTTTCAGCTAGTTTGGGCCACTTCGAAGTGTCCAGGAGCGATTCTAAGCCGGTTTTGAGTTATTATTGTAATAATTTAGTTGTTTGCTTGCTTAGGATGCCAAAACTAGTCAACTTCAGTGTGTGTTTAATTAATTATTCATTATGAATGTATGTTTAATTAAATTAAATCTTGTTTGTGCATAAAGTATGCCATGTATATTAAAAATCCCACCACAGCAAAACATGTTACATGCATTGAAAGTATGTTATAAGTGTTATAATATATAGTATGCATAGGATTTCTTAAGTTTTAATGTAAGTGGTTATATTCAATTATGAAATGTATGATGTATGTTATGGAGAATGTGTAAGTTACAAGTGTATAAAATGAATTAGACATTTAAAACCTGTAACAAAGATAAATGTATGTTAATCTAGGGTTAACAAATGACAACTTGTTTTAATAGTTAAAATAGGTTGTTATCTTGTAAAGTTTCTATTACAAACTCACCTGGCAAGATCCTGTCTAAGGTTGGAGGTACTTAAGTTTACAGTTTACGAAACACCTACTACTTGGAGATTGAACCGATTCTTGAGTTTTTTTAACCCGGTTTTATGAGCATGCATGAGCGATATGAGATAATAAATGGTTTATCACTTAGACATTGTAGGTTAAATCCAGTATAAAAGTTATACTCGGATAAACATCTAGACTTAGGTTGTTTTAATTAGCCAGAATATACTGAAATAAAAGTTTACTCAAACCGTTAAGAACACTTCAACGGGAGATTAATGATATAAATGATATATTATTTTTAGCTCTTACGCCCGTAAGAGTTCACACCGTGAAATTCATGCTCAGATTCGTGTTATTTTTTAGGTGACCGCTTCATTCGAAAAGTGTTTGCATGGGTCAATAGCAAGGTGAATATGGGAAGTTGTTCATAGTAAGTAGGAAAAGGAAGTGTGTCAATACATCCTACGATCTCTTCTATTAAGTTGCATCATGAGATTCCCATGTTCTGCCTGCGTGTTATTTTTAGGCGACCACCTATTCGGAAGGTTGTGACTTGGGATTAGAACAATGAAAACTCCATAAACGGATAGAGTCTTTTAGGTCCATGTTCAGCATTGTCTGCCCCTCGGTAGCTTGTTGATCCCCATCTCTGGGATCTGAAAATGTCTAGTTACACTTACAATAATTACTAAGTATTAATAATTTCTTAACCAAAGAGTGATAAATAAATGCGATAAGAATAAGAGTTATTCTAGTATTAGTATTAAGCCAAGAATGTCTTGATTCAATGAAGGAGTAATTGACTATCCCTCAGTAGCAGTTATTCTGACTCATTGAAGTATCGTTGCAAATTAATGAGATAGGGTACCTTATTACTTTTGCTAAAACATGATTGGATTTAATAAAATTTTTCACTAATATAATTTGTTTATATTTTTAGCATGTCAAACTCAATAATTCATCTACTCGCTTCGAATAAGTTTAACGGTGATAATAACTCAACATAGAAATCAAATATAAATATGATACTAGTAATTGATGATTTTAGGTTCATTTTAACGGCAAAATTTCCTCCAGCTCCCATCTCGATAATGAATCAAAATATTTGGGATGCCTATGACAGATGGGTAAAGACAAATGAAAAGGCCTGAGGCTATATTTTAGCTAGCACAACTAAAAAACACAAGAGCATGGTCACTGCTAAGGAGATCATGATTCGTTGTAGACGATGTTCGGGCAAACGTCCACATCTGTTAGGCATGATGTTCTTAATGAAGGAACTCTTTATCTAGAGAACCAATGAGTAGAAGAAGATCATTCCAAATCCCATTGTGAAAGAACAAGAACATTTACAATCTAACAGCATAGTTATGCACAACGAGTAAATTACAACATGCTACAAATGTAAAAACAAACAAGGGATCAAGTGAGCATACCTTTGAAGAACTTTTATTCTAATATTCCCTTGATCAATCAGCAAATCGTTCAACAGCACGAACACAATGCAAGCAAATCAGCAAACTGCACGAACTAGTAAAACCTTGAACACAATCGAGTAAAACTCGATCCTCGACTCTCGAACAGAAACTTGACACTACCATGAGGCTACCTTGGTATTCTCGATGTGACAATCCAGGAGGTGTGGGCTCTGTATGGATTTGGGAAGAGGGAAAGAGGAACTGGACGATCAAGTAGACGAGTGAGTAAGAGGAAGAAGGAAGAAGTTTGTCGTTTAGACTTGGGTACTCGATCGTATACCAGTGAGTAGCTATGGTATAGGATACTCGTTCGATCGTTTACTTTTCTCTCTCGACAAGTTATCTGATTAACTTGCTTTTCGTACCGTCAAATGAAAAATGAAAACGTTTTTCATTTTTATCCAATAGTTGCCATAAACTGTACATAACCAACCACTAAGGTGGTTATTTGGAGAAAAAATCGAAAAACAATTATCTTATAATTATTTTATTATAAATAAATATAATAACTAATTTATCATATTATATTTATAACCTATAGATTTACTACCACATCATATGCAACATATAAACCATAGTTCTTTTTCTCCTTCATGGCATTTAATATAAATCATATTATATTAATTCTTTTAATCAAATAATGCATCAAATGCATTAAATCAATTATATCACATATAATTGAATTAATTGAATTATATCATATATAATCAAATTCTCTCTTGTTAATTTGAACACTTCAAACTAACCTAAAAACCAATTCTCAACATGAATCCATTGAGCTACCAAGGGGACCTTATGGACTTGTAGCTTAAAGCTCCAACGGTGCGTGAATAACTGACTAAACTCTTTAATCACGATATCCACCATCTATTAACTATTGGGCATTCCACTAAAGATCAACAGCTGCACTCTTCGTACTATAGATATATTTTTGTGTCCATCGGATATAACCAATCAATAGTACGATGACTCTTCACAAAACGCTCGTAATTACAACTGGGCCAATTTACCATTTTGCCCTTATAGTTACATCTAACTCCTTAAGTACCACTGATTCCTCTAATGAACAATGTATCATAGTCCCATTATGACTAAACCCTTCTCGGGCCAAGAGAATGGTGCCACATTGTTCAAGCCCTGGAATCAACCCTTAAGGGAGAAATTTATCTACTTACCCCTGCTTCGGGGAAGGAGTGAATTCCATCTTGTGTAGCTGAGCTCCCAACTCTCCAATAAGACGAATCCACATTCGTAATGTCACCAGAATAAGGTTTTCCTCCTTTATCCATATACTACAGACCATTTAGGTTATCACTTAAAGCACGACCCACTTGTATGTATCCATATATATGCTTAAGTTACAACGATAACCAGGGATCTTAGTTTATTGGTTTGTGGTTAATGCAACTAAAATATCTCATATTTCATAGACAGAAGTGAATAAAATATCTCATATTATAAATCACAAAATGTTTGTTCATACAGATGTTTACAAACTACAGGACCCTACGAGATTAAAGGCATCAACCCCAACACTTAATACGTTTACAACTACCGCATGAAAGAAAGAACCTCTGTTAGAGAACATATTCTAATATGATGGTTCACTTCAATATGGTGGAGGCAAACGACGCTATCATAGATGAAAAAAGTCAAGTCAATTTCATCATGGAATCTCTTCCGAAGAGTTTCTTGTAATTTTGTATAAATGCAATGATGAATAATCTGACAACTCTTTTAAACAAGCTCTAGACTTACTGGTCTCTTATGAAGTGTAAGGGACATGAAGAAGAAGGAAATATTATTACCTTCAAAAAGTTCCAAAAGGGATCGTCCTTAGGGACAAAGTATGAACCTTCAACTTCACAGAATAAGAGTGTTCCAATGGAAAAGAGAAAAGAAAGGCTCTTGCAAAACGTAAAGGCAAGAAAAAAGTTACAGACGAAAGAAAATGTTCCCACTGAAACGAAGATGGGCACTAGAAAAGGAACTGCCCAAATACCTTGTTGAGAAGAAAGCTGAAAAGGTAAGAAAAGGAAAATATGATTTACTCGTTGTTGAAACATGTTTAGTGGAAAAAGATAGCTCTACATGGATAGTTGATTCAGGGGTTGCTTACCATATTTGTACTTTTATTCAAGAAACTAGTTCCTAGAGACAATTTGCAGAAGGTGAGACACGACTACAAAATCTACATTACTTGACACTTGTAGTTTTTAATTACTTGACGTTTCTGTGGAAAAAACGTCAAGTAATATGATTTTGGACAACAAAATGTCAAGTAAAAGGGTTAAAAAAGTGGAGATTGACGGAATATTTCAGATATTTTCACGCGAACCTTTACTTGACATGATTTTCGTGTCAAGTAATATAAGGTCTTACTTGACCCGTTTCACGTGTCAAGTATAAGAAGCTCTTACTTAACATTTTTTTTGTGTCAAGTAAAAGGTTTAAAAAAGCGGAAATTGATGGAATATTTCGAATATTTTCACGAGAACCTTTACTTGACATTATTTTTCTGTCAAGTAATATAAGGTCTTACTTGACACGTTTCACGTGTCAAGTATAAAAAGCTATTGACATTTTTTTCATATCAAGTAAAAGGGTTAAAAAAGCGGAGATTGACGGAATATATCGGATATTTGATAGGCATCCAATTTGGTATGCGATCGTATAGCATTTTATTACTTAGCGATCGTGTAGCAGAGCTAAACGATCGTGTAGCTGAGCTCAGCGATCGTGTAGCATTTGGTAGGCAATTGTATAGCATTTTGTTACTCAGCGATCATATAGCAGAGTAAGCGATCGTGTAGCCGAGCTCAGCAATCATGTAACATTTGGTAAGCAATCGTATAGTGTTACTCAACGATCGTGTAGAGTCTTTAATTTTCATTTCCCTCTAAATTTTGGTTTCTCTCCTACCAAAATTATCAAATAAAATAACATTTCCCTTTCCCATTTTCATTTCCCTCTCTCAAATTAAAAACTTTTTCTCTCCTCCTTCACCATCTCAATATGACCTTCCCCTTCCCCCCAATTTTTTTCTTCTTCCATACACCCGAGAGCCCTAGCCGTCGTCAGCCTTCATTTTCTCCTTGCCTCCGTTCGCGCCGCTGTTGTTAAGGTTTTTATTCTGTTGTCTGCTCAGCCACGTCAGCCCTCTTCCTCGTCTGCTCAACTACCTCATCGTTTGCTCAGTCGCACCAGCCGGCCAGCTGCGCACGTTGTTCGCGAGTCTTCAGCCCCACCCAAATTTGTAGCCAAATGCCCCCAACCGCTTCCGTCGTTTTAGCCGCGCCTAGATCTGTAGCTGAATGCTTCCATCGATTCCGTCGCTTCAGCTTCGCCCAAATTTGTAGCCGAATGCCCCTAACCGCTTTCGTCGCTTCAGCCAAGTTGGTCTAGCCAAATCCACTTGTTTTCGTCAAGGTCATCCATATCTTCGTTGAGGTCTAACTTTGTAACAGATTTGTTCAAGTGTGGGCTTCATTCTATCTCATCAGATCTATACTCTATCTCACTAGAATCTTGTCTTTTTGGGTAAGGTTTTGGTAAGTTTGGTGAGTTTTAATTACATTAGTGGGTTTCTTGAAAATTTTTGAATACCCATAAGTTTTTTTATCCAAATTGATTGATGCTCTTTTTTATTTGGCTTTAGATTCAAGATTCGGAGAACATTAATGTGTTGTCCAACAGGTTGATATTGATTTCGGTAAGATTTTAGGTAAGTATATAAGATATATCTTGTTTGCTGTTTGATATTGGGTTTGTTCCATTATTGCCCACAATATTTTGGTTGGTGTTGGTGGTTTTACTTGAAAATTTTTTAACACTCAATAAGTTTTGACATTAACTTAGTAATACCAGTCATTTTTTTGGTATTAGATTGAAGTGTTGGAAGGAGTTGAGTTATTGTCCATTAGGTTTGAGACCTATCTTGGCAAGATTTTTGTAAGTTTGGAGGTTAGTATTAATAGTTCTTTGTTCCATTGAAGTATTGGTTTAATAATTGAGTTATTTTCAATTTTTGATGTTCAATTCAAAGATTTCAAGGGATTGGAGCCACTATCCAATAAAGTTAACAATGTTTGGTCGTTTTGATAAGTATTAAGGTCTTGAAACTCTTTTGGAATTATTACATAGTTGCTGGAATTTGCGTTTTGTAACCATTATTATTGAACTTTTCGTAGGTTGGATTACGTTGTTGTATTTTAACACTTATTTATATATTTTGAAATTTGATGCTATCGCCCTTTATTCTATTTTGCAGGTTGACTTGCTTGAACATGGCTTGCTTGACCCTTAGTTCTCGATCTTTAGACTTCAAAGCTCAATGTATAAATTAAATAATGTACAAACAATTTGTCACTTTTGTTTTTGTTGAAAGTTGAGTTTTGTATACAAAAGCAATAGTTGAAATTTTATTTTGTGCATGTACATGTGAAAGAGAAATATTGTTATAATTTGTGAGTGTTCATAGTTGAATATATGGATTTTTAATGAATATATTGAGTTGATAGATCATAAATGTATAATGTTTATTTATTTGATGTAATTGTATTGTTGGAATATAAGGTAGAAAATGAGAAATTGGGGCATTTAATTTGAAAACAAAAAGACATATACTTGACACATAAAAAAAGGTCAAAGAGATCACACTATACTTGACACTCTAAAAACTTGACATACCACCAATGTCAAGTTATCTTACTTGACACGAAAATTGTATCAAGAAACATATTACTTGACGTTTTTTCGAGTCAAGTTATCACACTATACTTGACACTCGAATAGTTGATACTTTTATAAGTATCAAGTATACCCTTTATTTGACACTGGAAAAAGTCAAGTAATCCAATTTCTTTAGTAGTGAGATGACTTTCAAGGTTGGAACAAGAGAAGTCATTTCAGCTAAAGCAGTAAGAGACTTGAAGTTATTTTTTGGAGATACATACATTTTATTGAAAATGTATTTTATGTTCCTGATATGAAAAGGAATTTGATATCTATCTCTTGTTTGTTAGAACAAATTTATAAAGTAACTTTTGATATTAATGAAGTGTTCATTAGCTTAAAAGGTGTTCAAATCTGTTCTGCAAAGCTATAAAATAACTTTTATGTGTTAAAACCAACTGAAGCAAAAGTTATTTTGAATACTAAGATGTTTAAAACAGCTGAAACTCAAAATAAAAGGTGAAAAGTTTCTCCTAATACTTATCTTTGGCACTTGATGTTGGATTTTATGCCCTAAAACTCGTAGATAGTAAATGTTATTAATTGACTGTCACCAATAAAGAGTTATAGATGTTAAATCAATAGATGTTATTATTTGTATTATTGTCTATTTTGTCTAAATAACCCTAAATCCAATAAACTAATATCCAAGGCTGCCTTATGAGTCTTGAATTGTATGTGGTGATACACGGGGATCAACGTTCAAGATACAGCCTAAAGGGTCTATAGTATAGGGATAAGGTTGAGTACTTATCCTGGTAACACTATGTATACGGCCCACTTTGTATTTGATACAAACATAATGATCCAATGCGTTTGTGTAGGTGACATGTGAGTGGGGTATCCTATGCAAGAGTTTGTATAAGACTGGACTGCAAAATAGTAACCACTAGATGTAACACCGTTGACTAGTAGGTTTCTATTTCAATAGGATGACCTAGGCGATCCTGAGTATATTATGAGCTCTTGTTTATGAAGGATTGTCCTTTGATTTGTATGGGTGATGGTGGTCAGATTGTTGACCCGATAAGCCTACCATTTTAGAGACAAGACCGAGTGGAGAGCTGAGAACATAATAATACAAGATGGAATTCACCCATTCCCTCCTTAAGGGTAAGTAGATGAGTGTTCCCTTAAGTGGTGTCTTGGGGACTTGAACAAATGGCCCTACCCTCTCATTGACCCGAGAGGGTTTCTGTTTCTTGGCTTATTCATAAACAGGTTGTTCATTAAAGAAGCACTAGTACTTAAGGAACCAAAAGTAACCTAAGAGTTAAACGGTAATTTGACCCAGTTGGAGTTATGAACACTCGTGAATGACTAACTTGAGGGTATTGGTCAATATCCATGGATACAGAAATATATCTGTAGTGAGAAGAGTTCAGTTATGGGTCTTTAATGGAGTGTACCCACAATTAACGAATATTGATTAACTTGGTTAATGAGTTTAACTAATTAATCTCATATCATATGAGCATCCGATCTACTGGTCCACCAGGTCCCCTTGTTAGCTCACTAGAGAATACTTAAGAGAGATAATTTGAATTGTTTAAATTAATTTGAGGAAACTATACATTAATGTGATTAATATATAATTAGTTATGGATATGATCTATAATCAAATTGGAAAGTAATATTTGAATAAGTTTAAAATTAATTAATTCAAGTGAATTAGATTCATAAAAAATTAATTAATAGAGAGATTTTGCACATATACATGGGATGTATATGATAATTAAATGTATAAATTAAATTGGGTTTAATGTATAAGTAGTTATTTAATTATTGTGCAAATCAAAATTAAATATATTTAATTGTGCAAATTAAATAAGTGTTCTTTAATTGGGCTATTTAATTGAATAAGTGTTATTTCATTAAATTGGCTGATTAATTAAATAAATGTTATTTAATTAATTATAGAAAAGAAAAATATATTGAAAAAGATGCTTGACCCTTCTCTATATAAAGACCCCTCTATAGCCCTTTGAGAATGCACTAAATACACACTTTGATTACAGAGAAACTCTGACAATACGCAACTCCTTAATATTATTGTGCAAAATTTTCTCTAAGCCATAATATCCTCTCAACTCTCCAAAACACTTTTCTCCTCTCCTTCTCCCAATAGTTGGATACCACATATCTCTTTATTGGAATCCCAGAGAATAACAAGGTAACTCTCGTGGTAATATTCGAGATCGCTCAAGGAGTTGTTCATGATTAAGACCGTTTGGAGATCCGTTCATTGAAACCTTAGAGATGATTGTTTGTGGCACTTGGAGAATCCATAAAGGTCAAAATCGTTCTAACCCTTTCCCTAATAGCATGCTAGTTTACGTGTTTATCTATTCCGTCTAGTACAACGATTTTTTTTATTGTAAAAATCGAATCGTGGGATGCAAGGCGATCTCACACGAAAACGCTTCCGCTGCGAGATCCGATCCCTTCAATTGGTATCAGAGTCAATTCCTTGCATCTTCGTTCTTCTTCTTCTTCTTTTTTTTTAACAAAATCGTTTAGAGGTGGGTTTTTATATTCTAGGTTATCAAATGTTTGAATGGTTGGTTTGTAAAATTGCATGTTTTTTATTTTAGCACTAGATTACTTTTTAATTTGATTAAACTACATTGTATTTTTTGGGCAATTTAATTCATGCTTCGAGTCTGTATCTCTGTGTCGATCGACAGAGCAACGATTGCTAAATAGATCAGAAAGAAACAGAAGTGTTCAAGGCAAGTTCAGAGTCGCTAACGTCTGGCTGCAAGTTCGGAGCTGTGGATGTCTTGCCCACAGTGTTGCAACACTCCGAAGATGGACAGACTCAAGGCGGCACACGCATACGTCTAGGTTGCTGTTCTTTTAACCTTTTTTGTAATTTTCTATTTTATTTATTAATTAATTAAATTAATACAATGGTTATATTAATTTAATCAATTAATTTTGTTTTAGAGTGCCAAAATCGATCTAACTTTTGCTGTTTAATTTAATTATGCATTGAATGTATGTTTTAAATGATTTATTATTTGAATTCATATTACATATTGTATGTCATATAGATTCAAAAATGCCCACCTTAGGATAAATATGTACATGCATCATAAATAAATATAAAGGGTTATATTTTTTATATGCATGATCGAATTAGCATGCTCATG
The DNA here is from genome assembly GCF_009727055.1 of Benincasa hispida. Classification (NCBI taxonomy): domain Eukaryota; kingdom Viridiplantae; phylum Streptophyta; class Magnoliopsida; order Cucurbitales; family Cucurbitaceae; genus Benincasa; species Benincasa hispida. The sequence goes on from NC_052351.1 coordinate 46,485,097, forward strand.
CATCATAATATAAGTGTTATGTTAGTATTGTATGATTAACCTAAGCATATTCATGCATCATACTATATATTAAAATTGTTCTAATAAATAGTGGAATGGTGTATATGAATGCTCGAAGTTTTATAGATTTGATAATTCATTAATTTATAGAGAGTTATAGAATTAATGAAATAAATTAAAATTTATAATCTAGATTGCATGCAAACATGGGTCAAACTTATTTTTAAATTGTTTAAAATTGATCTATGTTATTTCTAATAGGATTAGGAATAGGTTAAACTTTTTTAAAAAAAAAAAAAATTGTTTTAATAGGATTAAAATGAATTTCAATAAAAGATTAAATTTATAAAATAATTGCCCATAAAAAACCTTTGTCTAAGGAATGTTCTGCTTAGGAAGGGTATTTAAGCTGACAGAAATGGAACACCTCCACCTGGAAACCGACTTGGAAGGCGAGTTGGGCATAAGCATGCTATAGATGGTTGATTTTATCAAAAAAGTTTAATAAATGAAATGAAGTATTTTATATTGAGAAAATTTAAAGGACTTAGAAAAATTCATTAGTGGGGATTTTAACTAAGTGTAATAAAATATTAAAATACTTTAGTGGGAGAAAGTTGGTATATATGATATATCAAATTTTAGCTCGCATGTTCCCAAGAGTTCACACCATGAGGTTCATGCTCGGCTTCGTGTCGCCCTGGGAGTAGCCTCCCTTTGGAGAGTATTTGCATGGGTCAATAACAAGATGAATGAGGAAAGTATTCATAGCATGTGGGAGAGGGACGTGTGTCAACGTATCCCACGGTCTCCTCCATTAGGTTGCACTGTGAGATTCCTATGATTCGCCTGTGTGTCGTCCTAGAGCGACCATTCCTTTGGAAGGCCTTATCATAGGGGTCAGAACGACGCAAACTCCAGCAATATATATGGTTTCTTAGGTTAATCTTCAACAGTTGTCTTTCCCTTCGATAGCCTGCTGAAGCGTACCTTTGGGATCCAAAAATGGGAAGGTCAGTTAATGAATCGACCAAAACAACAGTAGCTAAAAACTATAGGAATAATAGTTATTCTGGTATTAGTAATTGGCTGAGATTATCTCAATTTAGGGAAGGAGTAGTTGATCACCGTTCGGTGGTTGTTGCCCTAAACCTCTGAAGTATCGTTGCAAAAACTAAAATCAAAAGTTTAATTAGGGTTCTTTGATTAAATTTGTTTTTTGCTAAATTGATTGGATAATTAAGTAATGGGTTATGAAAAAGATAACTAATAAGGTCAATTGATTGTTATATGTTTCAACATGTCTTCCACAATCATATCTTTGCTTAAAAATGAGAAATTAACCGATGAAAATTATGTGATGTGAAAATCTAATCTAAATATGATTCTGGTTGTTGATGATCTATGATTTTTCCTGATAGAGGAATGTCCTCCAGTCCCCGCTCGAAATGCATCTCAAGTGTTGAAGGATGCTTATGACCGTTGGACGAAGGCCAATGACAAGGCCCGAGTCTACATCTTGGCAAGTCTGTCTGACATTCTTATCAAGAAGCATGAGGCCAAGATGACTACACGTCATATCATGGAGTCCCTCCAGGAGATGTTTGGACAACCGTTCACTCAGATCTGTCAAGAGGCCCTCAAGTACATTTATAATGTGTGCATGAAATAGAGCCAATCAGTGAGAGAACATGTTCTCGATCTGATGGTCCATTTCAATGTCGTCGAAATGAACGGTGTGGCCATAAACGAACAGAATCAGGTGTCCTTTATTTTGGAATCTCTTCGGAAGAGTTTTTTTAAGTTTCGCAACAATGCGGTAATGAACAAAATACAGTACAATCTGACTACCTTTTTAAGTGAGTTACAAACTTTTCAGTCTCTTATGAAAGATAAGGGACCAGTAGTAGGAGAGACAAATGTTGCTCATTCCAAAAAAAATCCATAAGGGCTCATCCTCTGGAATTAAATATGTTCCTTCAATTTCTAGTAATAAAAAGATCCAGAAAATGAAAGAAGGAAAGGGAAAAGCTCTCGCTGCTAGCAAAGGCAAGGGCAAAGCTAAGGTTGACAAGGATAAATGCTTCCACTGTAATGTGGATAGTCACTGAAAACGCAATTGCCCCAAGTATCTTGTTGAAAAGAAGAAAGAGAATGAAAGTAAATATGATTTACTAGTCCTGGAAACTTGTTTAGTGGAAAATGACCATGATGCTTGGATACTTGATTCGGGAGCCACTAATCATCTTTTTTTCTTTACAAGGAATTACTTCCTTTCAGTAACTAGAAGAGGGTGAAATGACGCTTAAGGTTGAAATGAGAGATGCCATTTCAGCTCGTGCAATAGAAGCTGCTAAGTTATTTTTTGGAAATAGATTTTTGTTTTTGAAAAAATTATACATTGTTCCCAAAATGAAGAGGAACCTTATTTCTATTTCTTGTTTAATTGAACAGTCATACTCAATTTATTTTAATTCACATGAAGCGTTCATTATGAAATTGGTGTGATTATTTGTTCAGCTAAACTATAAGACAACTTATATGTGTTAAGACCAACTGAATCAAAATCACTTTTAAATCATGAGATGTTTAAAACTGCTAATACTCAAACTAAAAGACGAAGAATTTCTCCAAGTAACAATGATACATACCTTTGGCATTTGAGATTAGGCGACATAAATCTAGATAGGATCGGGAGATTCGTAAAGAATGGACATCTAAGCAAGTTAGAAGATAATTCATTACCTCCATGTGAATCCTGTCTCGAAGGAAAAATGATGAAAATACCTTTTACTGGAAAATGTTATAGAGCCCTTAGAGCTCATATATTCGAATCTATGTGGTCCGATGAATATAAAGGCTAAAGGAGTGTACGAATACTTCATCTCTTTTATAGATGATTATTCGAGGTATGGTTATTTATACCTAATGGAACATAAGTCTGAAGCCTTTGAAAAGTTCAAAGAGTATAAGGCTGAAGTTGAAAACCTATTAGGTAAAACAATTAAAATACTTTGATCTGATCGGGGTGGAGAGTACATGGATTTAGAATACCAGGACTATTTGATAGATGATGCATGTTGTTATGCGATGAAATAATGGTAAGGATTGCGTTGGTGGAAAATGTGTTGAGCATGCAAGTTTTCTCAGTAAGATCTAAGTATAAATCCTACTGAGTTGCCTGGTAAGCCCAGGGTCGAACTCAGGGACTAGGGAAAACAATATGCGATGGTAATTTTTAGATCACCTTGCGGTAACAAATACATCAAGGAGTTGGTTAGTTTGTTATTTACAGTATAAAATGTATGTGGTGGAGTTGAGAAAAGAGTTAATAATACGGAAGATGCGATGAATATGCGGGGGAACGGGTTGAGAAGGGGTTAGTTAACACTTCCTATGATTGTATTCATGTTATGCGATCATGCTACACACATACAATAGTAAATCATCTCTCAATGCAAATGTTACGGCTTCTAGTTTTAAAATGCATGTGATATATGCAATAATGTCTATAGGACTTACATCTAAGCCTCTATTTTTGTCTATGTGATGACGAATAACATACACACATACAAGGCAACTGCATATTACCATAACCTACCTCTAGGGTGCATGCGATGCATGTTAGCAAACAGAGCTTATCTCTAAGTCCCTATCTCTTGCTTATGCAGATCTAATCCTACTCTCTCGAGTCTAGATTCTAACCTAGCTCTCTCAAGTCTTAGGTTCTTTCTTTAGACTCTCTCTCGAGTAGCTCTAAAAGGTGTTGGGCGCAACATAAGACAAGATGATCGCATGCAATGAAGATCCTAGGTCATGTTAGCTAAGTACTTCTCAACCCATTCGATAGATTTAGCTACTCATGCGTGTTTTAAAGAGAGTGAACAGATGTAGATAAGCAAGTTCCATTTTATAAATATATAATCGAAGTACATAATGACAATGCATAATAAGAATAAAGAGTCTGGTAGAAATTTCTTGCTTCCCAAGGCTTTTATACTGTTCTCATCTACTTTGCTCAAAAGATAATCTTGCTCTCGCAAGAGTTGGCCCTCTCTTTGTTTTTCCACGCTCCCTAGCACTCTCTTGAGCTGACCAAGAAGATCTTTCGGCGTCTCTTTCTTTCTCTCGCTTCCGCCTTCTAAGTATAAGAAACTAAGAACAAGGCTAAGTATCGTCTAAAGGGTGAACTCTAAAAACTGGGCAAACTAAACGAACTCTTCACCAAAGATGGCCTTCGGTATTTATAGAGCTTCAGGGTGAAAAGCTTATTCTCTCTTATGATTGCACTGATAGGATGGCATTAATTCTCTGTCTGATGTGCCGAATAATTGTCATTAAAAAGTTGAGTGTACTTGCTACAGTAGGTCGTTAACAACTTGTCAACTTAATTAGGAATCGATCGTCATCAGCTTCCTATCCCATCGTGATTTATTAAGCTTTCACCCAGATGCGCCCACCTTGATGTGTCGGCTCTATGCAACCATCTTCTTGAGGAAATATTCGCAAGCGCAAATAATCGCATAGCCTTGCGGTCGCAATCTCTTAATGCGCACGGACGTTAATTTCTTCAGATCGCATTTCCGCCTTGCGCAACGTATTTTTTGCACGAAAATACATAAGTTAGCTGTTTTAATGCGATGGACGCATGCGATCGCAATGTTGTGAACTTAATGCTTTTGGATGCAATATTGTATATTTTTACCATCGCAATCCTGCATTGTTTATAACTTTCCGCTGTAATAACATGCATTTCGGCCCGTTATCACACCTCCAAATTTAAACAATGCTTGTCATCAAGCATAAGCTAAAGATTTCCTTTAGAAAGTTGACCGTCTTCTCTTTTTTAGATTTCTCAAGGATGCCTTATTCTCATCCTATGCACCAAAATCCCCTTAATTTTTATCCAGGTCTCTTCTTAAAATATTTCTAAAATTTAGGGACCGCAAGTTTAACCTTCAAAGACTTTACCAGATTCCAGGGCATCGCATGATTTATTTCATAAAAAAAGTTTTTTCACTAGGGTATTTTCAAATGATTTTTTATCCTTGCGTATTTTAGACATATATTTTTTTTTTCTATGATCTTGTGCTGATCTAAGTGCCTAGCCTTCGTTTTGGCTTGCCCCCACGTGTGTCATGTGGACATCCAACTACGAGCAAGGCACTCTTTCTCAGTCTAAACTCATGCCTATTTGGTAGCGGAGTTGCGATCATTTATTTATGAGTTGATCACGATTCCTATCTTCTTTTTGGCTTGCCCCCACGTGTGTCATACAGACATCCAACTACAAGTAAGATCCGATCACAACGTTATGAGTTTTTTTTAAGCAAAAAATAACAAGGTCAAAAATGAATACTGCACCCTCGAATTTAAAATGCAGCAATGTCCTCATTGCTAAACGATTGAAAGAAATCATGCGATGCTCTTAGGAAGTTTCTTAAAGGGTCAATTTGAAAGAAAGTTGACAGATCACTAATTTCTAGAAATATTTTATGAGTTGACTATCCTAAAATTAAGTTAACTCTAGTGTATACAAAAAAAATAGAAGCATGCATTTCATCATTGAAATCATAATTGGCAAGGAGAAATAATGTGGTGACTTACTAAACGAGTCAATGTTAAATAGTTACGTCGACTAAAGGGGATGCGATGTTAAAACTTTTATAGTTAAAATGCGATGCGATAGTGCAAAATTTGGAAATAACGAGGTCAAGGAAAGATACAACCCCCAAATTTGCATTGTCGCCCGCTTATTTGTGGACGCATCCTACTTTGTGACGTACTGCTTTCTTTGATTGTGGTGACGAAATAAAGTAGTTGCATCTTCATGTAGCGCCTCCGCAATTATTCACCTCGATCGTTGCAAAGAAAACATTGAGAGGTCAAATAATAATAAAACAGAGTTAACAAAGCGCCTTTTTTTAAGCAATAGATAGCGAAATGACAATACTAAAAGAAGATAGAGATAAGTTCATAAATTGAGGATTTCAATGGATACTTCACAAAACTTGCATCCTTGATGAATTTGAATCGTATGATTGCGCAGGGATGGCCCACTTCTTTTTCAGTCATAGTTTCTCAGGTTCAAGGAGGCAACCTTGTGATGCCAGTCTTCTCCACGATATATTTTCACTCGTTGCCCATTAACTTTGAATATGTTGGTCCCGTCTTCATTGGATAACTCGACCGCGCCATAAGGGAATACCTCTCTGATTATGAAGAGTCCAGACCAACGTGACTTTAATTTCTCAGGGAAGAGTCGTAGCTGTGAATTAAATAGTAAGACCTTTTGCCCGACTTGGAGATTCTTTCTGCATAATTGTTTGTCGTGCCAGCGCTTTATGCGCTCTTTGTAGATCTTTGCGTTCTCGTATGCGCAAGTTCTCCATTCCTCCAGCTCAACCAATTGAAGGTTCCTTGCTTCCTCTGCGGCCTTTAAGTCAAAGTTTAGCTTTTTCACCGCTCACAGTGCTTTATACTCCAGCTCGAGTGGTAAATGACATGCCTTTCCAAATATCAACGCATATGGGGACATGCCTATAGGTGTCTTATAGGCGGTTCTATATGCCCACAGCGCATCGTCCAGCTTTGTTGTCCAATCTTTTCGTGAAGGCCTCACCACCTTCTCTAGCATCAACTTGATCTCCCGGTTAGACACTTCCGCTTGACCATTTTTCTGTGGATGGTATGCGATGGCCACTTTATGGAGGATATTATATTTGCACAGCAATTCTTTGATAGTGTGATTAACAAAGTGGGAGCCTTCATCACTTATTATGGAACGTGGAGTACCAAAACGAGTGAAAATATTTTTCTTCAAGAATTAGGAGACTACCGCCGCATCGCTTACGGCGCATGCTACCGCCTCTACTCACTTGGAAACGTAGTCGATGGCTAACAAAATATATTTATGACCATTCGATGGTGAGAATGGTCCCATGAAATCAATGCCCCAGACGTCGAACAATTCCAGCTCTAACATGATGTCCATGGGCATCGCATGTTTCCATGAAATATTACCCGTGCGTTGGCACCAGTCACACTTCATCGCATAGTCTCTTGTATCCTTAAATATGTGTTGGTGAGTAGCATCCGGTACACACAGTTGCAGAATCTAGTCTGACCCCCTCTTATAAAGATTTGGCTCATCCCAATAATATGATCTGCATTCATGTCTGAGCCGCTTCTTTTGATAGTTGGTATAATCTTTGAAAAATTGCTCGCAAACCAGATAACTTACCACGTTTGCATACCATGACAATTCTTCAATCTGAAATAGCTGCTCGTCTAGGAATGTTGCGCTTACCTCTGACTGATTGCTGTCAACCTCTGGATTTTCTAATCTGGATAAATGGTCCGCAACTTGATTCTCCATCCTTTTGCGATCAATTATTTCCATATCGAATTCCTGGAGGAGGAAAACCCATCTAATCAATCTCAGCTTCACATCTTTCTTTATCATCAAATATTTTATCATCGAGTGGTTAGTGAGAATGAGTACTTTAGTTCCCAACAAATAAGCTCTAAATTTCTCCAACGTAAATATCACTGCAAGCAGTTCTTTTTATGTGGTGGTGTAGTTTGTTTGAGCAGGATTCAAGGTTTTACTCGCATATGCGATGGGATGTAGTTTTGTTTTTCTCTTCTGCGCACGCACTACTCCCATCGCATAACTGATGCTTGATTTTATGAAGTGAATTATGGACGAAATGCGATTGTGAAATTGCATTGTGCGCTCAAGTTTCCTTAGCAGAATCCAAGTGTAAATTCCACTGAGTTTCCTGGTAAGCCCAGGGTCGAACTCAGGGACTTGTGAAAATAGATTGCATTGGGAATTTTTATGAAAACTTTGCGGTAACCGGTAACTCAATTAATTATGGGCTTGTTATTGATTGCATTAATGAAAAATAAAGCGGCGGATTTGAGAAAAGTCAGTTGTGTGATAGATGCACTAAGTATGCGGATGAACGAGTTGAGAAGATCTTTAGCTAGCGTTACTTGGGAATGCGTCAAACTATGCGATCATGCTACAACCATGCACAGCAAGTCATTTTCCAATGCAAATGCGATGCTCCTAAGTCTAGAATGCATGTGTTGAATGCAAAAGTGTCCATAGAGCTTATCCCTAAGTCTCTACTCTTTTCCTATGCGCTGATGCAAAATGCATGAAGACAAGGTAACCGCATATAATCATATCCTATCTCTAGGATGCATGCGATGCGTTGATAACAAATAATGCTTATTCCTAAGCTCCTATCTCTTGATTATGCATTCTAATCTAACTCTCCCGAGCCTAGATTCTAACCTGACCTTCCGAAGCCTAGATCCTGTCATTAGACTACCCTCCCGAATATCTCTAATGGACGAATGAAGCATACATAATACAAGATAATCGTATAGAATGAAGATTCGCTAGTTGTGCTAGCTAAATGCTTCTAAACCCATTCAACAGATTTAGCTACTCATGCATAAATAACAGAGAGTGAACAGATATAGAAAAGAAAATTCCATTTTTATAAATGAGTTTGAGTATAAAATAACAATGGAAGATAAAGGTAGAGAGTCTGGTAGCAATTCCTTGCTGATCGAGGCTTTTACACTGTAAATCTCTATTCGGTTCCAAAGATGTTCCTGCTTCCGCAGGTGTCAGACCTTTCTCTATTCTGGTAGCTTTCGGCACTCTCTTAAGCTTTCCGGAACGATCTGTCAGCACAACCTCCTCTCTCGCGTCCGTCTTAAAACGAAAGAAAACTAGGAACAAGGACGTGCGAACTGATTAACTGATCAACCCCTTTTCTAAAGGATGCCCTTGGTATTTATAGAGCATCCATGGTGAAAGTCGGCTTCTCTCTCATGATTGTACAGATGGAACTGCTTTAATTCCTGACTGATGCGCCAAATATTTGTCACCGAAAAGCTTAATGTAATTGTGATCGTTATCGGCTGTCAACTTAATTCGGATTCGACTATCATCAGTTTTCTGTCCCATCACGATTAATCAGCCTTTCACTCAGATGCACCCACCATGTTGCGCTGACCAAGTTTTGGCAATCCTTCTCGAGCTAATATTTGCGAACACAATCACCATAAAGCCTTGCGATAATGCTGCGTTTGACCAATGATTTCCTGTGATCGCAATTTTCGCCTTGCGTCATCACATATTCTGCACAAAAATCAACTATTTTAATGCGATGAAGTTATGCGACCGCAATATTATGAATCTTATGCTTTTTGGATGCAATTTACCATATTTTATCAACGCAAGCCAACATTGTTTAAGAACTTAGCACTATGATAACGTCCATTTCTGCCCGTTATCAATAACCGCTTGCGTCGCACATTAATTCAAAGGGCAGTGTCCAGTCTAGTGCGATCAACACAGATGCGGTCGTTAAAGCGTTTTTCAAAATTATGAATGCGTTGAGGCATTGGTCATCGAAGTCAAACTTTCTATCTGCCTTCATTAACGCACTCAGTGGTCGTGCAATCTTTGAAAATTCTTTGACAAAACGTTTATAAAATCCAGCATGTCCCAAGAAGCTCCTGACAACCTTTACACTTGTTGGAGGTGGGAGTTTTTCAATCGCTTTAATTTTGCCTTGTCCACCTCCAACCCGTCCCTGGAGATCTTGTGCCCAAGCACAATGTCTTCTTTCACCATGAAATGGCATTTCTCCCAATTAAGCACGAGGTTCATCTCCTTACAGCTTTTCAATATCTTCTCCAAGTTGTTAAGACAGACTTCGTATGTTTACCCATACATAGAGAAGTCGTCCATGAATATTTCTACAGAGTCTTCGAGATATTCCAAAAAGATGGCCATCATATACCTTTGGAAAGTACTTAGCGCATTGCAGAGGCCAAACGGCATGTATCGAAACGCAAATGTTCCATACGGGCAGGTGAATGTGGTTTTTTCTTGATCTTCGGGAGCGAATGTGATCTGGTTATAACCGGCATACCCATCCAAGAAGCAGTAGAAGTCATTTCCAGCTAGGTGATCCAACATTTGGTCAATAAAACGTAAAGGGAAATGATCTTTCCTTGTTGTGGCATTTAGTTTGTGGTAGTCCATGCAAATCTGCCATCCAGTGACGATCTTTTACAGTATCAGTTCGTTATTTGCATTAGGGACTACCGTCATCCCTCCTTTCTTCGGCACACATTGCATATGGCTGACCCACGTGTCGGCTATTGGATAGATGATGCTCGCGTTTAACCACTTGATTATCTCCTTCTTTACGACCTCCTTCATGTAGGGTTGAGTCTACGTTGATATTCAATCGATCCTTTGTGATTCTCATCGAGACGAATCCTATGCATACAGTATGCGGGGCTGATTCCTCTAATGTCTGCGAGCGTCCAGCCAATTGCTTTTACATACTTTCTCAGAATGCTCAGCAGTGCATTTTCTTGGTCTTCATTAAGTGCAGAGGAAATGATTATTGGTAGCTTTACATTCTGCCCCAGAAACGCATACTTCAGGTGGTTAGGAAGGGTCTTCAGCTCTATTGTTGGTGGTTGTTCTAAGGACGATTTTGTTGTTTTTCTTTCTTCATTCACTGTCGGCTTAACTTCTTAGGATGCGATCACCTTATCTTCTTTGGTTGTTTTTTCTGTGATCGCATTGCATGCTACAATGGATGCGATCGCATCCTCATCTTCTTTTTCTTCATCAGGTTTCTCTTCGTCATTCAAACTTTGTTCATCGTCGGATTCATTAAGGTCTTCTTCATCAAGATATTTCATGGCTCGGATAATGTCAAACCTGAGCTTCTGTCCATTCACGCTCAGCGTGATCTCTCCTTTGTGCACATCAATCTGGGCGCGACCGGTTGATAAAAATGGTCGCCCCAGGATGATGGGCACATCCTTGTCTAATTCATAGTCCAAGATGATGAAGTTTGCTGGTAATATAAATTTATCGATTATAACTAGAACATCTTTCACCTTCGTAGTCTACGAGACATGTACATTGTATAATCTAGAGCAAGTAGAAGATGTGTAACAGGTATATGGATGCCCTAGTTTATTGTATTTAGCATTATCTTGCCTTTTGGATTGTGTACAACCCACTGAATGAGTTTTAGTTCAAATAGGAGTTTGTTGGGTTTTATGTCCTAAAACTCATAGATAGTAAATGTTATTAATTGACCGTCATCAATAAAGAGTTATGAATGTTAAATCAATAAATGTTATTGTTTTTATTGTTGTCTATTTTGTCTTAATAACCTTAAATCCAATGAACTAACTGAAGGATCTCTTACCGAAGAGTTCCATGAGTGTGTTCGGATCGCTCCAATCTCATAGTGACCGAAATACAACAATATACATTCAAAACATACAATAATGCAAACAAATCTTAATTAACGGCATTCTAAGAACAAGATAAATAACAAGGGAAAGAGTATCATACCAGTTGAAGACAATCTTTAATCTTCGGCACTCACGGCAACGGAAAACCTCCACGCGATCTACCAACGCCCAGCGGAAGCGTCAACTGCAGCAGCACGAACAACCGCGAACACAAACACCGTGGGGACGACACCACCACTAAAGAGCCCCGAGTATTCTTAGATTGAGAACCCAAAGCGTGGTCTTTGGTGAATTTGGTAGAGAAAGAAGGAAACACGGATCGTGTAGGCGATAAGCAAGTGGGAGGGAAAAAGGCGTTATCGCATAGCACGCTGCTTATCGTTTAAAAGAAACTACACGATCGTGTAGGATTTACTAAACGATCGTTTAGGAAAAGGTATACGATCGTTTAGCAAAAACGGCACACTATACGATCGTTTAGAGAAGCTATCCAATCGTGTAGGAAACAGTGTGTGATCGTTTAGGCGCGAGGTAGACGATTGTTTAGGTGCGAGGCAAATATTGCATAGGCTCTCGATTCTTTAAGCGATCGTTCACTTTTTCAACAACACGCACTCTTCTTTCTTTAGGACGATTGACAAACGGAGCGATTCAAAAAAATGAAAACATTTTTCATTTTAATTCATCAGTTACAATAATCGACGGATCTCACTAATCCACGTCCGAACGTGATTTTTGGCTTAATTATCATACAATTAATCAATTAATTAATTAATTAATATAATCATATTATATTTTTACCCTATAATTTAATATCACATATCTACTATAGTATTTTCTCCTCTACTTGATATAAATCATATTTATATCTAATTTTCTCCAAAATAATGTATCTCATACCATTTAACCAATAATATCATATATAATTAACCAATAGTCCACATTATATCATATAATAATCGAACTTTCTTCTTGTCAATTTGAACATTTTAAATTAATCCAAACACGGTTTCTCAACTTTATCTCCAAGCCTAAACCCGGGACCTAATGGACCTGTTGGCTCGAAGCTCCAACGGTCCGTGAATAGCTGACTAAACTCTTTAGCCACAGATCCACCATCCGTTTAACTGTCAAGTCATTTTCACTAAATGACCATAAACTAAACTCTTTCTTACCAACAAATATATTTTCTGTTCGCATTCGGATATAACCAATCATGAGTACGATGACCCTTCACAGATGCCGTAAGTACATGCGTAGGTCTTATTTACTGCTTTGCCCCTATAGGTTTACATCTCACTCCTTTAAGTAGCCACTAATTCCTCTAGATGAACAATACAACATAGTCCAACTATGTGAACCACCTCTAGGCTAAAGAGAACGGCTGTGTGGTGCTACATCGTTCAAGCCCTGGAATCAAAAGCCTTTAAGGAGCTAATCTATCTACTTACCCCTGCCTTGGGGAAGGAGTGAATTTCATCTTGTGTAGCTGAGGTCCCAACTCCTAAAATCAAGACGAATCCCTAAAATGGTAGGTTTGAATCGGCGACCTGGCCCACTCGCACCTATACAAATCAAAGAACCGCCCTCAATGGCAGGAGTTCCCAACTCACTCAGGATTGAGGTCAATGTTAACCTATGGTCATCCTAGGTGAAGTGAAGTCGTCTTCATGAAACAGTGTTACTATAATGAGACGGTTAACACTTCGTGGTCAGATTTTATACAGACTCTTTGTATAGGACGACCCCGCTCGCATGTCCCCAACACGAAATGATCAAGATCAAGCCATCTGTGACAAGTCACAACACTTATGACCATTCCACAAAGCAGGCCGCATCCGTAGCATTACTAGGATAAGGTTTCCCTCCTATATCCATATACTACAGACCATTTTGGTTATCACTCAAGACATGATCCACTTGTATGTCACCAACAAACATACTTAAGCCCACATACAGATAATCAGGGATTTTATGTTTATTGGTTTGTGGTAAGCAAATAAAACAAGCAACTGAGCAAAAAATAAACAAAATGTGAAGGTAAAATATCATATATTAACAACACAAGCGTTCGTTAAACAACTGTTTACAAACTACAGGTCACGAGACTTTAGGGCATCAACCCCAACACCAAATATCCAAGGCTATTTTATGAGTCTTGAACATGCATATGGACTACATACAGGGATCAATGTTCAAGATACAGTCTAAAGGGTCCTAAAAGTATGTTTTGGCCGATAGGTAGGGTTTGGCAAAAAATTCCCGCGGGGTCGGGGTTCTCGCTCTATATTTATTTATTTATTTATTTATTTATTTATTTATTTATTTATTTAATTTATTTATTTATTTATAAAATTCGGGGATGGGGGGAAATACCCCCCGCGGGGAAAGGGACAGAGAATTCCCCCGACCTTGGCCCCGTTGCCAACCCTACGATAGGGGTTTCTGTTTATTGGTTGGATTATAAACAGGTTGTTCATTAAAGAAGCATTGATACTTAAGGAATCATAGGTAATCCAAGGTTGAAACAGTAATTTGATCCAGTTGGAGTTACGAACACTCATGAAGGACTAACTTTCTGATATTGATCTATATCCATGGACACAAAAATGTATCTGTGGTGACAAGAGTGCAGTTGTGGGTCTTTAGTGGAGTGTACTCACAATTGACAAATATTGATTAACTTGGTACTGATAATTTATGGTTACACCACAACCAAGGATTAAAATATATGTTGATATATTCGTAAATTGAATGGTGTGACATCGATATTAAAGATCTATTGATATCTTCGATATATGTTATAAATGCTCATAAAACATAAAAATGTTAATAAATCTTTAGTCCAATATGAATAGAAATACTAATAACAATATTCATAACTTAGTTTAAGAGTAAACATAAGTTATAAAAATATCCATGATACTAATATTTGATAAAGACATCCATCAATACTGACTTCAATTTGTGTTTTTTTTTTCAATTTTACTCGTTCTCTTTGTGAGATGCCATGGCCGTTTCACTCTCTACCATTTTCTCGGAGGATAGAAAATCGAATTGAAGAGGATAGAAGGAGCAAGAGTAAGAAGGGAGCGAGAAGCGTGAAGTAGGAGTGAAAATCCTAACAAGTGCATTCTTAGGTCAAAGTAGTAACTTCACATGGTACTAATGCAAGTAAAATGTCAAAATTTATTATTTCCAAACTTTGAACTAATTTTCATTTGAACCTTTAAAAGACGTCGTTCGTACAAAAATTCTCAATATACGGCAATATTGAAATCTTTAATTACAACAAATATCCCTTCAAGAAAAGTCGAACGCCAGATTGAGGGGCTCCATATTTGGTACATATAATGCCGCAGCCGGCGCACATTCAATTAGATCTCCAGAAGCAATATAGCTTTCAGTTTTCATCACCACACCACTGGCCACATTGGCTCATACATGGGAGCCCAATAAAGCTCAAAACTAAAGGATTTGTTTGGGATATTTTTTTTTTTTCTTTTTGTCTGATGGGCAGAAATGGCGTTATCAGATTCTGAAAAAACAATAAAGAAACCAAGAAACTTGAGCTTGAAGCTTGAGAATGGGATTGGGTGAAGAGAATAATATAAGAGGTGCGTGGGTTAATTGGTCCATTCCAAATGAGCACAAGGTGTTCGACGTGGGGCCTCAATGAAAATTTTTTGGCTTTTCATCAAATCACAGCTTTTGTTGGGAAATGAAATCATGGAGGAGTTTGCGTACTGCTTAATGCTTTTGATTTAATACAATGCTGCATTACCAATTCATTTCCTTTTATTCTCATTTCACACCTTTCCCTTCAATTCTTTTTCAAAACGTGTTGTAATTTTCGAACTTTGCTAAACCAAATTCATTTCTCTTGTCAATAATTCGTGTAATGCATATATGATATTGCAATATGTCTACAAGTAGAGTTTTTATACTGATTCCTGTGTAATATGTCAAATGTCAAGTTTTAAATTAAGGTGTCAAGTGTGTAGTGGGTCAGTAGCCAAGTTTTATAAGATATTGAACCATCAAATTTTGGAATGGTAATTTGGTGTTGTACCCATTGAACGATACTCGGATTGAACCTTGTTCATATTCAAATCCAATTTAAGTTATCACTAAATTGTGATTACTGAATTGGTTGATTTTGTTTTTCGTTTTATTTTTTTAATTTAGTCTTGTTCTCTCATAAATTCCATAATATGGTTATCACATTTTTTTTTTAAGAAACAACTTGAATTCTTAATTGATTCTAAAAATAAAAATAAAATTTTGTTAACTACCTTTTCTAGTTTTTACAATTTGACTTGGTTTTTTGAGAACATGAATGAAAAGTGGATAACATAACAAAAAATTAAACTTATTGGTGAAATAATGTTTACAAGCTTAATTTTGAAAAATTAAATGGTTACTAAACATAGCCTAAAATATACACACAAACTTCAACTTTTGTAACAAGGTAATAGAAGTAACTTATTAATGTGGAAAGATCCGAACCTCTAACCACTCTTGAGTCGAGAATACATCCAAACCTCTAACCACTCTTGAGTCGAGAATACATACCTAAACTAATTGAACTATGTTCAAATTAACTACTGAAACCCAAGCATCTAAAACCCTTTAAATTTTAAGTTTGTTTGTTTTGTAGTCCACTTTTTACCATGTTTTCTTTTTAAAAAACTGAGTCAACTTTGAAATTGAAAAAATATATATAGTTTTGATTTTTTTTTTTTTTTTTTGAATTACCATTGATTTAAAATGGAGACTTAATCATTTCTTCAAAACAAAAAAATGGAGACTTAATAATGGTTGTTTTAAATTCAAGTAATTAAATTAAATTATTAATGTATTCTCATTTCTCAATCATTCCCAATAATAAACATATAGAATAATAAAGAGAGTATGATTAAACAAAGCATTAACGAATTAAAATCACTGCATGTGTGAGTGAATTGGTGGTTGTAAACGAAGAAAACTAAAAACTAACGAAATAGAAACCATCAAATTTGTGATTTTGAAATTGACCCCTCTTTTTTAAAGATAATTTCTCCATCTTTCTTCAATGGACATTTGATCAAACATTTTTTGGAATCTTTTCATCAATATGCCAAAATTCGTTTTTGTTAACATCGTTCACAAATTCATAATTTTAAAAACTAAAATTTGATCTTTTTAAGGACAGTTGTAAATATAGCAATCAGACTCAAAATATTTGTAAATACGATGTAAAAAAACTTATAAATATAGTAAAATTTAGATCTAGCTCTCAAAATTTATTAGTAATAAACCATATCACTAAATAGGAGTCTATCAGTGATTGACCATATCACTAATAGAAATCTATCACGGATAGATTTTGCTATTTATTCATCAAAATTATCTTTTTTATATAATAATAAATAGATTATTTATAAGAAAAGAGTGGAAAAGAGAACACAAACATAGATATATAAAAATGAAATGAAAAATTTCAAACTAATAATTATATCAATTAAAATATAAATTTCACATGTAGGAGAATAAACATAAATTAGCGAAAAATACTGTAATCAAATAGAGTCTTATATTAATATGATGAGCGGCTTTTCCATTTTCTTCCATCATTTTTCTTTGCTTATTTAGAAATAATTACTTGATAATTTTTCTTGTTATTTTTTATGAAATTCTAAGAGAAATACTTTTAATTTTAAGTGATTTTCAGCTAGTTTTAAATAAAAATAGGTATAGATCATTAATAATTTTTTTAAATTAATTCATTCATAAAAGTTTAAAATAATAACTTGACATGATTATTAAATTTTAATGGTTGCAACTCAAAATTGGGAGATATAAATTGATTGTTTTTATTAAGAAATAATTCTGAGAGAAAAAACAAAGGAAATAATTTTAAAAGCAATCAATTGACTACTATTTTTGACAGGAATAAAATAACCATTTCTAAAAAGAATTTCAAAAGTAGAAAGACTTTGCTGACCCAATAAAAAAAAGTATGACATATGTATGTTCTTTTATTTATTTATTTTTCCCCCTTTTCCTTTTGGAGAATGAATGTTTGTCTTTTTCAGTCCACACTTCTGTGGAAATATAATATTACATGAAAATAATACATATAATATCATAAATTGACCTCAAAGCTTAAAAAAAAACATAAATATTTATACATTCACCAAAATGAAAAGATTCTGAATCTGCTTTGAGAGAGAAATTAACCAATTGGACCTCAAAAAATAAATTAAAAAAATCCATTAGAAGAAGCTTAAGACATTTGCCTCTCAACCCACCCACCCCACCTCCTCTTAACCTACATAAAGAAGAGCTAATAAAACTCAAAAGGCCAACCACACTTTTCTTTAGCTTCACTCCTACTCAAAACACACCCATAAAATATTACCTCAAATTCTCCTAAAATAACCTCCTAATCCTCTTCATTCTCTCCTCAACCTTGCTAGCTATATCTCTTTCTTTTCTTTTCTTCTTCTTTCCTCTATGAGCTTGTGGGCGCCATCTCCCTCCGCCCTCATGGCCAAGCCCTCGGTCGCCCGACTCAAGCCTCACCTCCCCTTCCTCATCGTCATCCTCTGTGCCTTCGCCTTCCTCGTTCTCTTTCACACCGAGGGCATCACTTTCTTCTCGTCCATCTCTATTTCCAAACTCAAGTCGTGCCCCCGAAAATCCTCCCCCTCCAAAACAAGTAGGTTTTATCATCTGACCTTATTAAATATTATTGAAATAAATGATATACGACTCATCGTTTAGAGTTACATCCTTCCAATTCCATGATGTAATCCTAAACAAAGAGTCACATATCATTTATTCCATCAGATATAGAATCAACTAATTTTATATTCCAAAATCTATACCTGCCTCAATTTTAAAATTTGACTTAAAAAAAAATTAGTTGCAATTCAACTAACAGTAAAAAAAAATTATTCTCAGCAATTTTTTCCTCTCTTTCTTTCATTTTGTCCCTAACTCCTTTACATTTCCATGTAGGGGAGAAGTCGATGACGGAGGAGCGGTGGAGAGACCCATTGATGGACGATCGGTTCGAGTTCGACCCAGAGGAGTGCAGCGTAGTGAACGGGAAGTGGGTCTTTAACCAGTCGATCAAACCATTGTACACGGACCGGTCGTGCCCGTATCTCGACCGACAAGTGTCGTGTGTGAAGAACGGGCGGGTGGATTCGGATTACCAACAATGGGAGTGGCAACCAGATGATTGCACATTGCCAAGGTTTGAGAGTGTTTTGGTGAATTGAAGTAAAGAGAGGAAGTAGAGTTCAAAATTTGGGGAAATGATATGGAATTTGGTTTGGATATGACAGATTTAATGCAGAGATTGCACTGAAGAAGCTTAGGGGAAAAAGGTTAATGTTCGTTGGGGATTCATTGCAACGTGGGCAGTGGCAATCATTTGTTTGTATGGTTGAGTGGATGATTCCGGAAGACAAAAAATCTATGAAGAGAGGCCGATTTCTCTCTGTTTTCACTGCTAAGGTACTCTTTGTTCTATTTTTCTAATTTCTTCCTCTCTTTTTTTATTAAAAAAAAAAAAGTGTTTAATTTTAATCATTAATTTCAAAACTTAAATTTAATCATTTAAGATTTTTTAAAAAAATAAAGGAACTGAAAATGAGTTTGAAACTCAAATTGATCCAAGTCTCAAACTATAAAGATGAAAATGGTATTTAACAATCTTTTTAGAATTGTATTAATTAATATCTTAAGCAAAGAAATATATATCAATACAATTATTCTACTACCACTCCTTTATGCTAGCATTTCTCACTATTATACATTAATTTTTTACATTTGAGTGAGTTTAAAAATTAAATTGATTTATTCATAAAATTTAATTTGAATTCTTTAACTAATACAATTCTTAGAATCTAGTCATATAAATTAATTATTTTCTAAAAAAAATGGATTTAAATTCTTTAACTAATACAACTATCAGAATCTAGTCATATACTTAATAGAAAATAAAACTGGAACACTTTTCAAATTTAAGGTCGCTACACTTATCTAGGATTGCAATTTGATGAATTTGTTATTTTAGAAGTAAAAATTGGCATAACTTTATAAATTTAGTACTAATATTTTATTTTAATTAAATTATAAGTTTAGTCTCTGAACTTCCAAAGTTTTATCTATTTGATCCCTAAATTTTAAAAAATGTCTAACATGTTCTTAAATGTTTAATTTTGTGTCTAATAAATTTCTAAATATTAAAAACCGTAAAAAAATAATAATAATTGATTTTGAATTTTATGTTTAGTGGAAATATAAATTTTTAATTTTATATTTGATTAGTGATTTTTCTTTTAACTTTAAAAAAGTATTAAATTGGCAAAATTGAAAATTACATAACTTTATAGAACACAAAATTGATACTTTGATAACGTATTTTAAAGTTCATCTATTGAACACAAATTTCAAAATACAAATCTCAATTAGAAAATTTATGAAAAAAAACACATAGACGGGATACACGAAAATGGAAGGATTAAACTTGTAATTTAAATTATATTTGTTTAAAGAAAAAATTGATTAATGATGGATGGCATATGGTTTTAAGGAATACAAGGCTAGGATTGAGTTCTATTGGGCCCCATTTCTGGTGCACTCAAATTCGGACAATCCGATAATTGGAGATCCAAAGCAAAGAATATTGAGAGTGGACTCAGTTGCAAATCATTCAAAACATTGGACTAATGTTGATATTCTTGTCTTCAATACCTATGTCTGGTGGATGAGTGGCGTTAAAATTAAATCCTTGTAAGCTCTCTCTCTCTTACACTTTTTTCCTAGTGAATTAAATTAGTGATAAGTTGTTTTATTTTTATTAGTTAATTTAAGAGAATTAAATTACTTTTTATTCATTTTTCATCCCTATTAAAATTAATTTTAAAAAAAATCCATGTCAAAATGAGTTTAACTCAACGATAATGAATAAATCTTTCACCCTAGATATTGGAGGTTCAATCCTTAATTTCCACGTTTGTTGTACTAAAAAATCTACATCCTGATTATTTTAAATTAATTAATCGAAAATGAACATTAGTAAAAACTGAGAGATAGAAGTCTAAAATCTAAAAATCTATGGATCGATTAAAAGCTTATTTTAAAATTTGGTGTAGGTTTAAAATGGTAGAATTATTAAAATTTGGAATGAATGTGTAGATGGGGATCGTTTGAGAATGGAGAAGAAGGATATGAAGAATTTGATACACCAATTGCTTATACAATGGGATTGAAGACTTGGGCCAATTGGGTTGATTCAAATGTCAATCCAAATATGACACGTGTCTTCTTTACAACAATGTCTCCAACTCACACCAGGTCTTTTCTCTTTTACCTTTCTCCATCTTTTTCTCTTTCTTTTTTAATTATAACTTTACTCTACCGTCAGAAATTTTTCTAAACTTTCTCACCATGTCGGATAATTATTTGGTTTTCTAGTTTTTATTTTTTTTAAATTAAGTCCATAGATATTACTTTTAGCTCCAAATTTCTTCTTTTGTTATTTGCTTTTTGCTGGTGATTTAAAAAATCAAGTCAAAATTTGAAAACTAAAAAAATAGTTTTTTAAAACTTGGTTTTGAATTTTAGAATTTAGCTAGAAATTTAACCATTGTACTATAGAAATATGCAAATCATTGTAAGAAAATGAGAGAAAATAGGTTTGATTTTAAAAAGAAAAACAAAAAATAAACAACAAAATAGTTACCAAATAAGGTCTAAAAGTGTCGTCTATGAATCTTTGACTATGTGTCTAATAGATTACTCAAATTTTTAAAAAAATCAGTGTGTCTCTAATATGTTGATATATTCAAAACTTTTAGAAATCAACTCATCTATGTGTATGTAATTGAATTTTACATCTAATGAGACTCTAAAATTTCAATTTTGTGTCTAACAAATCCTTGAATATTAGAAAATGTATAATAGGCTAATGACTTATAAGACAAAAAGGTAAAAATTCAATGACCTGTCGATCACAAAAATGAAAGGTTATTAATTTTAGTCCTTATACTTTTAACTTTTGGTTCATTTTGATCCTTAAACTTAAAAAAAACGATCATTTTGATCCCTTAAAAATGAAACGAAAATGAAAATGAATGGATCAAAATTATTACTTTTTAAAAGTATAAGGACCAAAATGAACTTCTTGAAAATATAAGGACTAAAATGAAACAGAGTTAAAAGAAGGGAAAAAAAAAAAAAAAAAGACTAAAATGAACATTTTGAAAATTTATAGACTCAAATGAACTAAAACTAAAAGTACCTAAACTATTTTTTTTTTTAATTTTATAATTAAAGTGATAAGTAGAAATAGACGTGAAGAAAATTTAATAAGATGTAGTATTGAATAGGAGTATGGATTGGGGAAGAGTGAATGGGAGCAAATGCTTCAACGAAACAAAGCCAATAAAGAAGAAGAAATTCTGGGGAAGTGGGTCCGACAAAGGAATGATGAGTGTGGTCTCTAAAATAGTTCACAAAATGAAAGTCCCCGTCACATTCATCAACATTACGCAACTTTCCGACTACCGAATCGACGCCCATACCTCCGTCTTCACCGAAACCGGCGGCAAGCTGCTGACGGCGGAGCAAAAGGCGGATCCTCTCCACCACGCCGACTGCATTCACTGGTGCCTTCCCGGCGTCCCCGATACTTGGAATCAAATACTTTTCGCACATTTATAGCTAATATATAATGTAATATAAACCCAAAACCAAATTAAACAAAAGTTTGAGCCCCATTTGGCAAAAAAAAAAAACATTGTACCAAATCTTGGGAGCATCAAATGTTCAAAGGTTTTATTCAACAAATTGTTTTCCTTTTTTTTCCCCTTTTGTTGGTTGGTGAAATAAGGAATTTGGAATGTGGTTTGGTAAATGTGTAAATTATTTTTATGGGAAATGGTGGAAAATTGGTATTTATTGAAGGGGGGAGAGTATGCCATTTTGAAAATTTCATGAGTTTTGTTTTAATTTTATGTCTATGCTTTTGTAAATGTATTACTTCAACTATCGCTTCATAGCTATTTAGATTTTTTTAAAAAAAATTAAATCTATTTTATTCATAATTTTTTTTACAATAATTTCTATCTTTCTTAAATACAATAATTGAATTCGTAGTCAAATTCTAAATTCCAAAAACAACTTTTTGAAACAACATTTTGAGAGCTACTTTTTTTAGTTCTCATAACTTGATTTGGTTTTTTAAACCATTAATGAAAAGTAAATAACAATGGGAAGATATTTATAGGTAAACGTAGTGTTCATGGAATTTATATTAAAAAAATAAAATGGTTGACAAATGGGATCTTACTTTTTATAGTCTGAAAATTAAGGGTAGTTTTAATTTGATTATTATGGGATTTAGAAATTTTAATTTGATTTATGCAATTTCGATAGAATTGATCGTTACTAGAAAATACTAGTTCATTGTAATATAATTGGAATATGTGTCACGTTTAATATGATAGTCGTTTGTACTAATCACAATATTTGACCAAACATTAATAAAGATGAAAATTAAAAAATTTAAATTGTATATGTCATATTAGAACTAAACTCAAACTCAATTCAATTGAAAATTTTAAGATTAATAGTGTAGAATGAGCATAATGTAAAAATCAAATTAGTTGTTGTGTCATGGCATGACCACTGTTTTGAAAACAATTGTGATACAACTTCAATGCTAATCGTCTCAAGTTAGTTGCTCCCAACATTAATACAACGCTATTGATAGACGAGCACTCCGAAAAGAGTATGAATCAAAGAAAAACTTTTGCTCGGAGAAAATAAACAAGATAGTAAATAGAGAGAAAAATAAATATGTGTATCCAAATTTGAAGCATTGTCCTCTGATTATTGAAAAATTCAAATAAATAAATAGATAAATATATATATATATATATATATATATATATATTAGATCTGTAAAGATCAAGCGATTTTAAAATATTAGATTTGTAACCATCAAATGATTATGAGATTTGTAACAATAAAACGGCCACAAAATTAAATAACACATATAGCTATTTGGGGTGCTAAGTTGAGATATGATGTCTTGCGTTCATATGTCTGTGGAGTTCATATCTTGGTGCTTGGGATGTAGAGTTATTTAGTCTAAGTTTATATGTTTGTATTTGAAGTGCAAAGTTGAGTTCATATGTCTGGAGTATATAATACAATTTTTTTAACTCTAAATAATTGTTTTTATGATGACTATTTTTATTTTGAAACTTTTTTATTCAATATTTATACCTCTGTGGTGAATAAAATATGAATTGCAATTTTTGTTATTTTATTTTTTAAAATTTTTCTTTCTTTCTTTCTTTCTTTTTTAATCAACAATAATTAACTTATTACATTTCTTACAATAATATAATTAAATAAAATAGGAAACCAAAAAGAAGTCAAAACTTTTGATTTCTAATTTTCTCAATGAATTTCATCATCACCTTCTTCTTCTTTTTCTTCTTCTTCCTATTGTTGTTTTATATTTTTACTTTGTCATAAGTTTTTTTTATAATTGGAACAGTTTTATTTTCAATTCCTCCAAATTTGGATGATCATCAAAGAACAAATCTCAATTTTCACTATTTTTTGCCATAAAATGTTGAAGGAAACAAACTTCATTTTATGGTTTTTTTAATCTTTTTTGTTATGTGTTACATATTATTCGACTACATACATACTTTTCCAAATATTTTTAATACTCATTTGATACGTGAATTTAATTAAACAAAAATATGCTATACAAATTTCTACGTATAAATATTGTACTTAAAGTTAATGTAAAGAAAATACTATTATTTATATAATCAATAGCCCCACAACATGTTTTAACAGTTATCGGTCTTATAATAGTCGAAAAGGGTTGTCGAAGTTGATTATCAAAGATAATTTTCGTTGGAGTTTGTAGTTGTAAATGGTTGTCGGAGTTTGAAGTTGGTCGCATGAAGGTGGTATTGGAATTGATTGTCGAAATTTTTCGTCGAAAGCAGTTTTCGGAACCCCACATCATAGTTAGTCACGCGAAGGTGGTCTCATTGAAGTAGATAATAAAATATGGTTTTCGCTGGAGTTTGTAATCGGAGGTAGTTTTCGGAGCTTGAAGTTGGTCGCATGAAGGTGATATTGGAATTAGTTGCCAGAGTTTCTGTGGTTGTCAAAACCCAAAGTTGGTCGTCAGAGTTGTTCGCTCGAAGATGGTCATCAAAGATAACTTTCGTAAGAGTCTGTAGTCAGAAGTGGTTGTCGGTGCTTACAAAGATGATTTGTCGGAGTTGGTCATCGGAGTTTGTGTTTGTTGGAGGTAGTTGTCAAAGCCCAAAATTGGTCGTCGAAGTTGGTCATGTGAAGGTGGTCATTGGAATTAGGTTACCGGAGTTGTCATTAGAGTTGTCGGGACTTGGAGTTAGTTTCTAGAGTGTGACAGCAATATCGCCGATAGTAGTCGATGAATGAAGCTATTGAGAATATTAGAAGAATGAAAAATTGGGGTGAGTTGTTAAAATATATCAATTCAACTCCACCTAACATTTAAAATCGGTTAACCAAAGATTGAGTTTATACCAACTCAACTTAACTCATGTTGGTGAGCCAAACACCCTTATAATATTTATATTTATCAATCTTCAAGTCGGAAGTTGGATTTCCCACCCTACGTATTATTATTATTTTTATTTACAAATTTTCGTTAAATTTTAGTCCCCGACTTCCCGAGTTGATGAATGGATCCGGCCCATAAAGAAGCCCATTCATAATGATCCAAAAGTTTTACCAATAAATAGCCTGCCGCCTTCCCTCCAAATTCCGGCGACGAGGGTTTCCGAAAGCCATTTCCATATTTCAGGGTTTTACGAGATTTTGCAGTTTGACAATGGCGACCATTATTTCTAGGAGTGCGAAGCATTTCCATTACGCAAATCGCAGTCTCTCTTTGCACTGGCTGAGGTTACATTCTCTTTCGCCTTCGTCTTGCGTTATAGAGGGCGCGAATCTTCATGATCCACCTTTTCCCCTTCATTCGGTTGGTTTACTTATCCATTTTGATTAACTTTCTGCCCTAATGTTTGCTTTGTATTGTGGGATGATGTTTGTAAAGAAGTCATGCTTAAGTTAAAGATCCAGTTTTTCAGTGAAATTTACACGATACTAATGATTAATCGCTTCAATCAACAATTTAGCGAATGATCGTAGGCTGTACGCTGCCTTATTTCGGGCCTAGAATTTTTGGTTGATGATAGGGAAGTAACAATGAGGAAATTGTTTAAATTCCTGGCGCGACGATACTCTGAATTCTTTTTCTTCGTTTTTTTCTTAAATTCTCAATTGTCACCGTCGATAGAGGTTATACTACGAGAATTGTGTTTAGCATTTCTCTTTATGAGTATTTTTCTTTCCAATTGAGTTCCCTCTTCATTCTTAGGGGCTTGGAATAAACTTTCTAGCTACGTATATAAGACGGCTTAATAGTACCGCTTCTACTACTGCTGATTCTCAAAACCCAGCCTCCGAGAAACCGGTAGAGTCCAATTCTAGTGAAGGGAACAAATCGGGGAAATCAAATCAGGGTCAGGATGCTGGAAAACCTGTTCGTGGTGGGGTATGGTTGCCTTTAGCTTTTCTAATGGACTTTCTACAATCATCTATAGCCTTCTTCTTGAGATTTGATTGTTTCGAGTTGATTGACTCTCTCCTTGCAGCCGGTATCATGGTTGAGTTTTCTTTTGCTGGTTGCCACCGGAGCGGGACTGGTTTTCTATTATGACAGGGAAAAGAAACGTCATATCGAAGGTAGACTACTATGGTGAGTGCCTGAGTGGAATAAATATTCTGCACCCCGTTTTCTAAAAGAAGAAAATCTTCCAAGCAATGTTTATTCGAAGAGGTCTCTTGAACAAGCAAAATGTGGGGGTTTGCCCCTTAATACATTGTATATTGCTATTGTTCTTGCTATTGCTTTGTTGTCAAATCATAACATGGCTTATAGGTATTGTACAGTAGAAAATCTTGAATTAACTTTTCCTTCTAATTCAAACATGACTTTATTTTGTATTTTCTACAAGCTATGTGCTACTCATATGAAATAAGACTCTTCACCTGACCTAACCAATTCCTTTTTTGATCTTGCTGCTTCCATGTGGGTAGTTATTTGGTTTCATGGTTCATTTCCAGCGTCATTATTAGATTTATCATCTATTATCTAGCTTTGAGTACATTTTGTTAGTCATTTTACCAATTTTTTGTAACTGGAACTATTCGCTATAAGGGTTACTGTAGAATGTAACTTGTTGGAAAACATTTAGCAAGATGCATGGGTTGCTTTTGGTAGTTGGGGCATAATGTGCGTTGATGTACGATTTTATTTCAATGTTGTTCCTCTGAGTTTGCATGCATGATTTGATTATTCTTCTTCTAATTAACAGAAATAAACAAGGCTTCCACAGAAGTCAAACAAGGACCGTCAGTAGGAAAAGCAGCTATTGGGGGCCCATTTAAACTTGTTAATCATGATGGGAAGCAGGTCACAGAAAAAGACTTTTTTGGGAAATGGACATTGGTATATTTTGGCTTCACTCACTGTCCCGATATCTGCCCAGATGAGCTACAAAAGCTAGCTGCTGCAGTTGATAAAATCAGTTAGTCATTTGCTCTTCCACACACTTGTTGGAGTTACTTTTCCTGAAAGATCAGTTATCGTTTGCTTTCGCTTTAGCTTATTTCTCCCAGATGCCTTGTTTCGTCAAATCCAAACACTGGACTTGTGAATAGCAATCTCAAAATAACTCACATGATTTGATTTATGTTCTTACTAACAGTTTTGAAAACAGGAAACTGTTTCTCAACTAGTCTTTGAAAAAATATGTTTGGTCTTTCATATTTATGTTAACAAATATATAGTCCCTTCAGTGACATCTGATAGATATAAACATAATATAATGATGGCAGACATGAAAAGTTCTTAATGTAGTTTCTTGGGGCATCTTCTAAATGACCGTTTTGTTTTATTGGGTTTTATTTTTATTTTATTTATTTTTTTCAAACAAACTGTTATTGGTTAATTTTATTCTACTTTTGTCCTAGTTAGTTGTGATAAAGATGTGTGGCGTTTAATGGTCAGGACTTCTGCTGACCGTTTGATATTTTGATGAGCAAAAGTTTCCTCCGATCAACAGTACCTTTGTTTATAATTATGTTTTCTTTTTTTTTTTTTTAAAAAAAAAAAACAGTTACATTTCTTGTGACAATTTTCTGACAAACTTCTTAAATTTTTCGTGCCATTTATTCTTGAGCTAATTATGTTTGTTTATAGTTTCGTCTTTCTCTGTTGGAAGCAGAAAAGGCAGGAATCAAAATTGTCCCTGTTTTCATCTCTGTTGATCCTGAGAGAGATACGGTCGAACAAGTGCGGGAATATGTCAAAGGTATGTAGGAGTCAGTTCTCCATCTGTTAGTCATACTTGTTTAGCCTTTAGACAATACCAAATTAATATAATCTTTTCCCTAATGTTACAGAATTCCATCCGGACTTGGTTGGCCTGACTGGGACTACGGATGAGATACGGAATGTAGCGCGGGCATATCGAGTTTATTATATGAAGACTGAAGAGGAAGACTCAGATTATCTTGTTGATCACTCCATAGTGATGTAAGTATCAGTTCCAATTTACTTCAAATTGAGTCCGTCATCAGTATCACACGTTAAGTTTTTTTCACAATCTGGTGGGGAATTTGGTGCAGGTATTTAATGGGTCCTGAGAAGATGGAATTTGTAAAATTTTTTGGGAAAAACAACGACGTTGATTCACTTGCAGATGGTGTTATCAAAGAGATAAAGCAGTACAAGAAATAGAAAGCTTTTACAAACCAATTTCAACTATACTACCTCAATCCGGTCAGTTGATTTTCGAACTTGTCATTTTCTACTCGAGTATTTTTCATCGCATGGCTTTCACAGCGGGTTGCTGGGCTTATTTGGAGTCGCCAGGTTGATACCTATAACAATAGGCTTGTCTTACTTAATAATATTGTTTTATCTTGGTTTCCCTTCTTTACCAAGCATTTCTTGAACATTGATCCAACATGCCGTTCATTTTAGCGGTTTAAATCCCATTGATGACCAATCACTGGCAAGGATTTCATGCTTTACAATGATATCAACCGAATAAAAAGGAGAAAACCGTCACTTTTTTGGATAATGTTGGCTCGATTCCGGTAACTTTGGGCTTTGAGTCTTTCATTATTTTTTAAAAATAGCTAAAAAAAATTAAATTTACTAAATCAAAAAATGTGAAATTTCGTGTTCAGGAGTTTTGATGTTTAAACTCTGGATGACTATTGCGCTTTAGTGTGTCGATCAATGAGAAGTATTATATAATAATAGGAGTCACCTTCTGTTTGTGATTTGCTAATCTGGAAAGAAGTTTCAGTTTCTTATGTTCAGTTCCTTTTTCCAACTTCTCAAAATCCATCCAACCTAAATTTGACATAATAAGCTTAGACCGTAATGAGGTTCGTACTAAACCAACTTAATTAATCCGTTCATAGATGCACTCATTATATCAATTATTAAGGGCAAACTGAAGTGATTTTAAGATCATTCACATTTTGTGGTTCAAATCACTCCAATACATTTTCAAAACTTTCCTTTTTCATTCTAAACCTTGTCATACCCTTCAAAATTAACCATTAGAAGCATGTTTACATGTAATTTCTAGGTTAATCTACAAATTTAGTCTATATGTTTAGCCCTCGTGATTTTGGAAGTTGAAATTTTGTACATATGGTTTGATAAAAGCTTAAATAATTTCTATGATTTAATCCTCACCGTTCATAAACAAAACAATTCTTTTTACCATAGAAAAGGATTTTTTCAAACCATTGAAGACTAAATCCTAAAATATAGGGACTAAATTTTACAAAATGTACAATTAAAACTAATTTTAAACATACTAAAGATGATTTTAACCGTTTTAAAATCTCAATGTACACTAATACTACTTAAACAAACACTCAGTGGTGAGCAAACTCATCTCATAACGTTCGAGATTACCGACTTGGTAAAGAAATTTGAGAGTTCCAAATAGAGAGTCAAGCCAGCGTATTAAAGATGCCATTATGGAAGGAGTTTGTTCATCCAGTAATGTGCCATTGTAGATTACCACAAAATCATAAGCAAAGCCTTAAATTAGACTATAAATCCAATGATAATCAAAATTGGATTTAGAGGGAGCATTTGTCCCTTCCAACCGTGGGAAAACACTTAACTTTATTTTCACGTCCTCTTATTATTTCCCACCATTATGATTATTTAGGCTGCTACGTCTATATANAGAAACATTATTTTATTTTTTGATTTTTTTTTTTAATTTGGTCACCCACATAGCTCGGTTGCATCTTTATATCAATAGGGACGTCTATATATATATATATATATATATATATATATATATATTCATTCGACCAACGTTAAATTATGCCCATATCAAAGCTTCGGCTAGACATACCCCCTCAGGCTACCATTTGCAATTTGTATATACTCCCCTTCCCCAACTTCAGAATTCTCCCTCCAATGCGCAACCAGATGAATTTTATCGAAACCCAACTTCTTCGTTGAGGCGATCAAATGACTAATCCAAATAATCGAATCTTCAAACTACCACCTAAAATATAACATGCTCCAGTCTTCTGAGGTGTTCCTCCACTGCTCATCACTTTTCGATCTCGTCAGAAATGTCGGCCTTCCCTAGGTAAACCAGCTGCATTTCCTCTCTCCAGATCTTGTTTTTTCATAACATTTTGAGAAGAAAATGGGCATAAAAGTGAAATTGTCAGGTGGTGATGGAAATCTTTCAAATAAAGAGAAAAAAGAGTGCAGTATGAGAGGGAAAGAAGGTATATACCGTGTCACGGAATTCGACTCTAATGTGTGGAACATTTGTTCTGTGAATATCATTTCCTGCAGGTCCTCTCTTGTAATATTCTTTTCCAATCCAATGCGACTGCAACAAAAAGGTCGAGTTCCAGCAGTCATTGATAAATGTTGCAAATGGGGGCAATAGGACATCGGAAAGAAATTTGCAGATATCAGTGATTCTATGTATTTGCATTTGAGAAAATGCACGTTCACAAGGAAATATATTGATGATCTCATTCAAGTATGGACTCAATTTATATTAATCAACTGCTTCTCGAGAGTCATTCTACAACTTATCCTATTCAGTTACGGCCATTGAGCTTCTACAACCTATAAAGCAAACCCAACCAGTAAAACACATCTATTCATGTAAGGCCGTTGCTGCTGGTTAACTTCTGTCCAAGGTATCCCTTTCATCATAGTAAAGATAAATAAATAAATGGGGAAGATACATTTGATCTTGAACATTTAGGATTTTAACGAGACGTAGGAAACAGATGTTTTCCATTGAACATATTTAAAATCATAGTTGGATGCATCATACGCAGTTGGAGGAATAAGAGTATTTTCTCCGCATCATAAATTCATAGTATATGAGTGGGGGATTTAAGTAAATATTTATATAGCTCCAAAGTTCTGTATGTACCTTCAGAGCATGAGAGAAACCTGATTGGTAGACAGAATTGCGTGCTATTTCACATAGGTCACAAGAACTCAGCTTCCAGACCTGTACAATAAATTTTAACTTCAATAAAAAAAGAAAAAGAAAAAGAAAAGGTAAACAAGATAAAAGAAACAAAGTGTAGAAATGCAACCTTCTATACAGAGCTCAGAAGAAAGTTGAAAGGGGTATAAGGTAAAGGAAAGATGAACTTACTGAAGCAGCTATGCTATATTCTTCAACCAGAGGTTCTTTTGTTAAGTGGATTTGGAGAGGATCATCAGTTGAAAGAGAGACATTTAGACCACGAGAAAAGAACATGGGAAATGGATTCCGGTGATAGTCCAAAAACAGGGAGTTGTTGCTAAGCGGAGACATAGCCAGACCAACCTGTTAACGCAAGACGTGTTCAAAATAAGAGACAGTAACAATGAAAATTATGCGAGTTTAATGGGAAGAAATTGTTGTCTGCTTCATTACCTGTGCTAGATAATATAAATACTGAAGCACTGGAGACTTTCTCAAATTGATTCCATGTGCAATGCTATGAGCAGTTAGGAAAGTTGCAGCAAGGTGGTCAATATCACCAGCCTGAAAAGAATTCTATGCATAAGTTGAATGTAAAAAATGCAACGTATCATCGAATTTGAGTAAATTTCTGAAGTACCTCCCCAGAATGTGGACGAAGGTTTATAGTGGTCATGCCCTTTGATTCACGAAGCTGAAAAGCAATTCGAAAGGTTATAACCCTAGGAAAAGTTAAGCATGGAGGAAGCACAGACCAAAGCATCGGTCATGATATAAACGCAGGAAATATTGTGAAAGCCCAAAGGAGTACAAATAAAAGAACATCTAAAATGCCACCCATAAAAACAACTTTGTATTGTGCCGAGCAAAACATAATTTATTTTAAAACAGACTCGTCTAAAGTTGTAAAATCAAGTATGGAATCTTAAAATGGGCCATTTATACCACATTCACGTAATGGACTGCTATGTACTTTCAAATTCAATAAACAAAATGACACAAAGTAACGAGCTTAAGATCATTTCGTTATAAACCTTGTTTAGTGTGTAGAGGTTGGCATAGCAGTAATAGACATAGTATGAGAATGCGGGATTGAAAACATTTGTCCACTGAGCAGGCGTTGGCATGTGCTTGGTAGGGCGTCGTTCAGGTTTGCTTTCATCATCAACCAAATCCAAACCAACAACCTGAAAAGTTCATAAAAGAGAATAAATTTGAAAATTCTGCACCCACGTTGAGTGAACAAGTTTATGGTGCGTGTAACATAGGTTACTTCCTTACAAAATTATATAAAACATAAGTTACAATGGCAGAATAAATGAGAACACAATTCTAGCAACAATGGTTTCAGATACAAACCTACCAAAATCAATAGGACATATTTAGACGCTATCTTCATTTAAAAAGACTGATATGCTCCTGTAATATAACAAACCTGTTTCAAGAAAACATGCAACTGCGGATGTGAATCTGGATCCACCGTGACCTCAAACAATGGAAGGAAGATGTTATCAAGAATGTTTTGAAACGAAGTCACAATCCCCATTTCCTTATACACATTGTAAAGTCGTGGCAGCTGAAATGCAAACCATAACAAAATATAAGGGTGACAATTTTCTGAAAGGATAGTACTTCTCAGTGTCCTTGTTGATATGTACAAAATACAGAGAAGTGCTGGATAATATGCCATTTGTAAACTTAAAAACGAAAAGCTTAAGCCCCGTTTGGGTAACCATTTCGTTTTTGAGTTTTGGTTTTTGAAAATTATGCCTTTTTTCTTCTCATTTCTTACCATAATTTGCATATTTATTAAGTACAATGGTTGTATTATTAGCCAAAAATTCCAAAAACAAAAACAAGCTTTTAAAAACTACTTTTTTTAGTTTTCAAATTTTTGCTTGGTTTTTTTAAACCATTGGTAAAAGGTAGATAACTAAGGAAGATGTTTGGAGGTGTAAGTAATGTCCATAGGCTTAATTTTAAAAAACAAGGCCCTAGTGATATCCATAAGATGCCTATGAAGAAAATTTACAGTTCCTTAGTGAAGCATAAGAATTAAGAACCAGAGAAACTCTAAACTCTAATTTTCATAAAAAGCATTATGTAATAAGTCAAAAACTGTGACATAAAGATGGTGATAAATAATTTTCCAAGAAATAATGCAACTTCAGTTCACTTAATAAAGCCAATTGCAGTAAACCCGAACCAAATTTGATATGACAAGCCAGGCATATATGATAAGCCAAAATGACCTTTTTTTGTTATTGTGCTTTTGAAGGCTGCATTACCTGGATCAACCATACAACATTTTCACTGTACAAATCATTATTAATTATCCAGCTGGCAAGTTGATCCCATTCACTTTGCTTCCTTCCATATATAGATATCCGATATTCAGCCATCTGCACTAAAAGAATGAAACATCAAACATGCAAAAATAGAAGTAGGAAGGACGACATATTATACTCATCAACATAAATTTGCATAAAGCTACCATGAGTTTATTTTTTATGCATCCATCAGCTATCAAGTATCAAGGGACAACTCAACTATCAAATATAGTGGGATCCCTCAAACATGCTTACTCCATATCATGGACATGACATATAACTTTTCAAATATTAATTCAGTAAAAGATACTGTACACGATCCTGGACATATGTATCACTAAAAGTTTTATTTCATAGACTGGAAAACAATAGGAAATAATTCATAAACATAAAAACGTTAATTATATTACAATTACAATTTGCTAAATGAGTATCTTGAAACAAAAGTTCTATAGAAGCATAAAAAACGAACATTGCACATAATATATGAATACGAAACTGTATTGAAATAATTCCACCATTTCTCATTCACATGCTAAAAATAAATATTCATTATTCTCCTTTTCTTTTGTATTAAAGCTCCCAAGTCTGATAAATGTCCAAAGGGTGCGTGTTCAGTAGGATGAATTTTAGGATGGTGAAATGAGGTAGGAAATGCCTCACCAGATCAAAAATTGAAGACAAGATAAGGGTTTAGAGCAGGGCTGAAGATAAAATCTTATTTCCCTTCACGAGTTATGGATTGGATTCTTAGAGAGTCGCCATTTAGGTTGGGTTCCTTGGTTAAGGATGGATTAGACAGGCAGCTTTGTCTCCTTAGAAATAATTTGTCTTTCAATGCAATATGAATCCCATTTCCTTAGCAAAGCTTATCAATAGCAGTTTGCTCGACTTTCTGTCCATATTTCTTGAAAAGGGAACCAGTTTGAAAATACCTTTTGGAGACTTTCCTTTCCATTGCATTATTCCTTCCCTGTGAAAGAGTCTTTAGGATTGGTGCACAATAGCGCCATCTTTCATATGCAATGGTGGTAGGAGTGGAGTTCAACAGTCTGTACAGGAAAGCTCTTTTTTTCTTATAAAGAAACTGAGCTTTCTTCAAGAAAAATGAAAGAAAACAAAAGGACAAACAAAAAGACAGCCCAGCAAGAGAGGCCAAGCACCAAAGTGAACAGAAAATCTGAATTGGAAGAGCCTGTTGGTTTAAAGTTTTTGGGTTGTCCTAAGTGTATCCCCTCCCACTGTCACAACTCATCCATGGAAGTACTTCTGAATTCTCTTTTTGAAGTAGAGTTACCACGGCAAGCGAATAAACTAACAAGAGGATTTAAGAGGCATAGTGGACACTTGGAGGATGTCTGGAATCTGTCTGTTTGGATTTCACCCATCTGGCCCTTTTTCCAAGTCTTTTGTGATTTTTTTCCTTTTCTTTTATTACAAATGATTAGAGCTCTTTCTTGTAACTACTGTTAGTTGTATTTATTTTCATCTAGCAGCTCCTCTCCATATCCTGTAGGCTAATATTTAAGAGAGAGAGAGAGAGATTGAGAGAGCGGAAAAAGTATATTTAGGTTCCATCATAGGAAGTTGACATCATAGAAATTACTAAAAGCAGAGACATAGATGAACCATCATCGCTTTTTTCCCCTTCCTCTAAAACACAATGCTATCCACACATTTTCTGAACAGGGAATACAGTTGACATAGATAGAAAACATACTTGGTATATGCTAGAAATTTTAAATCCACGCCCATAAAGCAAATGAATTCAGAATAGCGTATCTAACTACAAAGATGGAAGAATGATGCACCTGATATTTACTTGCAGCAAGATCAGAAAATACTTGTTTGGTCAGCTCACCAAGGAAACGGCCTTCAAAGAGACATCCATCAGAAATATCAAAAACTAATAGAATGCAACAGTCTAGTAAAGTTCCTTAAGAATGCCATAGAGATGACAAACTAGTCAAAGAACCATATCTACAGCCACGTCTCTGGTGATTTAAACCAGCAACAAAAAGGCTGCATGCTATTATCATCCATTGATGAAAGGATTAACACAAAAAGGATATATTGGGTATATAGAGTTATTATGGGATTGGGGACAGAATATACGTGTAGGGTATATGATGTTATTTTAAGGAAGAAATGAATGAATAATCTTACAAACTCAAATAAAAGCCCTATTTTAATAAATTATCTATCTTCAGTTATACAGCCTATTGAAAAGTGTTCAAGGTCAAATAAATTGTTCTCTCATCTTATTATTCATTCTACTATTTTCTTCCTATTTTAAGTTTACTTACATTTATCTATTATGTGCCTCGTAAAAGAAACCCACACGGTTTCTTTTTCTTTTTTTTTTTTTTTTTTTTTGCACCTTGAGCTGCTTCAGCTCCAAAGGACTATTGTGCTTTAGTGCACATTGAGCTTTAAGAAAGCATTGAATTATTTCTCTCTCTCTCTCTCTATATATATATATATACATACACGAAAGAAGAAAGAGAGACCTTCCATCAAACCAATGAAAAAAAGAGATCATTACATCAACTGCAAATGCATGTTTTGGCTTGCAGATTATAAATTCTCCTTATTCCTTAAACTAATTTCAGTACGTAAATCAAAGTCCCAAAACCCTAAATTGACCAACCAAATATGCAACAAAGAAGAATGTGCAAACAAAATCAAATGTCACACTATTCTCATGTCAAATCTAACAGTTTATAAAATAAGCAACATATACCTTGAATTAGATTGTCCAGCTTTAGGAAGATCTCCCTGAGTCTACTTTGACCACAGGGATTGTATTTAAGATTGAACTTATCAAAGCGGTGAAATGTGCTCTTGTCAGCATGAACATCCAAGAGGTCAACATTTAAGTCGTACCTGTGCTCCATATGTCAAAAGAAATCAATATTCCAGTCTTGGACATAATTTAATAGAAATTTGAAGTTCGAAGTGGATAAAATCAGTATATCTTGTTTTTCCTGTTTGGATGTTGAATGTAAGTTGTTCTTCGTGATCAAAGAAAATGGATAAGGAAAAACTTACCCGGATAAGTCCAAGCTCTCAAAAACTTCTTTCAAGGTCAAATATGTACCATCCCGAAATATTACAACCTAAGTAGAGGGATACAAATAAAAAAGAAAACAACTAAGAGCAGTTCACCAAATGACTTAGATGTAGGGCATCAATTCTTACAATCCATAATAGACACGGGAAGAAACACTAGTCAATAAATCAAAAGTCATTTTCATTACCTCATCAGGCTCTTTTCTCAATTTGGACTTTATAAATCTCAAGAGATGTTTCTGGTTCATGCACGCAGAGTGATGAACATGAGTATCCACTTTCCTGACATTGTAAAAGTCACGGTGTGGAGCACTTTTCTGAGCCAGAAATTCCTTGTCCGCATTAAGCATCAGATGAAGATTGAATTTCTGAATGACGTAAAAGTATAGGCTTATCATCAAGGATGCCAAATAGAAACGTTAACAAACATTTCAATAAACTAAAGCATTATAGGACATATACCTGTTCAAGAAGATTCAGTCGATGGTGGC
The DNA here is from genome assembly GCF_009727055.1 of Benincasa hispida. NCBI lineage: Eukaryota > Viridiplantae > Streptophyta > Magnoliopsida > Cucurbitales > Cucurbitaceae > Benincasa > Benincasa hispida. The sequence goes on from NC_052351.1 coordinate 46,521,949, forward strand.
AAAGAGTTCTAATGTTTCCTGCTGCAGTGACTCTAAGTATGTGATGAAGATCGGTAAAAAAGGTGGTTGCATCAGCAACAGGAAACAGTTCTTCCTTTGCTGCAAATGATTTAAATAAAACTCAAAAGAAGAGCAATTAAAAAGAGACATCAAAAGTTTGTGGGGATGTCCTACAATTTTTGTCTGCATAGACGTGAATGACCCCATCTTGCATCTCAAAATGATGCTGCAGTAAGAAAATATAAATTGAATAAGAGGAACAATCAAATAAAATGCATAATTATGAGAACAAAGGACATTTGAAGCAGAATTAGTAACATGCAGTACAATATACTAGACTTATTTGTCAATATTGACACACTCACATCAGACTTGCCCTCAGAAGTGTATTGAAACGGATCTGGATTAGGTTTTGGTGTACTGGGGTCAGATATGATTTCTTTCTCCCATGGAGCAACAGCTTCGCTGAATACATATCTTTTCCGCATCTCAAGGCATTCTTGAAGAACCAGATATGATTCTACTTCATCAGGTAACGGTACCTCTAGAAAAGCACCAGACAAATAGAAGCATATTAAAAATCAAATCTGTACCCACGTATGAACAAAATCCCTAATAATCCATCCAACACAACAAACAAAATGGCATGTTTACCTCTAACAGAAAACATAATATCATGTCCAATGATCACTTATACATTCTTTACGGAAGATTACATCAATATGCAGACATGACACAAAAAAATAAGACCATGCCACGACGTTAAGCACCTTACAATTACGACTTGTATAATTATTATCTAATTTTCAGAGAAAATAAAGAAATAAGTCACATAAAAAGGATCCAACTAGTAATACCAGATGGGGTGATTTTGAGCCGAACAAAAGTTTCTTGTTCAGGCTCTTTCCTCAAAATATCGGCTGTGATTGGATCAGGCTGAACACCATGCAGATCACCAGATATACTATGAGATCGGATCATACTTGAAGCAGCCAAAGCAATCTGCTCTCCATTGGCATTAATGTGATCGGGAAGATTTTCAAACATACCCTTACATTCTGGACCCTGCACGTAGGGGGATAAATGCAACACTGTAAGTACTCCCAAGCTCCAAAGGCCATTAGATGCCCACGAAAATAAGAACATGCAAGGGAGTTAAGTACTCACTGCATTTCCATTAGTAAGCAGATATCCCGAACTTAATTTAGTATCCTCAGTTAAATTATCATCTTCGTCATCCGACCCTTCAACACTCTCGAAGGCACTCGTACTTGCAATGGGGGACTTCGGTGAAGTAGGCCTAATTGATCTCTTGGTAGAATTTTTCCCTGATACAAATGATTGTTTGGAGGGATAAGTACATTAATATACAGTGTCAGCCTTTCAATCTTAATATCGATAGGTGAAAAATAGTCAGAAAAATTGCAAGGATGATTCAGATTATCTGGAGTCCTCCTAACAGATTGAAATCATGGGTTTTGGAAGTTGGAGTTGTAAATACATGAGCCAAAAAAAAAGTTGAATGAACCTATTCATGCTAACTATTTTCAGACTAGTTGAAAAAGCCAGGGTCACCCATATCCTTGGCATTTCTTAAAGCAAAGACTATAGATGTCAATTGAAATTATATATCCAGAACGAAATGAAATGGAGCAAATTGCTTTAGCCCATGAGTGATCTCCTGTCAAACATTGCCAAAGTTGATGTAATACCTATACCATCTTTCAACACATTGACTTGATAATTTAGATTACCAAGTTTTTTAAAACTTCAAGCTTTATCTCTTTAATATAAAACAGTCAAACTTTAATCACGATCCATTTTAAATGACCTGAATAGTCAAACCAAAATTTTTCAATAATCTAAAAGGTAGGATAGTCCGTTTTTGTTCCAAAAGAAGGGAGAAAAGAATTATCGAGATGACCATGAACAAATCACAAATAATCTATCAAGGTTAGCCGGTTATGTTACAGACATGCTGGAAATTTCAGAAAGACGATTTAAGAATGGGATTATGAAATACATGACAGGAGACTCCTTGGATTGCATGGCTTAAGAATTAATCAACCGAATAAGACCACAACTGATTTTCCCAAATAGGGTAAGAGAAAGTTCATGACCTATCAGAAACTGCTATCTGCAGTACTATTGGTCATATGAAGATCAAAATACTCCTAATTTGGAATCCTATTAAGAAACCCCGATTCATCAGAACTTAATAGTTAATCATGATTCTAAAGTTAATACATCAGCCGTATACATTGAAACAAAGCAGTGATAAACCTCCTTCTGGATTATTTTAGAACCAAAGGCGCCATAGAAGTATCCAGTAACATTAGATGCTAAAAAAACAAAGCATTCCCCTCGAAATCCAACAAAACCAAACAGTTTTTACTTTTTATGCATTCAAAGTCCATCAATCTTCGGAAGAGAAACCCGTTGAATCCATACCTTCAGGAAGTGTATGTAACCTCGGGAGCCCAGCCGGAATCACGTCCAGCAGTACTTGTCCATTTCGCTTCTCGTCGCCATCAGCCCCACCGGAAATAGCAGTAACATCCGGCAACGAAGAGGAACCCCTCCGATTATAACCATTTCCTTTACGCCGCACATGGTTTCCACGCTGCTTCTTGGAATGCCTCGGCGACTCAACCTCCAAACTATCGTCCCGCTCCCTTTCTCTCTCCACGGTCTTGGCAAACTCCAGCAGCTGAGTTAGGGTTTTCCGGTGCATATAATAAGCCGAAACAGCAACGACGGAAGCCCCTATCAAAGCGGCCATGGCCATGTGCAAAGGATAAGTATCCATTGAAGTTTGCTATGAGAAAACGACGCGTCTCTAACCAGAGAGAAAGCTCTGAATCGTTACTAGCAAACGCCAAAATGATTAACAAAGCACCGATTTGTTCGAGCAAATGAATGTTTGGTTTGATATTTATAGAGAAAGATATATCAGAGAGAGAACCCAGAGACTGCATAGAGAAACAGAGAGGGAGAGATTTACACTACAGCTTTTTCTCTCTCCTACTCTGCCCTCTCTCACCATTTTCTTTTTCTTTTTAGATTTTTCTTTTTTATATATGTCCAATTAGGGTTTTTTTCCTTTTTTTTCTCCTTTCATCTTCTACTATTTTTTTTTCCCTTTGCTCGTAAAATGTTCACGTTAAACTTTTTTTTCGGTAAAAATCTTCCTATGCTCTAAAATCATAAAATATGAATGTCTCTATAGATTTTTATTATATTTATAAATATTTTTAATTGACATTTAAAATAATTCTCAATTTTTTTCTAAATTCTTATAATGTTTATTTTTGTTTACATGAAAATTTTATTTAATAAACTTTGAAAAATGTTTATTTTAATACTCGGGCAACCATGTCATTTTTTACATTAAGTTTTTTTAAAAAGTTAGCTCATTTCATCTCAATTTTTTATAAGGATTTTCATCTTTTAATTTTTAACCAAATTTCAAAATAAATTAAAAAAATTAAAAAATTATTTTTTTAAGTTTTCAAAATCTTAATTGTGAAAAAATAATAATAATAATAATAAAACATAATATTTTAGAAGGGTAAAAAGTGTTTATAAGTTCACTTTACAAGAACTAAAACAAAAATTCAAACAGCTAGTAGCTACTAAACATGGTCTTAGTACTTTAACTTTTTGTAGAGTATATTTTAGTCCTTAAATTTAAAAAGATAAATTATAGGTAAATTACAAAAATCAATCATAAAGTATGATAGTAGTTGCAGTTACATCATCTCACTTTCAATTGAGCCTTCAAACTTGTACAAATATTAAAATTAGACTCTTAAATTTAAAATAATTATAGAAATTGGACTTCTAAAGGATAATAATCGAATCCTCAAATTTATATAATTATTATAATTTTTACAATTATGTAAGTTTCAGGATCTAATTTTAACGTTGGTATAAAGTTGAGAAGTCAATTTTTATAATTTGAAAGTTCAATGATATAATTGCAACTATCATCGTACTTTAGAGATAAATCTTGCAAATTGTCCCTATAGTACTATATTCTTTTTATATTATTTTTTTTTACCTAAATTCTGTTGATTTTGAGCTTACTTTTTGGAACCTATACATTTTTTTTATTTTGTTAAAATACCATTTTGTTCCATTTACTCTGCAATTTATTTAATTTTGGTCGATATACTTTTAAATGTCAAATTTTAGTTCATATATTTCTATTCAATCTTTAATTTAGTCTCTATTGCTAGTTAATTGTGGATCTTTTTCAATATATATATATATATATATCTTTTGCCATTTTTACTATTAATTTTGCAAATATAATCATATATTGGACTTTTTTCATGAACATTATTATTGTTATTTAACCAATTTCGATGAAAAAGTAATTTTTAAGAACACGAGATTTATTGAAAGTATAAGGATTAAAATTGGATTTTTGAAATTATAGAAATTAAAATTGAACAAACCCTAAAGTACAGGGACTAAGATGGTATTTTAACCTACTTTATTTTAAATCTTAATTTTTGTCTCTACTATTTGTTAATCTAATTTTTGAAATTACAAGAACTAAAATTCAACCAACCCTAAAATATAAAGAGTAAGATGATATTTTAACCTGGGGTGTAATGTGTTATTAATTTGTTGAAATCAAATTAAATGTGAATGTTAATTTTGTTACTAAAAAAATTATGGATTCAAATAGATATTTTGAAGCTTCGAGATTAGAAATGGAAGAAAAAGAATAATTAAAAAAAGTTTTTTGCTCAGGAACAATTCTGGATTTCGATTTTTAGCTTTTTAAATATTAGTTTATAAAATTACCCCTACCCGTAAAATTTTATGTGTGTCATCCACTTCCTACCCACTTTCTATTACTGTTTAAAAAATAAATATATAGTTTTCAAAAACTTATTTTTCATTTTTAGGGATTTGAAATTCTAATAGATGAAAATCATTACATAACACTGAGTAAAATAAATCATTAATTCCAAAACATAAAACTTAAAACAATTTTTTTAGTACACCCAAGAAAAACAACAAAACATAAAAACTTAAAAGCAATTTAAATCCAAGTGCAGAGCAGAATCTAGATTTCAGAGAATAACTAGAATGAATTTGTTACGAAGGATTAAAATCGTAGTTAAACCAAGAGTTTATTTACTCTCATGGATTAACTTTTTTAATTTATTGTTGTCATTTGCTATTGACATCAATGGATATATATAGTTAAGAAAATCATTTTAAATGATAAAACTGTTGAAAATATTTACAAGATGTAGTAAAATTTTAGAACTATCAATTCTATCGGTATCTATCAATATCTCTAATAGACATAGATAGAAATTGGTAGTTCTAAAATTTTACTATATTTTATAAATATTTTGATTTATATTTCTATATTTAAAAATAACTCATATATTTATTTATCTATTTATTTTCATCCATTACTTTTTATTGATGTTTTAGGAAAAGAATCATTTTTTACTACAAAAACTTAAGGTATAATCAATTTTTATTTTGAACTTTATTATCATTTAACCTTAAACTTAAAAAAAAAATGTTACAATTGTTTCATTTAATAAATATTATTCGTATAACCATTGAAAAAAATAATCTCACACAATGAATTACAAAATATATGTTGTACTAAATCAATAAAATTTAAAAGAAAAACAATAATATATCTAAATTTATCTTAAAAGTTTCGAATTTTGACAAAATTATTCAGTATTAATAAAATAAAATTTGTGTCAAACTTGATATTATTATTGAAATGATTGGGTTTGCAAAGAATTTGTAATTGCTTTTTAAGTTATCAAATCTAAAGTTTAATTTGATGAAATTAGAAGTTTATAATGAAAATAAATAAAAATGATCAAGTTTAGCGGTAAGAATTGAATTTTTCTTCCCCTACTTTTTCCAATCCAATATTTATGATAACAATTTAAACTTTAGGGCTCAAAGGATAGAATTAATATTTTAAAACATTATGAACTAATTTAAAAATACTATAGGTTTTAAAAAAACAAAATTGTTGGTAGATTAACATTGATAAGGTAACAAAAATTACTAATTTTCTAACTCATGTCTATCATTTTTTTGCATTCACTAATTGAAAAGATTTGTTAAAACGAGAATGGCTCTTATTGTAATATAAAAATACGAAAATGCTTAAATAAAAAAAATAATTTTAAAAATTATGTTATAAGAGATGAAGTTAGATCCTTTGATGAGACCAAAAAAGAAAAGGTTAAATATTCATCTCAAGCGCTTTTATTGTATGTAATATATTATTTTAAAAGGAAAAAAAACTTCACTTCATGAAGGTATGTTCCAAAATATATTTTTAATTGTTGTTGTCTAATTTTAGATTAGCTAATTTTATATCATTAGCTTGCATTCTAAAAATTTGTCAAATACGCTTTAATGCTTCGGTCAATTGAAATCTAAAAAGATGATATGATAGGCTTCTATATCTTGTTCTTCTCGAAAAGATGACGGTTGTAATTGTGGATTGATCAAACTAGTGGTCGATTGTTATAGCTTTGTACAAGTAGTCATGCAAAAGGCGGTGACAACCTCCTACTCTACAGTGGGATAATCGAGTTTGGAAGGCGATCTCGGTTGACTTCATAAGATTTGTAAAGTTGTAGTTGTAGAGGTGAATTGAATATGTAAGATATATGTACCGTAGAATATGATGACATGTTATTACCATACTCTTAATGTGTCTCATCAACCGATCATGTCTTTTAAGAATTTTCAGTGTTAGAGAAAATATATGGGCACATGTCTAGTTAAATCAAGTTTTCGTTGGTCACACTAGCTATGATCCATTGACTTCTTGTTTCTCTTAGGTTGGACTAAGCACTTAGAATTTTCACTTGTATTCACTTAGTTGATTAGTCGAGACTCACTCCACAATTCACCAAATTTGTGTGCTTTTAGCATATATATAACTTGTTTAAACTAAATTAAGGTTGAAGAAACATTTCTGGTCCATGAATTTTTATGAAAGTAACAATTTAGTCTTTTAATTATAATTGGTAATGATTTAATTTCCATTTTGTCAATTTGTAATAATTTAGTCGTGAACTTTAATACGTAATAATTTAGTCTTTACATTTTGAAATTTGTACCAATCTAGTCCCTATAAAAGAAAAATCATCAAAATTATTGTCAATTTTTATATAGTAATGACTTATTATTTATAGTTTATAAAAAAAAAAAAAAAGATCTTAGATTAGTTTATTGATCTACATACACAAATTCTTTTATTAAATCCTAAAAAAAATTTACCATAGAAATTAAATCATAATAAATTATAAAATATAAGGACTAAATTGTTAATGACTGAAATTAATAGACTAAGTTGTTATAAATTTGACAATATATGGATTAAGTCGATGTCTATTAAAATTCAAAAACTAATTGTTACTTTCATGAAAGTTCAGAGACCAAAAATATTTTTAACCAAAAATTAAAGAGTCTAAGCTATATACATCGTTCATGACTTTAATCTTTACATCACAATTAAATAACTAAAAAGAAGAGTTGGGAAGGAATAATGATAATCACAATCTTAGGTCATTATAGTTGGGTTATTATAGTTTGTGTTTGGGTGTAGATTATTTTAGTTTGGAATTAGCCAAACTATAATCACCGATAACAATGAACACTATAATAACCTAGGTTATTATAGTTTGTGTTTGGAAAATTGTTATCGGTGGCTAAAAATAGGTAGCCAAATTGAAATATTCAAAAAGTTTTATGTATCTTGAATTATAGCAACTAAAATAGAAGGTGATGAAAATGAATTTTTTTCCGAGTTATGGGCAGATCAATTTTTCTATGTAAATTTTCACATTATTTTGACATTGTTTATGTGAAGTTTTATACTATCTATGTGAATTTTGACATTATTTTTAATAGGGTTTTCCATGTGAATTTTGACACTATTTGTAATTCTATACCATCTATATAGTCACCATTTTTTTTAGTATTGTCGAGTATCGTGTAACGAGTATCGAGTATCAAGTGATCGTGTATCGAGTATTTATCAAAACGTCTCTACATTACATCGAGTATATAGTACATGTAAATCGACCATTTATATAGTCAATGTTTATCGAGTATTGTCGAGTATCGTGTAACATGCATCGAGTATATAGTACATATAAATCAACTATCTATATAGTCAAGGTTATCGAGTATAAAATTACTTCACATTTCAAGAAATCAATTTGAAATTCTTCATATATATCGATTTGAAATTCACCATGTATCAAGTGATATGGATAATTCAAAATAATCGAGTATAAAGTAATCGAGCATCGAGTAACGTGTATACACGTGTCGATTGCAGCTGTATCGAGTGACCATGAAGTTAGGTATTGAGTGTCGTGCATCGAGGAACGTGTGACAAGCCATCAAGGATCGAGTAAATTCGTATTGGCAGGTGCGAAATAATCGAGCGCTAATCGGAGTAAGAAAAACGAGGGAGAGTAAGGAAACCAACCACAATAATCGAGCGCTTAAGTGAGATTTGAGCTCCAACTAGTTGGAGCTCCAAACGTTGGATGGGCTATTATAGCCCACTGCCCAACTATAAATAGGGTGCCCAAATGCCCCCTAAAATTTTTTACCTATTCTCTCTCTCCTTCTTTGTTAGAGTATTAACGTTAAATAAAATTATCCAAAATAGAATTTAAACAATGTCACTTCTTTTTGTTTAGTACAATAACTATGGGTGAGAGATTGAACCTCCAACCTCTTGAATTATTGACCTTCTCCAAGCTCATCTTGGCTAAATAATATCACTTCAAAAAAAAAAAAACTTTAATTAACAGTAAAGTTCAATTGGATCAAGTTATTGTCTATTATCAAGCTCGGCATATCTGTACTTTTATAAATAACAAAAAGAAAGGTAATAAATAAATAAATCCAAGAGCCCACATATATTATATGATAAAATAATGTCGATGAATGGTATATTTTTTAAAATGTCTTTTCAGAATTATTAACCTTCTCCTCTTGAATATACTAGTTCATACTACTTGCATTGTATGTATGTATTGGATAAAGTTTTAAAAGATAATTTATTTACAAAATTTAATAATACAACTTTGATCTATGGATAGAGAGTTTTGTTTTTTAAATAAGTCATGAAGAATATTTATAAAAATTTTGAAAGTTAGGCGAGGAGAAATAACAATTATTTTATATTAACTATTACTAACTCAGTCTAAAATATATGAACAAAAAATATGTAAACTAAATATGTATAGAATAATATATAAACTAAAATATTTTGTGGTATTTCTTTTTAACATTTTGGGTTAATCACCGATTAGCAAAAAAACAATTATATTTTTTATTTGGGATGATTTAATTATTTTCTTTTCGAATTTTAATCTAAAAAAATTATTATTTAAAAAAAAAACAGTGTATATTTAATCAAAAGAATGTATTTTTTTTTTATTTTGATTTGAAGATTTAATTATGTTCTTAATTTTAAATTTTAATTTTAACCAAAATATTTTTTAACCATGTGATAATCCTCTCTTAATTTAATCTAAAAATTATTCTTATTTTGATTTGGATAAATATATTTTTTTAGATTCCATGACCGTCCATAATAATCCGTGATTTATCCGCTAAAATTCAAACTTTAACTTAAACAACAACAACGATAATGTTAAACTTTGTAACTATCTTCCTTTAATTTAAAATATATATATATTTGTTTTGATTTGGATGATTTGATTATTTTTTAAATTTCAAATTTTAATTTAAACAAAATATTAAAATTTTATTATTTGTAGATTTTGCAATGGTTCTTCCTGATTTCAAACTAACATACCTTAAACAAATAGAAAAATAGTGGTGTGATACACAAAGACTTAAAAAATAGGAATAAGTAAAAATGAAAAAAATTGAGAAATAAGAGATATATGAAATAAACATTTGTAGATAATGCCTACCTTTGAGAAAAAACTTAGAAGGTCAAAAGAATTTGAAAAAAAAAAAAAACACAAAATATTGGAATAATTAATTACTTTTTTTTAATAAAAAAAAACCTGAATGCAACAAAAAAAATCTATGGAAAATTAAAGTAAAAATTAATCATAAATAGAGAGACCGAGTTAATAAAATTAAAATAATAAAGAAAAAAGAAATACCAGAGAAAATTGAAGGTTTTTTTCCTAGCCCTAAATATATGGTAACATATATATATATTAGATTTCAAATTCTAATTTAATTTTACGAAATTAATTAAGATTTGTGATTTTGCCTAAATTTTATAAAATTGGAGATTTTCCCTCCAATTTTAGATATGAGAGATTTTTTTTTTTTTTTTTTTTTTGAATCTAATTCACTTTTTATATTATTTTTCTTTTTAATTTTGAATTATAGATCAAATGAGAATTTTTTCCCTATCTTTAAAAACTTCTTGAACTTCGATGAATATCAAAATCAAGGTCTCTCTTTATCCTTTTCGATACTTGAGGACCAATAATTGAATTTATGTGTATACAAAAAAAAAATTACAAAAATATATAAAAAAGCATACATTAAATCACTCTATATGATTTTCCAAAATTGAAAAGTGAAAAAAAAAATTGAAAAAGAAACATAAATTAAAAAAAAATGAAGGAAAGAGAGATCGGATATTTCTTTTAACTATTAAGAGATAGCTGGAGTAGAATAATCAAACTCTTCTCAAAGAAAAGGAAAATAAAATGTTACTATTAACAAAATGAAAAGAAAAAAAATACAACGTAAAAAACTTGGAGAACAAGTTAACTAAATTATTAAAAAAGAAAAAAAAATGAGATACCTTATAGAAAATGAGGGGTTGAATTTCTCTATTTAGTGAGAAAACTTATACTTCAAATCAATAGAATATAATTTGAAATTAAATTCAAAGGGAATGATATATATATATATACGATTTGTCTGGTTTATTCCGTTAACGATCGAGACCTCAGCCTGCTAACTAGTTATGCGGAGGTACCCCTCTGCGGTCAACTTTTTAGAGGAACTATGGCCGCTTAGCCCAAAGAAGCTTGAGGCAATAATAGGTCTATAATGCCCTCAGATGTTTTGGGCCACACGCGCTACACTGATGTATTCAACGAGTTCTAAGCCTTGACGACAAGCCCGGGTAATCTTTTGAAATTTCTCCGGATAGATCATTGTAATCATTGGTCTTCAACAAGGAATTCCTATTAAGCGCGAGTCATCAACTTATATATATATATATATATTATATATATTATATATTATATATATATATATATATATATATATAAATGATAAAATTTATGTTTACTAAAAATGATTTTGGATCTTAAATCAAATATTAGAATTGATCAAATTTTAAACAAATAAAATCCATGTATATGATAAAACTTTTTTTTATCCCATATATTTTTTTTCTTCTTAATAATAAATTTTGGATCTTAATGCAAATATTCGAATCAAATATTAGAATTAGCCAAATTGTAAACCAGTAAAATTCACTTAAATTATAAACGATTAGAATCAAATATTAGAGATAACCAAATTTTAAACCAATTAAATTTTCATAAATTATAAACTATTTAATATGGATTTTTTAAATGATTTAAATATAAAATTACATCATATAACCCTATGACCATCAATTAAAAGGGGCAAAAGGGAAAATAAAATGTATTTCTCACATAACCTATTTTAGATAGTATAGATTATTAATGAGAATGAATGTACAAATTCATGAATTATAAAGAGTCAATATAAATTTTCTATAAAAAAAAAAAAGTCAAAATTAGTTTTGTTCAACAATTAAGATATTTACACATTCTCGTAAGGTTAGAGGTTCAAATCTCCACCTTCATATTTATTTTGGAAAAAAATGATAGACCTTACAAAAGAAAAGGTTATCGATATTCATAGTATAAAATCAACCCGTATTCATGACATGAAAAACGTAATTAAAAAAAAAAAAATCTTTTCCTTTTTTGCTTTGTTTTGTTTTTTTAATTTTTGTAGTTATGGATTATGTATTAGTTTAAATTTATCATCTTACCTAACTTAAAAGCAAAATTCAACTAGTCAATGCATATTACATACCTTTTCCTATCTAAAAAGGAGAGGGGAAAAAAACTTATTTCACCTTTTTTTTTTTTTTATCAGCATAATAAAATAAATTATCAATACTATAAATATCACAAATTACAAATTATGTATAAAATAAATATCCATTCTTAGTATCAAAGAGTCAAATGTCACTCCCTCTACACTCTATATATCGCCATGTGTCTGGTAAATATTTAGTGTGCATGTAATTTTTGAAACACACACTGGGCAAAATCCATAAAAATTGGAGAAAGTGGAGATTTTAGAGAAATTTCTTATTTCATATTTTGTTAATTAATTTTTATTCATATATTTATATATTACGTTTAATTTATTTTAATATTAATTTATTTTATTATTATATTATATAATATTTATTTTAATATTATATTTTATTGGTATTCATGTTCCTGTTATTTCTCAAGTTTCCAACACGTTATCAGCATGACCTCCTATCGTTTTCCTCACTAAAGATATGTTGGTTTTTCTCTCTTCGTTATAATTAATAAATTAAATGTTGTTTTACATATTTGATATATATTAAATTTCTAATATAAATAGAATATTTTGTAATAGTGCTACTATGAAAAATATAATAAAATTAGAATTTGTAGCATTTGATATTGATGGTAATAATTATTTATCATTAGTGTTTGATGCCAAAATACACTTGGATGCCATAAAAATGTGATCATCAGAAAATAAATTTTCTTCCTAAAGCTCGTCGTAAATGGATGCACTTGAGGCTCCAAAATTTTAAATCAATATGTTAATGAAGACATTTTTCTACATTTTGGATATGCTCCTACCGTAACAATATCGAAAGAAGGGTTTTAAACAGTATTCTGAACTAATTTCATGTCTTATCGTGGCGAAACAAAATAACAAGTTATTGATGAAAAATCATGAATCTCGACCAACTGAAACAACAACATTCCCTGAAGTGAATACTATGAATTTTAATAATAATCGTAGTCGAGGTCATGGTTGTGGTCGAGGTCGAGGTCGTGACCATGATAGAGGAAGAGATAATTATTATTTTCGTGGTAGTCGTTTCAATCATTCAAATTTCAAAAGAACCACACAAAATAATTATCACAAAGGAAAAATTCCACGAGAAAAGAGTTCAAAAGTGTTGAAAACAAATGCTTCCGATACGGAATGACTGGGCATTGTTCATTGTACATCAAAACACTTAGTTGATCTCTATCAAGTCTCTCTGATGAAAAAAGAAATAAAATATGTGGAAGCAAATTTTACATATCAGGATAATAACATATTTGACTCATCCCATATGACAAATTTGGATGTGGTAGATTTTTTTGAATCTCTTGAAGAGAAAATCGGCAGAATTGATGGAACATTAAATGTTTTCTTTGACTTTGAAAATATCTTGATTTAATGGTTTTTTTTATCTACATGTTTTTTTTTCTCTCTTAATAGATGTTAACTTTTGTATATTATAAATGTTGTTTTTCTTATTGTAATTATTTTCTTTTAATGAAGAAACCTGGATCATTTTCATATGTTGGGTGACTAAAAAATGAGTGAAGATCTATGTTTGACAGACAATGCAACTACACATACAATACTTACAAGTAGAAAATATTTTTTCGAACTGACAATGTTGGAAGCAAAAGTAAATACGATATCAGGTTTTGCAAACCTGATTGAAAGCTTTGGAAAAGAAAATATTATTTTGCTTAGAGGAACAAATTTTACAATGGATAATGCATTGTTCTTTAGTCAATAAAAAAAAATCTACTTAGTTTTAAAAATATACGTTGCAATGGTTATCATATTGAGACTGATAGAAAAATAATATGAAGTATCTTTATATCATCTACTCTCTCATATGAAAAACGTATATTGGAAGAGTTGTCTATTTTATCTTCTGGATTATATTGTACTCATATACGAGTAATTGAAACATATGCAACAATGAACATGAAGTTCATGAATCCAAATATATTTACAATTTGGCACGACAGATTAGGTCATCTATGGTCTATAATGACGAGGAGAATTATTGAGAATTCAAATGGATACTCATTGAAGAGTCAGAAGATTCTTCAATCTAATGAATTATCATATGATGCTTGCTCTCAAGAAAAATTGATAATCATACCTGTTGGGATTGGTGTCCTAAATCTCTTGTAGTCTCATAGTTTGTAAACTTTGTATAAATATATTGTTGTTAATAAAATAAGTGTTATTTTATAAGCATATACTCAATCCAATAAACTAAGATTCGAGATTATTTCATGTAATTTAAACAAGTATGTAAAGACATATAAGTGGATCTTGTTTAAATAACCTAAACAGTCCGTAGTAGCTGGATAAAGCTGGGTACCTTATCTTAGTGACACTACGGATACGACCCGCTTTGTAGGTGTTATGTAACACCCCGAGTTTTTCATTATTCAAATTCTTTATTTTCATAAAATTCGAGGACAATTTTGTTAATTTCGAAGTTCAGTTTTGTTTAAAGGGGAGATTTGGATTTATGCCACATTAATTTAATTTTAAGTTAATGTCGAGAATTTAAATTTATATTGGGAAAATTAATTTGATTTTGATTTTGGATTTTAAAGAGAAAATGGGAAGAGTTTTAAGAATATATATATTATATATATTTATGTAAGGAGGGAAATGTTAAAATAAAAGTGAAATAGAATATAATGGAATAAAATAAAATAAAATAAAATAAAATATTATTATATTTTATTTATTTTATTAAAACAAACATTTTCTTATAAAAAGAAAAATTAAAAAAACTATTTTCTCTCCCTTCTTCTTCTTCTTCCACCCCCCCCCCCCCCAACGTGAAGGCCCTCTCTGTGTGCCCTAGCAACCGCCGACCATCTCCTCTCCAGCCGGCACCGTGCGTCTGACCTTGGAGTTTAGTCCGCTGTCGGTCTTTAGTGGAGTGCCTGACAGTTAACGAATGTGGATTCCGTGACTAAAGAATTTAGTCAGTTATTCACGTACCGTTGGAGCTTCGAGCTACGGGTCCATAAGCTCCCTTGGTAGCTCAATGGATTCAATTGAGGATCAATTCTTGGTGTTGATTTGAAATGTTCAAATTGACAAGAGGTAATTCGATTATATATGATATGATCGGTATGGTATATGAGATACATCTAGTGGAGAATTAATGTAAATGAGATTTACATTAAGTACCATGGAATAGAAAAAAAAACTATGGTTTGTATGTTCATGAGATGAAATATTAAACTATAAGTTATAAATATAGTATGATAAGTTAGTTTATCATTTATATTTATAATAATATTAATTATTGGATAATTAACTCTTTTTCTCTCTAATAACCAATTGAGTGGGAGGTTATTGGTGGTTTTATAGTAACCATGAGATAAAAGGAAAATTATTTTTTCTTTAATTTTAGTAAGTTTTGCAAAAGTTTTTTTGAGATTTTCTCTCGAATCTCACGAAAGTTGTTAAATAAATAGGATTTACTAGGCGACAACTTGGATAAGGTAAACGATCATGGAGTGTTTATAAGTGATAGATACTTAGCTAAGCGATGAGCTAAACAATCGTATAGCTTTTGCTAAACGATTGGGCATTGACCTTATACAAAGCTAAGTGATCGTCTAGCAAAAGCTATGCGATCGTTTAGCTTTTGCTAAACGATTGGGCATTGACCTATACGATAGGTCTTCCATTTCCCACTTGTTCAATCGTTTACAGATTATTTGTTTCCTCCGTCCTCGCCTCAAACCAAGTCCACATAGAGCCCACCCTCTGGATTTCACACCGAGAATACCAGGTAAACTTCTTGGTGGTGTCATACTTAACTCGATACTGCCGAGGTTCTGTGGAGGCCGTTCGTGTTGTTAGGGGTGTTCATGACCTAGGCGATCACTGAGTTTGAGTGCGCGGTGTTCGTGCAGTGTTGCGGTCGTGTTGGACGAGCGTTCAGATGTTGTTGTGTTCGAGCGTTCGTGATCAAGGAGCTTGGCGATGAGTCTACAAAAGTGTGTAGCATTTCTCCTTGAACTTTTATATTATCATGCTGTAATTTATGTATTTAATATATGATCGTATGTTTCTGTTTGAGATTGTAATTGTAAAGTTCATATATGATTGTAATTTGGAATGATCTTTCCGTTGTTCATGAAAATCCCCGTGTTCGATTTCCTTCAGATACTTCTACGATCCAAGTGAGAATAAAATGTTTGTATTGACAAACGCTACTTTCTTGGAAGAAGACCACAGAAGGGATCATAAACCACGAAGTAAACTGGTTTTAAGTGAGATTTCTAATGAGTCTGCTGAGACTTCAACAAGAGTTGTTGAACAAGCTGATACATCAACAAGGGTTGTTGATGTCAGTTCATCTAGTCATCCATCTCAAGAGTTGAGATTGCATCGATGTAGTGGGAGGGTTATGAACCCACCTGTATGCTCCATGGGTTTAACAAAAGCCCAAAACATCATAACTGATGATGGAGTTGATGATCAATTATCTTATAAATAAGTAATGGAAGATGTTGACAAGGATGAATGGATTAAAGCCATGAATCAAGAAATGAAGGCCATGTACTTTAATTCTGTCTGGGAGCGGGTAAAACCTATAGGTTATAAATGGATCTACAAGAGGAAAAGAGGTGTACATGGAAAGGTACAAATTTTTAAAGCTAGACTTGTGGGAAAGGTTTATACTCAAGTTGAAGGAGTGGACTATGAAGAAACTATCTCACATGTTGTCATGTTAAAGTCTATCAGGGTTCTCTTGTCCATAACCACATATTATGACTATAAGATATGGAAAATGGACGTCAAGACTGTCTTTTTGAATGGTAATCTTAAAGAGACCATCTACTTGAATCAACCAGAAGGATTCATTGAATAAGATCAAGAGCAAAAGGTTTGCAAGCTTAATATGTCCATTTATAGACTGAAACAAGCATCTCGATTTTGGAATATAAGATTTGATTCTGCGATCAAATCTTATGGCTTTGATCAGAATATTGATAAGCTTTGTGTTTACAAGAAAATCATCAACTCAGTAACTTTCCTCGTGTTGTATATGGATGATATCCTACTCATTAGGAATGTTGTAGTTTTTCTGACCGATGTAAAGAAATGGCTAGCTACCTAATTCCAAATGAAAGATTTGGGAGAGGCGCAGTTTGTTCTAAGGATCCAGATTATAAGGGATCATAAGAACACAAAGTTGGTCTTGCCTCAGACATCGTATATTTACAAGATGCTTGTTAGATATTTGATGCACAATTCTACGAAGGGTTTATTACCTTTCAGGCATGGAATTGTATTGTAAAGGAACAGTGTCTTAAGACTCCTCAAGAGGTTGAGGAAATGAGACGAATTCCCTATGCATCGGCTGTTGGCAGTATTATGTATGCAATGTTATATACTAAACCTGACATTTGCTATGCAGTAGGGATTGTTAGTCCAGTTAAATCCAGGATTAGATCACCGGATGGCGGTCAAAATGATCCTCAAGTATCTTCGGAGAACGAGGGACTATATGCTTGTGTATGGAGATAAGAATTTGATTCTTACAGGATACACAGACTCTGACTTTCAGACTGATCGAGATTCTCGAAAATTCACATCAGAGTCAGTGTTTACTATGAATGGAGGAGCTATAGTATGGCGAAGCATCAAGCAAGGATGCATTGCATATTCCATTATGGAAGCCGAATACGCAGTTGCTTGTGAAGTTGCTAAAGAGGCTATTTGGCTTAAGAAGTTAATTACTGATTTGGAAGTTGTTCCAAATATGTCTTTTCCTATCATGCTTTATTGTGATAATATTAATGCTGTGGAAAATTCTAAGGACCTAGGAGTCACCAAAGAGGCAAGCACATATAGCTGAAATATCATTTGATTCGGGAGATTGTGCATCGAGGTGACGTGACTTTCATGAAGATTACTTCGGAGCACAACATTGTTAATCCGTTTACAAAGGCTCTCACGACTAAAGTGTTCGAGGGTCATCTAGAAAGTCTGGATCTACGGGATATGTGACATATTGTCTAGGACAAGTGGGAGATATTATTGGGGTATAATCTATGCCCTAGTTTATTGTGATTTTAAACTTTATTTGTATTGTACATAAGACTCCTTAAGCTTTATGACAAGTAGGAGATTGTTGGGATTAGTGCCCTAAATCTCTTATAATATCATAGTTTGTAAGCTTTGTATAAACATATTGTTGTTAATAAAATAAGTGTTATTTTATAAGCATATACTCAATCCAATAAACTAAGATCCGATGTTATTTCATGTCATTTAAATAAGTATGTAGACACATACAAGTGGATCTTGTTTAAATAATAACCTAAACGGTCTGTAGCAGATGAATAAGGCTGGGTATATTGTCCTAGTGACACTACGGATACGACCCACTTTGTAGATGTTACAAGTATTGTAAAGTGCTACAAATGATATGATCATGATCATTTATGTGGAGACATGTGAGCGGGGGTATCCTATACAAAGAGTTTGTATAAAACTGGGCCACGAAATGATCAGTCTCTTTACATAACGTCGTTAATAATAGAGATTTACATTTCACTAGGATGACCATAGGTCACATGACCTGAATCCTGGGTGAGTTTTGAACTTCTGCTTATGAAGGTAGTCCTTTGATTTGTATAGGTGAGGGTGGCCAGATTGCCAACTCAATAAGTATACCATTTTGGGGATTCGTCTAACTGGGGAGCTGGGAATACAGCTACACGAGACGAAATTTACTCCTTCTTTGATGTAAGGGCAAGTAATTAAATCTCTCTTTTAAGGGCTGATTTTGGGCTTGAACATAGTGGTCACACCCTCTCCTGGCCCGAGAGAGACTTGGTCATAGTTGGACTATGACTTATTGTTCATTAGAAAGATCAGTGGTACTTAAGGAGTTAGATGTAACTACAGAGGCAAAACGGTAACTTTGGCCCAACTGACTTATGAGCAATTTGTGAAGAATCATCGCACTGTTGATTGATTAATATCCAATGGACACAAAAATTTATCTGTAGTGTAAAGAATGCAACTATCAGTTTTTAGTTGAAATACTGGCAGTTAACGCTTGTTAGGTAATTTTAATTAAAGAGTATAATTAATTATCCAAGTACTGTTGAAGCTTCAATCTACAAATCCACAAGGCCCCGTCTGTAGCTGAACAGAGATTTAATTGAGAATTATTTTTAGATTAATTTAAAGTTTTCAAATTAATTGAGGAAATTAATTATATATAATATAATTAATTAAATTAATTATATATGAAATATAATTAATATAATGTATTTGATACATTATAATATAAGGTAATATGGAGAGAATTTGAATATGATTCAAAACTAATTATATGAATGAGATCCATGTAATTAAATTTAATATAATAATGATTTATATTAAATACCATAAATAAGTTAAGATGAATTAAATATTTGAATATGATTCAAATATTAATTATATGAATGAGATTCATATAAGTGAATTTAATATAAATGTGATTTATATTAAATGTCATGTATTGTTGAGAGAAAATACATCTATAGGCTATATTGTATTTGATACAATATGTAACTATAGATTATGTGTTATATGGGATATAACATATAGTTTATATTACATATAATAAAGTTTTTATTATATGTATGATTATTATTAATTTAATTTAATTAAATTAATATTAATTAATTAAAGGAAGGGAGTTACAACTTTCTCCCCTCATTTTCTCTAAGTCAATTATGTGGGTTGTGTGAGAGAAGAAGATGGTGTTGATTCATCTTCTTCCTAAAAACTCTCTAAGAAAAAGTGTTCTCTCTGAAAAAATTAACAGAGAAGAAAAGTTATTCTCCTCCCTCTCTTCCTCTCCATCTCATTCTCTCTTCCAAAGCCCTAAGGTAGAGTCCACAACTCCTGTCATTCTCAATCCCTAAGAAGAATACAGGAGCCTCCGGTTAGTGGTATCCTATTCGGAGAAGGAGATCCATTCGTGACTTGTTCGAGAGATTCTTGAAGAAAGTGTTCTTCAAAGGTAAAAGTTTCTAAAACCCTAAGTTTTCCTTTATTTATTGCATGCTATAACTTATGTAAATGCATGCCTTGTTCTTGTTTTACGGTAAAACTCAAATTCAATGAAAAATGGAAATCTGCTCAAGGATTTCTCCTCAATTAGAGTTCCTTTAATACCATCACCAACTAAAGTGGGGATTGAATCACCTGTATTTTTAGAACGAATTCATGGTGATATATGTGGACTTATTAACCCACCAAGTGGATCGTTTAGATATTTTACGGTATTAATAGATGCATCCAGGAAATGGTCACACGTGTGCTTATTATCAAGTCGAAATCTTGCATGTGTAAGATTACTTGCTCAAATAATTAAGTTAAGAGCACACTTTTCTGATTATATAATTAAGAACTTTTGTCTTGATAATGCTGGTGAATTTACATTTCAAGCTTTTGATAATTATTGTATGTCAATTGGGATAAGTGTTGAATATCCTGTAGCTCATTTTTATACACAAAATATTTTAGCAGAATCATTCATAAAATATTTGTAGTTAATTGCTAGACCATTGCTTATGAGAGTTAAGTTTCCTACATCTATATGGGACATACTATTTTGCATGTTGCATCACTTGTACATATCAGACCAGTAGCTTATTATAAGTACTCGCTATTACAATTAGTTCATCGCCATAAGCCAAATATTTTCCATATGAGAATTTTGAATGTGCAGTATATGTTCAAATTGCTCCACCACAACGCACTAAGATGGATCCTCAAAGAAGGTTAGTAATATATATTAGATATGAATCCCCATCAATTATTAAATTTCTTGAACCTTTGACAGGTGATGTATTTACTATATGATTTATTGATTGTCATTTTAATGAGACAAATTTTTCAACATTAGGAGGAGAAATTAAAAAGTTGGAAAAAGAAATTACATGGAATGCATCGTTATTGTCTCACAAATTAATGCGAACTTGAAGTTTAGAAGATAATTCATTTGTAATATATAGCAAATTAGTTACCATATGAATTTATAGATGCAAAGAAACTAACTAAGTCACATATATCAATTGCAAATATTCCATCGAAATTGATATCCCAACACAACAAATTATCAATAATGAGTTTGGAACACGCTAAAAGCGTACCAGTGAGTTCCAAAGATAAAAATCCCCGAAAAAGAAAAATAATTAATAGACAAGAAAACTTGGTTGAGAATATAAATACCCATGAATAAATTCATGACATGACTAATGAGGAAGATGGAATGCATAAAAATGATAATGAGATTTCAAAAAACTATGTCATGACAGGAAAAAGATGGAACCAAACTCATGTAGTTATTAACAATATTTTTGCATAGAAGGTTGCTCTTGATATTATATCTGAAAATGAGGATTCTGAACCAAAATATATTAAAGAATGTCGACAGAAAAAAGACTGGCTTCAGTGGAAAGAAACAATCAAGGCAGAATTGAACTCACTTTCAAAACGTCAAGTTTTTGGTCAAGTTTTTGGACCAGTAGTCTGAATACCAGAAGGTGTCAAACTTGTGGGATACAAATGAGTTTTTTGTAGGAAGAGAAATGAAAATAATGTGGTCACAATATATAAAGCAAGACTAGTTGCACAAGGTTTTTCAAAAGACCTGGTATTGATTATGAGGAGACGTATTATCTGGTGGTTGATGTAATTACATTAAAATATTTAATTGGTCTAACTGTGTATGAAAATCTAGACATGCATCTTATGGATGTAGTCACAACATATTTATATGGATATCTTGGTAATGATATTTATATGAGAATCCTACAAGGATTTAAAATACCTGAACATATAAATCAAATTCCTGGGAATTGTATTCAATAAAGTTTCAGAGATCGTTATATGGATTGAAACAATCAGGACGAATGTGATAAATCGCCTGAGTGGATATTTGTTAAAAGAAGGATATTAAAACAATTCAATATGTCCATGTATTTTTATAAAGAAATCACAATAAGGATTTGTTATTATAATGGTATATGTTGATGACTTAAATATAATTGGGACTCCCGAAGAGCTTTCAAAGGCAATAGAATATCTTAAGAAAGAATTTGAGATGAAAGATCTCGGAAGAACAAAATTTTACATCGACTTGCAAATTGAATATTTAGCAGAGGAGATATTTGTTCATGGGTCAACTTATACAGGAAAAGTTTTGAAAAGGTTCTATATGGACAAAACACATTCATTGAACATTCCAATGGAAGTTCGTTCACTAGATGTGAAGAAAGATATATTTCGATCTCGAGATGATAACGAAGAACTTCTTGGTCCTGAAGTACCATATTTTAGTGTAATTGATGCGCTTATGTATCTTGCTAATAATACAAGACTAGATATTACATTTTCAGTAAATTTATTAGCAATATATAGTTCTTCTCCAACAAAAATACATTAAAAAATTAAGAATATAGTCTGTTATCTCCAAGGAACAATTGATATGACTTTGTTTTATTCAAATAAACCGAATTTTAATATGGTTGGTTATGCATATTATGAATATTTATCTGATCCACGCAAAACTAGATCTCAAACAAGTTATCTATTCACATATGGAGGAACTATTGTATCGTGGCGGTTAGTGAAACAAATCATAACGACTACTTTTTCAAATCATGCTGAAATTTTTGCAAATTCAAATAAACTAATACAAGATTTAATATAAAACTTAAATGTAACTATGCATTTGTCCGTATTTTCGCTTTTAAACTTAATACAAAATTTAAAGTTAATGTTAAAATCATTAATAAATTCAAATAAATCTTGGCACCTACCCTAGCCCCTTATATCAACTTCAATGTCAAAAGTTAACTATATACTGATCTCAAACTAAATAAAATCTAGACACTCCACCTCCAATCCCCTCCCCCTCCACAAACATACTTTAAATTCAAACATAAATTTAAAAACTATACTCTACAAATACGATAAACTCAACATCAAAACTTAAAAATTCGACCCAAACTTAAACATAACTGTGCATATACCTCTATGACAATTTCAAACTCAATATAAAACTTTAAATATAACCTAAGAACATCAACAACTTTAAATAAACTCTAGGCATCTCTCCCCCCCCTCACATACACTTTAATTGAAACTTAGATCTAGAAACTATACTCTACAAATACGTCAAACTCAACATCAAAACTTAAAATTCAACTCAAATTTAAACATAACTATACACATTTACTTCTATCGATGTCAAACTCAATATAAAACTTCAAATTTAACTTAAGAATATTAATAACTTTAAATAAACTCTACGTATCCCCTCTCCTCACACACACTTTAAATTCAAACTTAAAGTTAGAAACCCTACGTACACATCAAAACTTACAATTCAATTCAAACATATATAAACATAAACATATGCATCTACCCCTTTAATAATTTCACTCAATATAAAATTTTAAATTCAACCTTAGAGAAAATGTGTTTTAATGTATTTTTAAGAATTATGACAAACAGAAGTGGACTTTTTCCACTTATTCAAATTATCTCAACAACAATATGTAACCACAAATTAATACCAAACATACAAAACAAACCAATCAACCCAACATCCAAAATTAATCTAAAACATCAACTTACAAAGTTTCCTCCTATACTAATCTCAAGCATATAGATATAATAATTAATCTAAAACTTATCTAAAACTTCGACTTAAAATTAAGAACACTAGAACTAAAAATAAAAAAAACAATCGAAACTTAAAACTAATCTTAAGTTCATTTTTTTCTCATTCACCACCTACAAATAAATCCCTAAAATCAGTAAACAAAACACTTCAAATTCACAATAATAACACTTAATCTCATCCAAATCATTTTAAATTTCTAAAATAAACTCTAAACAACTAAACTAAAGCCTCTAAAATAAAAATTGAAAAACAAAAACAAAAGATAAGCATTTAAATCCCTGAAACGAAAAAACAAAGAAAAACAAAAAAGGTGGCAACCAGAAATGGGAAGGGCAGGTCAGCTTTGAAAGGGAAATGGAGGTGGACGGAAGGGGAAAGGGGGCGAAAATGGTTTGAAAAGGAAATGGGAAGGGGAGGTTGGTCCGGCGACGGCGAGGTCGGCGGCGCAACTGGGTTGACGGTTGTGGGGTTGGGTCGCAGATAGGTGGCGGCTGGGGGAGGGTTGCAGAAAGTGGGAAAGGAAGAGAGGGGGGTCGAGCGGGATAGCTGAAAGAAAATGGGGCAGGAGAGTTGAAAGAAAAAGGGGGCTCGAGGGTTTTCAAAAATCCTCTCCAGACGCCAGTTTCTCCCAACGGATTTTCAAAAATCGTTGGAAAAGCTATGGAAATTTTGGGTGAGGGTATTTACCCTAAACCAATGCCATCTTATACAGCGTCGGGAAAAGGTACCTATCTCAACGCAAAGTATCTATCGTCAAGATAGCTTCAAAATTTTGCTTTCAACCCAATTTTTCTTCTGATGCCTAAGAAAATGGCATCAAGAATACTACCTCATCGCATTTTTTAATACCGTCAGGATACATATATTTTTCCGATGATAAAAATATCGTCAGCATAAGGGCATGTTTTCAAAACTTTCAAACATAGAAAAGACGAAATTTCTTATAGTAAGAACTGGTTAGAAAATATATCATTGATCAAGAGGATAAAAGTTTAAATTTTTTTTTGAACTAAAAAATTAACACTTTTTTTTCATATGTTTTTTTAGTATTATCATTAAACATCATCGGCAATTTTAACTTACCTTTTATTAAAGTTTACTTATATCTTAATTATTTCAATTACACTCAAATTTTATTTTTCTTTTCCAATTTTTAATCAATTATTGTTTATTGGATTGTTGATAAAGATTTGATATTTTTGTTTTTCAGACTCACTATAATGTCAAAGTTAGGTTTGAAAAGTAACTAGATAATATATTTGATAGGAAAAAGTTCAAATGGCCAAAGCAAAATGTTTTCCAACTCTATTTTAACAATGAGATACAAATAATTGTTGAAGAAATTTGAGGCCATTGGCTCCGTGAAGTTGTAATAGTATTGTATGCTTTTTAGTTAACTATGTTCGAAAAATCACAAATTTAGATGAACATTTTGAATCTCCGACCTTAAAAAGATAAGTATATGTCAACTATTGTTGAATAATTAAAATATATATATCATCAATCAAAATACCATCGCTTTCATTTCCATTCCATGTTATTAACTATATTCAAATAATAAAATAAATTAAAATTAGAAAAAGATGTCGCATGAGGCATGTTGTTGAAAAAAAAGTTGGGCCCACAATGAGGGAGGGGGAGGGTCGTGTTATAAGTATGACATATTAAATATACGTCGACATTTTCATAAATAATTTCACATATATTCATGAATTCGACATTGACATATAGAGTAAATTGACATTTTCATTATATCGTATAAACATTCAAGAAACATTTAAAAAAAAATAAAATATCACTAACGTGACTATAACATACATAATTAGACATTTTAAATTGTTTAAAAATATAAAATACATATTTACTGTTTTTTGTAAATTTTTTTCAAAAACTTTATCAATTTGATTAGATTACATAGAATTTCATCTCAAAACTAATATAAGAGAGTAAGTCATCTATTTTATTAAAATTGCGACTCCTTTGGTTTTTCAATATAGATTTTTCAATTGACATCGACATAATATTGATATTTTCAACTATATTTTTTCCTAATTATTTACACATATTTTAAAAACGTAATTCGGGAGTGGATAGAGGGCCCTTTCATTATCCACAATTCAACATCGTGCGCCAAATAATCCCATCAAACCAGCTGGCGCTGGGCATCTTGAAAATGTGATTTTATTATTATTATTATTATTATTATTATTTGCAAAGGTAGGCAGTATGTGTCTATGTGATGGATTATTCGCACTTTGAAATACAGACTAAATAAAGAAAATCTATTCTGTTTTGATATTGTATAGTTTATTTTTGGATATTTATAATAGATAGGACAAATAGGAAAAAAAAATCTAATAATATAATACTTCTTTAGAAAAATTTGTAAATATGGAAGTATTGATCAATCAACTTTTTATTTTTCTTTTAATTTTTTTCTAATTATCAATTTTGTCCTCCCTTGTCTTGTTACGTGCCTTCTTTTTCCCTTTCTTTTTCTCCACTTTTTCTCTTTCCTTTCTTCCTTTCTTTATTTTCTTTCCTTCTCTCTCGTTTTTTATTTCATTTTATTTTCTCTCTAATGTTTTTTTTTAATTTAAAAGTGTCTAACTTATAAGTGACCTAACACTAACAAACTAATCATTAAGCTTGATCATTATAACGAAACGTTAAATATAAATAGCAAATGAAAATGATTTGAAATAAACTATTTCTTTTAGTCCTCAAGTTTGCACAATTTTTTAGAAACATTTATTAAAAGTTTAAAATAATAAACGATAATATTTATTATTTCTCAATAAAATGAGAAATGAGAACGTTATTAAACATATTAATAGTTTTTTTTCCTTTTTATAGGACTTTAAGAGTATGAAACCTATCAGTAATATCACCGATAACGTGTTATTAGTGATACTATAATATCATGCTATCAATGAAAACTTTACAATCAAACAATCTCGATGAGTCATTTCATATCAAATACTACATTGCTTAATACATAAATATTATAAGTGATATATTTTATATTGATAGCAATAGAAAGATATCACTGACAGTAGTTATCAATGGTATCCTTTATGATTATCAATGTAGAATGATACCCTTCGATACCTATATGCATCAATAACGATATACAAACACACTGCATGTATCAACAAATTAATCAAAATACCCTAATTATTTACAAACAAGTATAACATGATATCAAACTCAAACAACAAAAAAATCAAAAAAAAAAAAAAAAAATCATTGATAGAAATATATCAGCAATAACCACTATTTAGTTATTATTGATGGAAACATATCGATGATAGCAACTGATAACCCATTTTTCAAATTGAAAGTTATAACTAATAACAACATCACTAGTAACATCTATCAATGATAGCAATTAATAACACATTTCTCTAATTGAAAGCTATCGTTGATAGCAACTATCAGTTGCTACCACTAATAGCAACTATCAGTGATATTTCACCAATAGAAATTGATAGCAACTATTAGTCATATCAACTGATAGCACATTTCTCAGATTGAAAGTTATCATTGATTACAACTATCAACGACAACAATTAATAGCACACCTCTCAAATTAAAAGCTATCATTAATAACAGTTATTAGTGATAGCAACTGCAGCACACTTCTCAAATAAAAAAGCTACCACTGATAGCACACTTCTCAAATTGAAAGCTATCACTGATAGCAGCTATTAGTGATAGCTTTCAATTTGAGAAAACCAGGAAGCAGCGCGTAAAATGGTGGTTAGATGTGGGTTTTTAGTTTTTTATCAACTTTTGTTCTATATATACAATTATTTTATCCTTGTACTATATATATTCTACTATTTTGGACTTGAATTCAATTTATGCAATTAACCTTTTATTTTTAGTCGTTTTGTGTGGAGAGGTGCTAATTGGTCTAATAATTCTTTTACAATAAAAATAGGGAAATTGAAACTATAGAATATGTTGATTGAGATATGCTCATTTAGATATTGACTAATAATTTAAATCATACTTATTTGACTTGTCAATATGATTTGGTCCTAGAGATTTGATTTCTCTTAATTGGACGTAAATGAAATAAATGTATTAAAAGTATAAAAAATTTATAAAGTGTCAAGTGTCCCTATTATTTTTTTAGAAAAAAAATGTTCACTATTAAATATTTTTTAATTCTTTTAATTTAGTGAATGTGAAGTACATGGACAAATATTTGCATACTCAATTTGAACGTTAGACAAAAATAAATAAGACATTTATTACTAATTTAAGGATCATTATTCTGTTCTTCAGTTTATTATTGTTGAACTAAAAAATTAAATTTTAAAATTATTTATCAATGAGACGTATATATGATTAGGTTAAAAGTTATTTTCAAATATTGAAAAATGAACTAACTTATTTCAAAATATAGCAAAATGTCACTGTTTATCAATG
Organism: Benincasa hispida; assembly: GCF_009727055.1. Taxonomy (NCBI): domain Eukaryota; kingdom Viridiplantae; phylum Streptophyta; class Magnoliopsida; order Cucurbitales; family Cucurbitaceae; genus Benincasa; species Benincasa hispida. The sequence continues at coordinate 46,550,216 of NC_052351.1, forward strand.
ATAGACGTTGCTAGACATTTATCTATCAGTGAGCTGACACTATACATGACTATCATTGTCTATCACTATCTATTACCGATAGACAGTTACGTTTTATTTTATTTATAATTTTTTCTAGCACCATTTAAAATAAATATCTTAAAATCAACTAGAATTTTATAGTTACCTAGTGGTAATAAATCAGTTTAATTGATATATCATAATTAAATGCGATGCCTGAATGGCAGCATTTCTATGATATACTAAAGAGTAAACACAATTTATATTCGATTCCTATACATTTTATTCTCCTACATCTTATTACTATGACATTATTCTCCTAAATTTTATTCTCAAACCATCCAAGTTAAAATTAATACACGTGTCAGCAAATCTTACGTAGATTTCAAATGTGACCGCCGAATTAAGAAGACTATGCAAGAGTGGGAGCCAACTCGATCTCCTATTATTGCCAAAGGTCGAGCAATTTTGTTGCTCATCATATTGTCCGTGAACTACGAAGCATCTTCTAGTGCAATTTCTTGCAATCAAAATTATCCTCTCGTTTTGGTTTTGGTTGATGTATGTGATTAATTTTGATTTGGATGGTTGACTTTTCGTGGAACCTTTTGGCCCCTTTAATTTATTTATGTTTTTTTAAGAAAAAAATGGTTTCCAAGGGGAAAATTAATACTAATGGAAAATGAGATAACTATTTTTATAGCCAAATATATACTAATTTATAGAATTTGATACACTATCTATCTCTATTGGTGTTTTTTTGCTATTTATGTAAATAGTTTGACAGTTTTTTTTATCTGAAAAAATTTCCTATATATATTTATATATAATTTGCAAGGTGGGGAATTGATTTCCTAATCTCGAGATTGATATTATGAAGTTTATACTAAATTGATCCATTGAAAGAAGATCTCGTTGGTTGTTTTTTGGCCCTCAATATCAAATTAATTAATGTTTTGATGATAACAAACATGAATAACAATTTTAGTTTTGAGTAGTCTATTGTATATAGCTCAAAATAAAGATTTCAATACATTTTGAATCACTCAAATCGAAACTAACACGAAAAATATATGACCGAAACAAGCAACGGAAAAAACCCAAGTTGATGACATAGCTGAATTTTTCTCATAAAAGTGGACTAAATGAAATGTGTCATGTAGAGTAATGGAAGAGTGACACATGATGTGCTTTTGATTTTTTGATTGCTTTTAAAAAGAAAATGAATTCAATATTATTTTATGTTTGTGTCTAGTGGCTAATTTTGGACATTTGTTTTTTTGTTGCATTTTGAAAGAAATTATTTTAAAAGATATATATTATTATATTATTTTTGTTATTGTGTCTAACGGCTAGTTTAGTTTAAATCTCAATCATTTAATTTTTTTTTTACCAACATCCGATGACCCAAATTAAATTTAGTTTTCACCTACTCGTCTCATATTTCAACTGACATAGAAATATACTAACAACCTAGTTATCACGAAGTTGATAGTATGAATACCATGTCAGTTGAACTATGTTCTTATTGGCTAATTACCCCTATTTTACTAAAAAGAAAAAGAAGGAAAAAAAACTTTCAAACTATATTATATGTTGAATTACTTTATAAGTACACGATTCCGTTTCATGGCAGCTTTGCCTAATCATGTGGGAGAAAAGAATTTGATATAATATTATGGAATTATACTTTTTTCTTTTTTGGACTGTACTGATATTTATTTATAAGGTTAAACCAAAACAAACCTTATTTCAATTAAATCAATTAAATCAAAACCATTCAAAAAAAAAAAAAAATATCTATTTATATTTCTAAATTGGTAGAAGTTGTACCAATTTAAAATTCTTAAATTTTCATAAATATATCGATTTAAGCGTCCGTTATGTTTTATTTGGATAACATCGTGTGAGACTTGTAATATTATGAATTAAAGCTCAGAACTTTCATAAGAAAATCAATTTAGATCAATCTTAATTAAGACTTCTTTTCAAAATTGTCAATGCACCAATTCTAATAATTTATATTGTTAATCTGACCGTCGAAGAAGTTTATACACATGTAAAAGTTGAATGCATTAATGATATTAAAAAATAATCCTAATAAAGATTATAAATTGATTCACTTGTAACAATTAGAAGTTTAATTGAAAAAATTAAATGGGGCGATATTTCCAAGGGACAGATACAAATATAACAAAATTTAAATCAAACTCTTGAAATCAATCGGTGATAACTCACACCGCCGGTAGAAGTCTACCAACGATAGACCATGTCACTGGTAAGAGTATCGTTTTTTAAAAATATCGTTATATTATTATCTTTAAAAGTGTTATCAATTATAATTACCTCATTTTCAAATTAAATGATGGTATAATTTAATACACCTATAAAAGTTCAAAATTTAAATTTATAGAATCTAAAAATTTAGTGGTAAAATTGAAAATTTTCGCAAAACACTAAAATAATTGTTTCCTCCATGCTACAACCACCCGTCTTTGGAAAGAAAGAAAAAAAAAGACATTTACTGTTGATGTAATAATTCATACTATTCAACTACTTGATTTAGTCATTTTATCCGTTTTTAAAAATCAATTATAAGTAATGATTATACTTTTAATTATAATTAATAAAATAGAATTACGTAGCTTTTGGAATTTTAATAATAAAATAACTGTGGAAAAAAAACGAACAAAGCATATATCCACAATGAAAAATATCATACCAGTAGAAAATATGTGGAAGCCTCTTTCCTTACTCCTCATCTTTAGTGATTTTCTTTCTTACCTACAAATTATTTAATAATTAATCTAATATTAACCTCGTGACTCTAGAAATTATTTTTTTTTACTATAATTAAGGTAGAGAGATTCGAATGATGAACTTTGTGATTTCAAACACATTCGAATGTCAATTGAGCTATGCTCGATTTGATGACTCGAGAAATAATGGTTAGTTTGATGTTTAGGCATCAATGAGACGTAAAAATGCTTCATAAAAATGATTTCATGTTTTAACCAGAATAAAAATGCTTCATAAAAATATTCTAAAAAGAAAATGCTTCATACAAATGGTTTCATGTTTTAAGCAAAAACTATCCCTTAAAGTTGTTTTTATTATTTAAAAAAAGATTTCTAAGTAACTAAAGCAAAATTTAAAGTAATTATTTCAATTATTTAGTATAATTTGGTAAATTCATGAAAATATATTGTATGAGTTAATATATACACATACATATTCAATATGTATATTAGATGCCTGCTATGGCATATAATTTTATATATTTTATTATCAATTAAATACTTAAGTTTGTAAAGTTCATAAAATAAAATGAATGACGTGTTAAAAGACTGACTAATTTTTAAGTGAAATTTCTACTTTATTTTTCAGATAAATTACAAAAATGAGATAAAAAAATTCAGATATTAGAATACCAAATTTCGATGGTATATTTTTCAGAAACCTATAAAACTTCACGCATACTTTAAACTAAACAATAGAAATGATTATCAAACTAGTTTAATTTTAAAAAATTAAATCAAATCGTTGTAAATAGATCAATCAGATTTAAAATACTTGTAAATATAACACAATACAAAAAAGTTTATAGATGTAACAAAATTTAGATTTTACTTTTGAAGTTTATCAATGATAAACTATATCAATTGTAAGAATTATAGTGATAAATTATATTACTAGTAAAAGTCTATTAGTGATAGAATCTATCACCGATAGATTTTGCTATATTTATCATTTTTAAAAATATTATTATATGTTAAATTATTATCTCTAAAAGTATTCAATGTAATTATCCTTATAAATACATAGAAATTAGTTTTGTTTTTTTGGATATTTAAGAAATGTTTTTGACTTTTGTGAGCATAAAGGAGGAAATGATGGAAAGAATAATTAGAAAATAAGTGGATTCTATCTTTTTTCTTCTCAATCAGGGAACTATGGTTTCTTCCTTTATATATTTTTAATTATTTTTTTATAAGTAAAATGGATAAGATTTGGCGGATCTCGATCATGCTTCCAGCTCAGGTTTGCCCTAGCGTGTATAAAAATTAATTTTCCCTCGTCATCTTATATAATTTTATATTAAAAGTATACTTTTTCTTTTTAAAAAATATATTAAAAGTGTACTTATTATTTTTGAAAGATTTTTTTTATAAAAATAATGTTATTTTAATAATTATTAATAAAAATAGGATTGGACCAAAAGTAATATAAAAAATAGGTAGTGGAATCGTGGGCCCGGTATACGATTAGTCCTAAATCATGGACGGGGTCTACGACTTCCTTTGCATCACGTGTATCTAGCACACCTGGCATTGAACCAGCATAAGCAGATTGCCACATGTACAGTCATGCAACGTTGACTAGGTAATCGTGGACAACTACCCTAAACGGTGTATCCAGATACACGCCTTAGTGGTCCCAAAACGCACCCTACGACCTTCTTCCTTCACTTTCTTTCCATCTCAAACTTTTCACTTTTCGCCTCTCTCTCACAGTCGTTGGTCTATCTGCCGTCGCCATTTGTTGGTCCATATGTTGTTGCCATTTGCCACGTCCACCGTCCACTGTCTACCGTCATTGCCGATCTTCCTACTGCCGCCGGTCGTAGGTAATATTTTGTTTTCGTTTTTTTCCCAATATATGAGATTGTACATAAAAAAAATATAATTTCTAAAATATTTAAGTGTATGCTCCATAAATCTATTATTTTGTTTTCATTTTAGTTGATTTAAGTGTATGTTTCATAGATTTACATTTGGGATGATTCAATTTTTTTTTGTAGTTTAATATTATAACTTGGACGGTTAAATTTGGGCTGATGTGAATTATTTTTTTGAGATTTCTACATAAAAGGCCTTAAAAATAGGCTTATATTCATGAACATTTCATTTTTTTTTACAAAAAAGACCACCTCCTTATTTTCACTAATATCAATGGTTATTTACAATTTAGCTCTCACCTATGTTATATATATATATATACACATACAACACACACACACACACACATATATTATTCCCTCTCCCCCATGCTTCAAGGTCATTCTTCCTCCTCTCTCTTTTCTCCTTCTCCCTCCATTTTTTCTCCTTCCAGTGGTGTGAGTTTTAAGCGGAAGACACATGGCGCGGGGCGATCCGACGACAGGGTGAGTGTGGGACGCCAAGAACAGTGATGGTGGACTGGGAGCAGACGAACGGCAGATGCAATTCAACTTTTAGTTTTATTTTTTTCCTATTTATATATATATTGTGATATATATGTATTTAGCTTCTGTAGGAAATTTGATATACACTTTGGTTTATGTATTCGTTTATTTGATATAAACGAGAGTGTTTTTTTTTTAAATTTAAACTTCATGTATTATGATATATACACCGTGGTGTAAATGAAATTTATGAAGATTTAGATATTGTGATATATTTCATATATTGGTTTATACTGTGATTTATGTCAAACATTGAGTGAATCTCTAATTTATAAATTGTAGTATATTTCATATATTGGTTAGAATATTTTCAAATAACTAACAAAATGTTCCAAGGTATATTTAAAGTAATCATGAATCCGTAAAAAATGTTTTAAGGTATATTTAAAATAACCATTAATCTGTAAAAAAAGCAAATAAGTTGATACGTGAAAACCAACGTAAATAGTGTTGGAGTTAGCATGCAATTAGCGGAAGCAAACAAAATCATTAAACACTCTAATTCATCAATTTTAGCATTTATGAAAGCATGTTCATAACGAAAAAAAAGGGATTGAACCTTTGTAGAACTCCTTTAATCCACAAAACAACTTCAAATTTGACTCCAAAAGTTTGTGGACCACCAACGAATCTTCCCTATTATTCTCTTGGACCTTAAATTGAATTGTGGGATTCAAAATGAGTTGTTAATTGAAGGAAATTTCAAGGAGACGGACTGGTTCTTCTTCAATGTTGAAGAACACTTCTTCAACAATGAAAAACCAGTAAAAATCTACATGCATGGATGGATTTTCACCTCAACTACACTAGTTTTGTTCACTTTTTCCATGCAATCAAATTGCATAAGAAATGGACAACTCCTACTTGAACATCTTAGTGGATTTGGATGGAATGGTGAGTTTGAAAGTAGGAAAACCCCACTAAAATTGGATTTTTTTCAATTAAATCTAATTTCTTTTTCTTTTTTACATTGAAATTGAATTAAAATCAATTTTTGTATTCAATTTTACTTTTCTAAAAATAAAATGAAAAACAAAATTGATTTTAAATACTTTGAATTTTCACAAAATTCAAAAATTCAATTCTAAACAAAATTTATTCAAATAATTAATTTTAAATAAAATTTATTTAGTTAATTAAAGAATTTACTTAATTAATATAATTTAATATCTAATATTAAATTATTTACCCAACTAATTCCATAAACATGAATCCCCATTCATGTAATTTAAATCAAATTTAAATATTATCCGACTCTCCAATTTCGTTTAGTTCGATAATTAAACGTGTAATTATATCGCATATAATTATTGATTCCCTCCATTTCAATTTGAACGTTTCAAGTTCTCCCATCACTCTATTTTAAGGTTTAACCCGTTTGTGAGCTAGTAGGGGGACCTAATGGACCTACAGATCATGGGCTCCAACTATCCGAGATTAATCGACTAAACTCTTTAACCTAATTAACCAATATTCGTTAACTACCAGGTCACTCCACTAAAGTCCAGTAGTTTCACTTCTCTCACTACAAATATAACTGTGTCCACTCGATATGACCATAATTAGTAAGTTAGCCCTTCATAGGTTGTTCGTAATAACGGTTGGGTCAATAGCTGTTTTACCCTCGAGATTATATATCTCGTTCCTTAAATCTGCTGATCCTCTAATGAACAATTGGTTTGAGATCCAATCATCAAACCGAGTCCCTCTCGGGCAATAAGAGGGTAGGGCCCCTGTTTCAAGACCTAAAGTTAGCACTTAAGGAAACAACCTCTCTAGTATCCCTAAAAGTGGGTAAGAGTGAATTCCATCTTGCACCTTATGTCCCCAACTATCTACCCGATTTTACACTTTTAATGAGAGGCTTATTGAGCCGACGCTGTTGAGCCAACCCTCACCCATGCAAATCTAAGGATAATCTTGAATAAACAGGAGTTCATAGTTAGCTCAGGAGTAAGGTCAAGTTACCTAGGTCATCGTTTTGAAATAATCAGTCTTAAACACGTTATAAAGTAAGAGCAACTAATTTCTTGGGCTGATCTTTACAAACTCTTTTCATCTGTAATTACGAACAACTTATGGAGGGTCTTGAACAAGGTGATTCTAGGTCTTGAACAAGGGGCCTCACCCTCAATTCTAGGGATAGTAGATAAGTTATTCTCTTAAGTGCTGATTCTAGGTCTTGAACAAGGGGCCTCACCCTCTTATTGGCTCGAAAGGGACTCGATTTGGTGGTTGGACCACAAACCAATGATTTATTAAAGGATCAGTGGGACTTAAGGAGCAAGATGTAGTTATAGGGGTAAAACGGTAATTTTGACCCAACTGTAATTACGAACAACTTATGGAGGGTCGACTTACTAATCATGGTAATATCGAGTGGACAGAAATATATCTACAGTGAGGAGAGTGCAGCTACCGGGCTATAGTGGATTGTCCTGGTAGTTAATGAATGTTGGTTAGCTAGGTTAAAGAGTTTAGCCGGCTAATCTTGGATCGTTGGAGCTAATGATTGTAGGTCCATTAGATCCTTCTACTAGCTCATATTGGACTAAACCTTAGAACAATGTGATGAGAGAATTTGGATTGTTCAAATTCGGCTTAAGGAGTAAGCGTTAATTGTATTCGATATACTTAATGTATTATTGTTTAATTATGAATGAAACAATTTGGAGAGTTGAAAATATGCATACATGAATAGGGATTCATGATCGGGATTGGTGTTATTAAATAATTTAATATTTTATATTAAATTAATTTTGTTAATTAAATTGTTTAATTAATTAATTAAAATTAATTTTATAATTTAATATTTGATATTAAATTATTATCAATTAATTATTTAAAGCTAACTTTATTTAGAATTAATTATATTTAAAATTGATTTTAATTAATCATTTGATTTTTGAATTTTTGAATTTTTGGAAATTAAAAAATTAAATGTCAGTGGACTTATCCAAGATTTTTTCCTTAACATCTCAAATCCCATTATATTCGTGCTGAATTTATTGTCATATATAGATGGAATTGATGTTGCATGAATTCTTCTTTAGATAGAGAAGAAATTGTTGAGAATGGGTTGATGAGATTAGCTTTTGAAGCTGGATTTTATCATTCAAAAATTCAAAATTCCAACTCTTTCAAACTTCTTTTTTTCCCTTCAATTTCATCATAAAATTGGATTCCACAATCCGTTCTGAGGCTGGAGAATAGCGAGGAAGACTTTAGCGGTGGTTCATGAACTGTCCGTGATCAGAAACAAGCAGTGGATAACTTCAATTTCGAGCTATACTACGGTTTGCTCAAAGAAATCTGTTTTATAGTTTTGAAACATGCCTGCTTAATCTTTAAATGAATGAAATTAGAGTGCTCAAAATCCTAATTGCTTCCACTTGCATGTACCTAACTCCATCAAGAGAATCATGCAAGTCAGATGGAAGAAATGACAAAAATGATTGAAGGCATGGTACGACCACAGAGAGAAGAACCATCGAATTAGGTATAAATATTACTTCATATCTAGTTGGCTAATATATTGCTATCCTGCAGTTATAGTAGCAAAGTAGTTATATCTTATCATTAACTTTAGGATAGTGAATTGTTGGCTATCATGCAGTTATGGTAGCCATACAACTGGATTTTCGTGTTTTTGTGAAATTTATGTGTGTTTGTGGAGTTTCTATGTGTGTTTGGGAGGTTTATCATGAAGTTTGAATGTTGTGTGGGGTGGGTTGACATTAGTTAAACTTGTTTTAGAGTTCAATTTGGAGTTTTTTTTTTTGTGTTTGTAGAGCTTATAAAATTTGAATGTTGTGTGGGATGGGTTGAGGTTAGTTAAACTTGTTTTGGAGTTCAACTTGGAGTTTTTGTGTGTTTAAGAGGTTTATGAAGTTTAAATATTGTGTAGGATGGGTTGAGATTAATTAAACTTGTTTTTGGAGTTCAACTTAGAGTTTTTGTGTGTTTGTGGAGGTTTATCGTGAAGTTTAAATGTTGTGTGGGGAGAGTTGAGATCAGTTAAACTTGTTTTTGAGTTCAACTTGGAGTTTTGTTTGTTTGTGGAGATTTATGAAGTTTGAATGTTGTGTAGGGTGGGTTGATATTATTAAACTTGTTTTAGAGTTCAACTTCGAGTTTTTGTGTGTTTTGGGAGTTTTATGACGTTTGAATGTTCTGTGGGGGTGGGTTGAGATTAGTTAAACTTGTTTTGGAGTTCAACTTCGAGTTTTTGTGCGTTTAAGGAGGTTTATGAAGTTTGAATATTGTGTGGAATGAGTTGAGATTAGTTAAACTTATTTTGGAGTTCAACTTAGAGTTTTTGTGTGTTTGTGGAGGTTTATGAAGTTTGAAAGTTGTGTGAGGTGGGTTGGGATTAATTAAACTTGTTTTTGAGTTTAACTTGGAGTTTTTGTGTGTTTGTGGAGGTTTATAAAGTTTGAATGTTGTATGGGGTGGATTGAGATTAGTTAAACTTGTTTTGGAGTTTAACTTGTGGTGTTTTCGTGTGTTTGTGGAGGTTTATCATGAAGTTTGAATGTTGTGTGGAGTGGGTTGAGATTAATTTTCAAATGAGGGTCGGTTGAGAGTATTTTATGTTGGGATTGATGCCCTAAATCTCGTAGGGTTCTGTAGTTTGTAATTGCGTTGTACAAACTTTTTATTTATTTAATAAAATATGAGATGTTTTATTTGACATTTAGTAGCATTAAGACCACAAACCAATAAACTAACATCCAAGGTTATCTTCTGTAGCTTAAACATGTATGTAAAGACATATAAGTGGATCATGTTTAAGTGATAACCTAAATGGTTTGTAGTAGATGGATAAGACTGGATACCTTATCCTGGTGACACTACGAGTACAACCTGCTTTGTAAATGTTACAATTGTTGTAAAATGCTACAGATGATATGATCCTGATAATTCATGTGGAGACATGTGAGCGAGGGTATTCTATACAAAGGAGTTTGTATAAGATCAGACCACGAAATGACTAGTCTCATTATATAACATCGTTTATAATAGAGACCTACATTTCACCAGGATGACCATAGATGACATGACCTGAATCTTGATTGAGTTGTGAATTCCTGTCAATGAGGGCAGTCCTTTGATTTGTATGGGTGAGAGTGGCCAGATCGCCGCCTCAACAAGCCTACCATTTTTTGGATTCGTCTGATTCGAGAGCTAGGAACACAGCTACACAAGACAAAATTCACTCCTTTCCCGAAGTCAATAAGTAGATAAATTGCTTTCTCATGGACTGATTCTAGGGCTTGAACAATGTGGCGCCACATTCTCTTTTGGCCTGAAAAGGGTTTGGTCATAGTTGAACTATGATTTATTGTTCATTAGAAGTATCTGTGGTACTTAAGGAGTTAGATGTAACTACAAGGGCTAAATGGTAATTTTAGCCTAGTTGTACTTACGAGGAATTTGTGAAGGGCGATCACACTGTTCACTAGTTATATCCAATGAACAAAAAAATATATCCGTAGTGCAAAGAGTGCAGCTGTCGATCTTTAGTGGAGTGCCCGATAGTTAATAGATGTTGAATAATTGATTAAACTTCTTTAATTATATTATTATTCAAGTACCATTGGAGCTTCAAGCTATAGGTCCATGAGGTTCCATCTGTAGCTCAATGAGGATTAAATGAGAATTAATTTTGGATTAATTTGAATTTTTCAAATTAATTGAGGGAATTAATTATATATGATATAATTAATTTAATTTAATTATTATATGAATATAATTACTATAATGTATTTGATACATAATATAAAGTTTATTTGAGATGAAATAATATTTGAATATGATTCAAATATTAATTATGTAAATTGAATTCATATAATTAAATTTAATATAAATGAGATTTATATTAAATATCATTAATGAGAGAATTAAACTATAAGTTATATTGTATTGGATACAATATTAAACTATAGGTTATATGTTATATTTGATATAACATATAGTTTAATTTATATATTATATGAAGGAGAAGTTGATACGATCATCTCCTTCCTTGAGTTTGACAGAAAAATTAATACAGAAAACTCTCTGAAAAAAAGTTCTCAGTTTTTCTCACAATTCTCCTCTTCTTCCAAAACCAAGAGTCCATAAACTCCTTGGATTTTTATCCAGGAGGAAACTAAGTGGTGGTGACCATTTAGGGTTTCGAGCACGTTGGAATTTGTGACAATTTTAAGAGAAAAAGATTTACAGGAAGAAGATTTAATCTTCTAGGGTTAGTTTCCATCTCCTTATTCTTTTTTCTCTTATTATTCAACATGCTGTAATTTTTATATAATGCATAACATTCTGTATTTTATATAATACTCTGTAATTTTGGGATTTGGGTCCGATCCCCATTTCCGCTCAAGGACCTTCAGTAGTTCCTTCACGTTATACATTTAATCTTTATATATATATATTATATATCTATAATAATGTTCTCTAATTAATTTAAATGTAGGTAAACTACTGTTTCAAATATGTTGTTGGAGATGCCATTTGGAGAAGATGTCATTACACTTTCTTCTATGTATACCTTAAGGCATATTTGTTTTGTGGGCCGTCTTTCAAACTTTTCTTACTTTTATGTAACAAAGAAAACTATAGACCGACTTTTGTTTGTTTGTTTCGCTCTTTATACGAAAGCGTTTGATTTGCTTAATAATGTTATGAATTCTAGGTTATTAAGATCAAAACTAAAAGGAAAAAAAAATCGGACAGTGCAACTATCTCCTGATGACTGTTGATATACCGTAGGGAGTTCAACCATCTCCCGACGGCTAGTATGTCGTCGGGAGATTCATTTAAGAAAGTAAACCAATCTCCCGACTAGTGGATTAGTGCCCTAAATTGCATGGATCTTGTATTTTGTAATTTGTAAATACAAATTATTTATTTAATAAAATAAGCAGTATTCTATTCGATATTTAGAAGGCATTAACTCAATCCAATAAACTAAGATCCATGGTGACACTGTGGATACTGCCCACTTTGTAAATATTACAAAAATTGTAAACGTCACAAATGTTATGATCCAAATCGTTCATGTGGAGACATTTGACTGATGGTATCATGTACAAAGAGTTTGATAAGACCAGACCATGAAATATTTTGTTCTTTCTTTATAACACCGTTAATTGAAGAGACTAACATTCCATGGGATGACCATAGGTAACTCAATCTTGAATGGGTTATGGACTCCTATCTACAAAGGCAATCCTTTGATTTGTATGGGTGAGAGTGACCCGTGTCGCCGAATCTTGGGGATTTGTCAAAGTAAGAAGCTGAGAACATAACTCCATAAGATGAAATTCACTTATTTCCGCTCTCAGGGAAAGTAGATGAATTTCTCTCTTAAGTGTTGACTTCGGGTCTTGAACAAGTTGTCCCTCCCTTCGGGTCTTACCATAATTAGGTTGTTCATTAAAGAATTAGTGGGACTTGATGAGAAAGATGTAATTACAGGGGTAAAACGATAATTTTAACTTAGTTGTAATTATGAGTAATTCGTGAAGGATTAACTTATTGATGACTAGTTATATCCATGGACATAGAAATATATTTACAGTGCGAAAAGTGTAGCTGTTGGACTTTAATAGAGTGACCCATAGTTAATAATTGTTAATTAAGTTAATTAAAGAGTTTAATTAATTTAATTTTGAACCATTGGAGCTTCTAATTTGTAGGTATATTAGGTTCTTTTGTTAGCCCACTATGGGCAAAACAAAAATCAATTAATTTTTGAAATAATTTGAATTGTTCAAATTATTTTAGGGAATTTTATATTAATAAGGATTAATATAAAGTATAATGTATAATGATACGTTATAGTATATAATTAATTACAAATATGATTTATAATTAAAACTATATCATATGAGAGAATAATATTTGAATAAGATTGAAATATTAAATTAATATGAATTTAATTCATATTAAAACTATATAGTAAAATTAATTGTGAATCGGATTCATATTAAAACTATAGGATAAGAGAGAGATATGCCTTTTTATATGATTTAAATGCATAATTAAATAAATATGTGATATTTATATGGATTAATTAATAGTTAATTAATTAATTAATATTTATTAAATTATTTATAACATATTAACTATAATTTAATATATATTTATTAATTAAATTAATTAATTATTTTTATTTTTTAAAATAATAACTTCTCGACAGTTATGCAAGGGAGTGGAGAGCGGGGTATGAGGGAGTTATTTCTCCTCACATTAGTTGATGTGATATATAGAAACGTAGAAACACAAAATTGTTTGGTGATGTGTTATTTTGATCTCTCTTCTCTCTTTAAAAAACTCTCGGAGAAAAAATCATCTCTAAAAAAGTTTCTTCAATTCCTTGCTATTTGGATCCCACCATTCTTGATCCTCCCTGAGAATAGCTGGGCATCCTCGTGGTGGTGTCTTACCATTCATGACCTTGGAAGATCGTGTAGAGGAATTTCACGGAGGTTCTTGAGGAAATTGGTCTTCAAATGTATTGTTTCTATACTGTAGAAATTTGTATGCTTAACCTTTTAATAATGTAAAATCAATTCTCTGATTTTTCCAATCCTAATTCAAAGACACAAAATACTTCACATTAGGATTAAATCCCTTCATTGACAGCATTGAACATCGTCGAGCGATAGATGAACCGTCGACGGTGTATCTACTGCCGTCGAAAGTTTCTATCTCTCGACGGTGTACACTAGGCATCAGGAGTTTTCCATAACTCCCAATGGTGGGGCTTTAGCCGTCAGGAGACGTTCTCCTGATGAGTTTATCCCGACCAAACTCCTGACAATGTTTCTCGCATCGGGAGTTGATCTCCTGGTGCGTTTTTGACCATTTTCCTACGAATTCGAGCGTCGAAAAAATGATGTTTTCTTGTAGTGAATTATTATTTCAAAATTAATTAGTTAATTGCTTATTTTCTTTGTAAGGTTATAAATATTCATTTTAGGAATACTGTAATAGAAAAACTTTTGGAATATCATATGAAATAGAATATTTGTTCTTTTGAGAGTGTTGTCTTACATTTAAAAATAAACTTCTTTTATATGGCCAAAGATATGACCTAATACTTTTGACCCGTTCCATCAAAATGTCATTTATTTTTTTCTTTTTTTCTTTTTTCTTTTTTTTGTATGAAAGAGAAATTAATAATATGAAAGGGAATGAGTAAAAAAAAAAAGAAGAAAATTTTAAACAAGAACCATAGGAATATTTAACAAAAAGCAACCTATTGTCCGCTTTAGATTTATTCAATTTGCGAATCATGTACAAGTCCAACGTTATCAATAAAATTGGAAGTGTGATAACTTTTCTTTTATTAAAGACGGCAAAAATTCTAGATTCTTGAAGGCTAAATTCTATGGGAAAAGTGGACGTGGGAACTTCCAAATGGAGAATCTTCTCTTTTAAATTTCAATCAAATGAACATAATTTAACTTGTTAACATATTATTTAAATTTTATAAAAGTTAAATCTATGAAGGTATATGATGATGGCGAGATTATTCTTATCAATATCATATAGGTTGAGAGTTCGCTAGGAAAGATGTCATATATGTTGAGAGTTCACTAGAATAATAACCATGTCGTATAATATATGACAACTATACTTGTTATAAATATTGACATTGAAGATATTTTGGTGGATAATATAGATATCATTTGGGTAACGAGTTCGTTTTCCTGTTTTGTTTTTTTTTATAATTAAAGTTTGTAAAAAAAAAACTTGAATTTCTAGTCAATTTTGAAAATTTTTATTTCTTTCAATTTTTAAAATTTAACCGTAAAAAATAAATAACAATGCATAAAAGCTTAAAAGTATAATTAATAGTATTTATAAGTTTAATTTTCGAAAATAAAAGATAAAAAAACCATAATCTTGTTTGATCAACTAAATCTTTATCAAAAGAGATAGTAATAGCTAGTGATTCGAACTCTACTTCCCCCTAAAAATAACAAGCTTTTTTGTCCATTAGGGGGCAATATTTTACACCCAAAGAATAGGAATCACATGAAACCATACATAATTAGAATTTTAACTGACTATTATTAGTTCATATCATTATGTTGTCACATAGATTTGATGCAGTTGTGTTATGTTCATTTTGACTAATCTTTTGATTCTTTTTAAGAAACGTATTGATCTTTTGATCTAATTAAGATATAAGATTTCAATAAGTTAAATTATACAAAGAAATTAATCGTTTAAATTTTTAATAAATTACTAGTTCAGAGTTTTAACTAAGTCAATATGAGTTTAGAGTACAAACTGATTTTTTCTCAACTGAAAAAAAAAAATGTATGGTAAAGAAAAAAAGTGCATATACCATATCGAAATAAACTTAACTCAAAGGTAATTGATATAATTTTTACTCTAAAGACTATTGGCCAATTTCCATCCCTTTAATTGTTGTATTAAGAATGAAAAAAAAAAGTGCATCCACCACCATGATGCCACCAGATACTTGACTATAAAATGAAAGGCATGTTTTTTGCTTCCATTAATTTATCGAATCATCTTTTATTCTTTTAGGGAAGGTAATGATTTGATTGATAATTTGTTAAATTGCATCAATTTTGACTTTAACGGTTCAATTCCATCATATTGCATCTTAATTATAGAGAATTGTTGCAATCTTAATCTTAAACTTAAAAGTTATAGTAATTTTAACCCTTATACACCAAAAATTGTTATATATATATATATATATAAAACTCTTATGTGTTCATGAAATTGATAAAATTTTGTTTTTTTAGTCCTTAGTTTCCATTTATTTTTTTAAGTTTTAAAATATTACACATTTTAATATTTAAATTTTGAGTTTGGTTTCACTTTAGTCTCTAAGTTTCAAAATGTTATAATTTTACCATTGAGATTTAAGTTTTGTTTCGATTTGATCTCTAGATTTCAATATTTACACTTTAACCTTGATTTTTCATTAAATACTCATTCTTCGTCTTTAATGTTAATGTGTATTAATTTAAAGTAATATAGTTAATTAAAATTTATTATTTTTCATCACTATTAAAATTAATTTAAAATTTTACTTCATAATTGTTAGATCTGAGTAATTGGCTATATATTTATATAAGGATTCTGGAATTTGCTCTTTGGATTATTTTGATGATGTCTTAGAATATGTTTAAGAGAATATTTTACAAGATGCTTTTTCTGTAGAATATTTATTTTCTCATTTGAAATAATATGTGTTTTATTTTTTCTGGGTTACTTTCCTTGTTTTTGATTTGTCAAATTTGAATGTGGATATTTTCCATCTTTCTGCTGTGTTATTTAAGTGCAAGAAGTAGCCTTATTAGAGTTGCCGCATGTATTCTGAAATTTGAGCATAGTTGTGTTTTCTTAGTCTTTCACCAAAGCTATCTATACTATTAGTTATTGTGAAGCAAGAAATTGAGTGTTGTTTTGCGGCTCATTGTATCCTTGTTCTCGAGATATTAGAAGCAAACTTGAGACTTGTGAAGATCTCTTGATCTTAGGAGGAACCTAAGGTATCGAAAGTTGTGAAGGAGTTCTTACTCTTAGGGGGATCCTTAAGCATTGTTGATTGAGAAAGAGTTCTCATCCGTAGGGGAATCCTAAGGCATCTTTAATAGAGAAAGTGTTCTCGAACTTAGGGTAGCCTAAGTTTATCAAGTGAAGTGGGCTTCATTTGAAATTGGAAAGACAAAGTATCGACAAGATGGTGTCTTATACTTAGGGGGAGCCTAAGTGATTTATCACTTAATACTTATACTTAGGAGGTGCTTAAGTCCCATTGAGGGAGAATCTCACATCTAGGGGAGCCTAGATGATCAATATAAGTTAATAAATGTCACTATAATTGTTATAACTATATAAATAAATACAATGTTGTAAACGCTTGACTTTTCATATTAATGAATTTATCTTTCTGGGGCATATAGAATATAATGATATACATATTCCACAAAACCTCCCGAACTTAATCATAATTATTTTTGGGAGACAAATTGCAAAAGCTACCTTTAAAGTATGATTCTAGTTAGAACTATATCCTCAAATTTATAAATGTGTTAAAATTGAATCCCGAAGCTCAAACTTACAATAATTATAGAAATTGGACCCCAAATAATAAAAATTAAACCCTCAAACTTATACAATTATATAAGTGTTGAAATACCTTGAATTTATTTATGTACAGTTTTTTACGATTATGACCCTAGGGTTTAGAGTAGTGCGCTATATAAACTCTCTAACCTAGAGATGCCGTTATGATGTAATTTCTGAAAACATTTTCTCAAATAATATTGTTCTTCCTCTGCCCGTGTATAGGATATAATTATAACTACTATAATATTTAAAGGGTATTATTTATTTATGTTTTAAAGGAATATGATAAAATTATTGCGCTCTTATGATGTAATTCCCCTCGTTTGATTCCTTACGGCAAGTAGGCGGTTGGGTGGCAAATCACACAGCAAATGACTTGGCATTGGCATCTCCCAAACACGTCCTTATCCAAGAGGAGGGTTCTTCGAATATGCTTCCGCCATTCCATCCACTGTTCGATTGGTGTGGGAGCGGAGGAGGATCGAAGAATCTCTATTATCTCTCATATGGAAAGTACAAACCATTATTATTATTACTTTTATTTTGTTTCTTTTTACATGTTTGGTATGTAAGGTTTGGTTTAGTTTACATTTAAATATTCGAGTTTTCAATATTTAATATTTTTACTCCTAAGATGTTTTAGGATAAAAAGTGAAGTTTAGAGAAGTCTAATTTCCCCACGGAGATGGAGATTTCCTGGTTAGGTGAGAAATAGGGAGGAAATGGGAGAAAAAAATTCTCGTGAACCAAATGGAGATAGGGACCATTCCATATCCCTACCCCCGTTCTCCACTCATGACTCCGATTAACTTCTACCTATTTATTTTGTATAGTTATCTAATGTTATGTTAGTATTATTATTAGATAAATATTACATTTAAATTTTAAATTTGATTATTTATTGGAAAAGATGAATATGTTTAAATTGAATATTTAAATTTAGATTATATACGTGAATAGTTTGATTTATTTATTTCCTTCTACTAAAAAAAATAATTAGTTTTTTTAGGTCACAATTTGAGTAATTTATCTTTAAATTCAAATTATCAGGTAAAATTAACCATAATAAATAATTCAGTGATAAAGTTAATTATTTAATTAAAATTTGATCACGTTAATGATTTAAATTAATTGACTTTTTACAAAAAAAAAAAGTAACGGAGAAAAATTTTCTGCGGGGAATCGATCTCCACGATTCCCCATGAGAAATTCCCGCCCCGATCCCCGTGGGAAATTTCATGGAGATGGGAAATGAAATGAGGAGTGGGAATGGGGATGGAGAATGACATCCCGATCCTGCCCCGTTCCGTAGACATTTCTAGTAAAGTTATTTAGTCATGGGATTCATAGTGTAAAAAATTTATAAGACATGGATTGATTTTTTTAGACATGAGGTCCACGAACTCTCTTTGATCAAACAAGTAGAGTTATCGTCTTTACTCTCTTTAGTTTCAACTTGTTGGGCCCTTTTATTGGCACTCTTCATTCCTCCATTAATTTTTCCGTTTAGTACTAATAAAAAATAGGTGTCAAATTGATATGACACCTCTTTTTTATTAAAAAAAAATATATTTTTAATTTTTTGAGAAGGAAAAAGAATTATAGTTGTTGGTAGTGTTGAAGTAAGAACAATGAGGTGAGAGAAATAGAGGGGAGAAAAAGAAGGAAAATTAAAATTAAATATTTTTTAAAATTAATTATTCAATAAAAGAATAGGTGTTGTATCAACTTTTTGTTAATAATTAATAAGAAAACTAAGGGATCAAGCGTGCTACAAAAAACAATCAATAAAAACTTTTTTGAAATTTTAACTTTTTCTTATATATATAATGGGATAATGGAGTTATTGGAATTGTCAATCCATTAGAGATAAGACATTAATTACCATCATAAAAGTTAATAATTTGATCAATTAATTTTTTAAAAAAGATTTTGGAATTTTATTTGAAATTGAGTACAAAAATGTCAGCTCATTTAAAAGCATGTGTTCCTGTTCTCTTTAGAATCTTATAAAGAAAAGAGATATTAAACTTTAGACAATATTTGATGTTTAAAAATTGAGCATTCAAATTCGTTGGGTGTGATGCACAAAACCTGTTTTGGATCCCATTTTGTGATTCCAAAATAATTATGTTTAAATAATTTTCAACCCTCTTTCACGTCGTTTTGTTTTATGATCCCATTTTCGTTCTGTCGTTGATATATCATGCATCCAACACTTTTTGATTCTCAATATTCTCCATCACATTCCAATCCTCCAAATAGTCCTTTAAATTTTTCCAAACTTAATTAGTATCATGCTATATAAGCTCATTATTAGCCTCCTTTTAATACTCAATAATAAATTGAAGTAAAAAAACAATGTTCAACGCAAGAGACTAAAGTGAAACTTTTTAAATAACGTGAACTATATTGAAATAACAACGATAAATTAATTGATAAATAGTGATATTTTTGTCTATATTTTTACATTTTTATAGATGACATCATGAGGGTAAACAACATTTCTATTATATTATAAAAAATTCAAGAAACATTTTAATTTTTTTAGAAAATATAAAAGATTTATTTCTTAATTTAATCCTCCTAAATCGCCGATTGACCCAAAAACTTAAGTTAATGGGTGAAGACGAATTTAATTACTATATCATCTAACATTCTCTCTCACTTGTGGGTTTATGAAGAAAATCCAAAGTGGAAATTAATAGGGAAAATACTTTTCGGTAGTTTTCAACAATAGGTGCATTTGGTCATAATGTTTCAAATTGGTTGTTTTAGTCCATAAATTTTTAGGAATAGGTTTAAAAGTCCCTCTACTAATAAATTATTAAATTTAATGGACAAAATGATGAAGTAGCAAGATGACTTCGAAAAAATAAGCATTTTTAATTTTTTTTCCTCCTCTCATCTTTTCCTCTTCTCTCTTCTCTGGTCTTCAAACTCCTACCATTTTAGCCTTTTAGCCTTTTTCTTTCAAGTAACAAGTCCTCAAACAAAGGAAAAAATCTAGAAGATGTTGTTGCCTGATTTTCTTTTTGAACAAAATTTGATAGTAAATATTTCTTTGTAATTAGTTGAACTGTTGTCTATAAATAGAGGTTTTCTTTTTACCATTATATTAATATCTTGTTGCTTTAGATTCCAATTTGTCTTTCTTTGCTTAAACTGATGCAAGGAAATCAATTTAACAGTTTTTCAACTAATATTTGCAATTGATTAAATTATTCACACTGTGTTTTTCTTTTTTCTTTTTTTGGGCACAAGGGTTTACAGAATTTCATGCTCGTATGACAGGTTAGGATTGTGTGGAGATATAGGGCTAAGAACCAATTGATAAACTTTTCTAGACATGTATATTGACATTGACATTTCATTGACATTTTTGTAAAATTGAGATCTTAATATTTTTATTGATATCGACATTTTAAACATTAGATATAATAATGATAAACTAGTTGATAAATATTTCTAAAACCAATGAATTCTTTTATTATGTTACTATTTTTTCTTTGGAGTGAGAGCACTCGAGTGAAACCATTAAGTAACATCATGTGAGATTATGCCTAAAATAGATGTTATCATATCCTAATTAAGCTGCAAAGTAATCAGTGAACAAATAGATGTTTATCATATTAAATAAATAAACAGCTTAGGTAAATAGCTTAACACACTTAGCAGATGTTTTTCCTTTGTTAGTTTGAAGTTGTTTTTTATACCATTTACCAAAAGTATTAACAACAACACTGATTTCTATTTAAGAAAATGCACAATAATTTCTATGTAAAAAATGATAACTAATAACAACAATAGTTTGTCTTAAAAAAAATTTGGCCTAAGATAAAAAGATTTACAAAAATGGTCCAATCATAAATTTGATCTACATAAAAAAAAAAACAAAAATGTTCGAAAAGTTGAAAAATCTTATCAAGATAGTGATGGCCAAAATCTTGGTATTATGCAAGTGCACGTATCAAGTGTAATATAGTAAAACGATCAAGAAACTGAGTATCATCCTCTAGAAATGAGATCAATAACGCTCAAATTATGCTTAACTTTTAAAGAATTATGTTGATTTTATCGAAGGATTGAACTTGCGATGAATGATCTGATTTTAATTTTGAAAATAAAAGAAAACAAAGTAAAACAAGTGTGAAATTTAATAGACAAAAGTTTTCATGGGTGTTGATTTACTTAATTACTTCATTAAGTCATGCAAAGGTTCATAGGGATTGTTGTGTTAATGATATATTTATGTCAAGAAACTAGTTTCCAAATTATTATCTTTCAATAACAGTCTTCCTCATGCAAACATAATTTGATTACTAATTGCTTAAAACCAAATTAAGAAGCATGATACTAAGAATAATCACGATCAATTTCATTAGCAACCTAACACTACAAGAAAAAAGGACTCTCCTGATGCCAGAAACAACTGTTGGTAGTTAGACTAATTGCTGACATTGTAAAGTTGGCATTGGGAGAGTGAACTAACTCCTGACATCGTATATGAACGTCGGGAGTTAGTCTACATCTCCCAACACCATATAATTAAGTGTCAGGACATGCTTGAAAACTTCTGACACGTTAATTTACTCGTCGGGAGTTAGTATAAACTCCCAATGGGTACGATTGCTCGCCGGGAGATGGTGTTTAAAACCATAGATCTGAAATCGATTTTCAGATCTAAAATCTCGAGTTTTACTCTCTGCCTCTCCATCTCCTCTCTTTGGCGACCCTCCATCTCTCCATCTCTCTGATTGCGATGGACGCCCCAGTCACACTAACAACCAGTTTGTGAAGCATCTTCGCTAGTTGTTTGTCTGCGTGTTTCGATGTGGATAAGATCGAGCTCGTCCACATGGTGCACTTCAAATCTATCTTTTCTCTGTCAATCTCTCTCTCACATGATCTTTGTCTGTTGTCAACCACCAATCACAAGCCTGTCGTTTCCTTTCATTTGCACGTCCATTTAGGGTTTTTTGTTGTCGACGACGAGTTATTACCGTCCTTGTTGTTTTTTGCTAGAGTTTTTGTTTTAGGTAATGATTTGATTATTTTTGAAAATTTTCATGGTGTATCTTGAATACCCAACAAATTTTGGCCTAAAATATTTTTTCTCTTGACATTTGTGAAGGATCTCATACCGAGAGTTCCATGAGCGGGTTTAGATCGCTCCGATTTCACAGTGACCAAAACTCAAACGATATACATTCCATACATACAGTTATGCATATTAAACTCATTATCGGCATGCTCAGAATACAATAAAACACAAGGAAAGGGTTCATACCAGATGAAGACGCTTTTTGAACGACTGAACCCAAAGCAGCGGAAAACCTCCCACCGATCTACCAGCACCCAACAAGTATGTCGACTGCAACAACACGAACCGAACGTACACGAACAATACCGCAGGGATGACACCACCACAAGAGAAACTCAGGTATCCTCAGCGTAAAAAACTCAAAGAGTGGGCTCTAATGAGTTTGGTAGAGGACGGAGGAAAAGATGTCGTGTAGACGATAAGCAAGAGGGAGATGAACTCTGCTATCGTATAGTGAAAATGCTTATCGTATAGTAGAGTTACACGATCGTTTAGGAAAAACTGAACGATCATTTAGGAAAGATGTATACGACCGTTTAGAGAATGCGTGAACTAAACAATCGTTTAGACGAACGAGCTTCTATCATATAGGCTCTCGCGATCGCTTTTTCACGGATTCTTTTTGGGTGCGGGCGATACAAATGCACGATTGAATAATAATGAAAACGATTTTCATTACTTTAACCCGCCGGTTACCATAATCTTTGCAGCCCCACTTCCCACATCCGAACATGGATTAATCAGTTAATTATCAAATAATTAATCAAAAATTAATAAATATAATCATATTATATTTATATTCTACAATTTGATATCATATATCTACTATAGTATTTTCTCTTCTACTTGATATAAATCATATTTATATCTAATTTCTTCTAAAATAATGTATCTCATACATTTAGCCAATTATATCATATATAATTAACCAGTCCAATTATATCATATATAATTAAACTTCCTCTTGTCAATTTGAACATTTCAAATTAACCTAAACACTGGTTCTCAACTTTATCCAAGCTACCTAGGTGACCTAATGGACTTGTGGCTTGAAGCTCCAACGGTACGTGAATAGCTAACTAAACTCTTTATCCATGAGATTCACCATCCGTTAACTGTCAGTGATTCCATTAAAGACCAACAACTAAATTCTTTTTTACCACAAATATATTTCTGTGTCCATCAGATATAACCAATCATGAGTACGATGACCCTTCACAGATGCTCGTAAGTACAGCTTGGCCAATTTACCGTTTTTCCTCTGTAGTTACATTTCACTCCTTAAGTACCACTGGTTCCTCTAACGAACAATACAACATAGTCCAACTATGTGTGAACACCTCTCGGGCCAAGAGAAGGTGTGTGGCGCCACATCGTTCAAGCCCCGAAATCAGCCCTTAAGGGAGCCATCTATCTACTTGCCCCTGCCTTGGGGAAGGAGTGAATTCCATCTTGTGTAGCTGAGTTCCCAGCTCCCAAATCCGACGAACCCCCAAAATTGTAGGTTTGAATCGGCGACTTGGCCACTCGCATCCATACAAATCAAAGGATCGCCCTCAATGGCAGGAGTTCCCAACTCACTCAGGATTGAGGTCATGTTACCTATGGTCATCCTAGTGAAGTGAAGTCTCTGTCATGAACGGTGTTATATCTGTCTCTTATACACATCTAGATGTGTATAAGAGACAGCAAATATATTTCTGTGTCCATCAGATATAACCAATCATGAGTACGATGACCCTTCACAGATGCTCGTAAGTACAGCTTGGCCAATTTACCGTTTTTCCTCTGTAGTTACATTTCACTCCTTAAGTACCACCTGTCTCTTATACACATCTAGATGTGTATAAGAGACAGGGCCGCGTCCGTACTATTACCAGGATAAGGTTCCCCTCCTATATCCATATACTACAGACCATTTTGGTTATCACTCAAGACATGATCCACTTGTATGTCACCACATACATGCTTGAGTCACATACAGATAACTAGGAATTTTATGTTTATTGGTTTGTGGCAAAGCAAATAAAACAAATAACTGAGCAAAACAACAAGATGTAAAGTAAATATCATATATTAACAATCGCTGGTGTTCGTATATACTGTTTACAAACTACAGGACACGAGACTTTTAGGCATCAGCCCCAACAATTTGAAGGTTGGATTGGAGTTTTTGGAAGAATTTTAGATGTTATTCAATAGGTGTTAGAGCTCGATTTTGGTGAAAAATTTTACGGTTTAAGCCTTGATGACCCTTGTGTAGATTTACTTTGAGTGACTAGAAAATTTGGGCAAGACCTTAAGGTTGTTAAGCCCTTTTGGATTGTTATTAAGACTGTCACGTGGGTTCTAGCTCTTAAAATTTTTGTTCTTAGGTTAGATGGCGTCGTTGCCAGGAAAGCCCTTTAGTTCTTCTTAGTTAGTTTTTAGTTAAAGTTTCTTTTGCTTTTATTTGTTTTCTTGTTGTATCAGTTAAACATGACAGGATTTCCAAATCAATTTTGGACACCCAAAAGCCGAGTTGCAGGTATGGATGATGAAGTAAGTGGCCTTGATTGCCACATTGCCGAGTTGACCGCCTTGGTTGACCACGTGACGAAGTGGAGTTCACAGCAAGCAAAGGTAGTAGGCCCCATGTTGCAGTGGAGTCCATTACCACATGGTCATTCTAAGGAGGGGTATTATGGTCATTTGGACTATGAGTCTTACCATTCTTGGTGGGATGAGTCCATTAACCATAGATATTCAGGATGACAGTAGAGCTTAGACAACCAAGATTTCACAACATCACACCAATCGACTCATGCTCAGTCTTCAAGGTCAGGTAAGTCTTTAGAGGCTTTGGTTTTGGAGCTTCTGATAATACTTTTGAGCTTCAGCAGAACACCCTCCGTAGGCAGCATTTTTAGCAAGAGAGCCTTTGCCCTGAGGTAAAGACTAGAACTGACTTGCAAAGTCTGAGTGACCTTGTTGCTCAGCTTGCAACTTCAGTTGGGAGGCCGGAAGAGTTGTTGTCAGACCATTCCTTGGATTTTCTAGAGGCCCAGAAGCATGAGGTTGTCCATGTCGACGTGGTGGAGGAGGAAGAACCACTTCCTGGAGATTCGTGCCCAGGTATGACTTGAGAGTTCTTAATTTCTGAAATTGCTAATAACTCTCTTCAGTTTTAGCAAAACGTTCAAACTCAGTTGTGAAGCATGATCGACCATGTTGCCCAGCTGACAGAGACTCTATAGAGATTAGAGAGCGTGCCAGAGGAACCCACTGTCTGTACCTCAGAGGTAGAGTTCCTTGTGGAGTGCTACTCTTTTAGTGATGATGAGGACACCACTCCATGTTTGCTAGTTTGCGAGGCTAAGGAGGATCCCGAGCCTAAATCTGATGAGATCCAGGTGATAGAGTTAAAGGTCAAAAGACCTCGCCTTGTTCTAGCTTCTGGTATTTCGTATATATTTGAGTTTTTTTCCTCTAGTTCTCATAAGTCTGTTGCGTATTTTCTTTCTTTAGACTATTTAGAGTCATTTGAGTCTTTTGATTTTGTCTTTTTACCTTTTTTTTTTCCATATTCCAAAAGATACAAATTCGACCTGTCTAGTTCCCTTGAAAAGGTTAGGAGCCTTATAGCCTTATCGAGCTATATTGACTCATCTAAGAAAGGGACTAGAGAAATACGAGAATTTCTTTGTACCTTGATAGGGGACAAGTCACGTCGAGCAACCGACGTTAAAAATTTTCTCTTCCTGGAGGGAGTCAGGTGATAAAATTTATTGCTTTCTTTACCGCTTTCTAGTTTAACTTCTTGTTTTTCTTTTGTAGGCTCTCTCGTTTTGCCCTAAAAGAAGAAGAAGATCAATTTAAGGCAACCCTCATACCCTCATCCCATGCACGTAAACGTCATTAGGGGAGGTTTTCTGTTTCCTCGACTCCTTTATTTTATTGGGCTTAGATTAGATATACATTGGGGACAATGTATCATTTTAAGTTGGGGGTGGGGTATGTTGTGATAGCTTCAGGTCCTTGAGCGCTATGCTTGGACAATGTTTGTATGCTTGAATTGCTTGCTTGCTCTCTTGCTTTATTTTTTATGATGAATAGTTGATGACACACGCTCTTTGTGATTAGGTTTGCATGAAATTATGTTTAAAGAGCATGATCATGATTTTTAGCCTGTTTAAAAAAAATTTCTTATCTTTCATGCATTTTTAAGTCCTTTATCCAAAGAAATTAGGTCTTGCATGCTTAGAATTGTATTATGTGGCTTGTACATTTGTTGTCACCCCGAAAGACCTAGGTGATAGGTGTTAAGTAACTAAAAGCTCAACCTAGTAATGCATGCCTAAATTTTTTGCCAAACTCTTGTTTTGTATTGTAAAAGCCAAGTGTAGAGTAAATAAAAAGAAAGTTTGTAAAAGGCAAAGCATGTTATAAAGTAAAAAAAAAAAAGTTTGTATGTTATTTTTGAAGGAGATTACTCCTCTTTCTTAGGGTTATGATTAACCTGGGATGGCTATGACACTCGTAGTTTCCCTCTAAGCTAAAGTACCCTAAGGAATGACTAAGCTTCTGCACCTTGTTAGGAGACGTTGCTTGTAGTTGGATGTCTTTCACGTGACCTATGTGAACAAACCAAAACGAGGGTGATGTGTCTAGATAAGGGTTCCTCTTTTGTATAAAATAAGAAAATGAAAAAAAAAAAAGAATAAAAGTTTGGTTTTCTTAAGTGTGTCATTGCATTGTTAAGTCTAAGAAGCTTAGCTCTTGAACCTTCAAGCCAGAGTAGAGGAAAACGAATTAAGAGCCTTATAAAACCATTTTGGGTTTTGTGGGCTTAATTAGTAGGGCTTTGGACTCACTCATGCATGAATAAGTTTAGAATCATTTTTAAAATATGCTTCATTGATTGATTGTAATCGAATTTCATTTTTTTACTGAAAATCTTATCCTTAGAGACTGTTGAGACTAGAGTGATGACCCTTGTTATTGAGCAAGCAAATTTTTGTGTTAATGTGTGATTCTACCTTACTTAAGGACGATCATGAATTAAGTTTGGAGTGTTTGATAGCACCGAAAATGTGTTATTTTCATCTTCTTAATTCTAGGTCATTACTATGTTTAATTTGTTTATTTAATGATTTTATAGGTATCGAACATCTTTGAGGTGGAATAAGTCGTTACGAGCTGTTCAGGGTTAATTTGGAGCAATTGGGAGCTAATTTGAGCATCCGGACTTCAAAATGATGTGAAAGGATCAAAATGCCCATGGATAGAGTATTGCAATGCTCAACTGAGTGTTGTACAATGCTACAGGACAGTAGCCTCCACAATGCAGAAAAATAAGGTAGCATTGTAATGCTTCAAATTGTGATGGAGGTGCGTGCATTATCTGTCGCAGGGTTGGAACCCTAGGTGCAGCATTGCAATGTTACGACTGATGTATAAAATGTTTCTTCTGTTGGGGTTGGTGCCCTAAATTTTATAGGGTCCTATAGTTTGTAATTGTAATGTACAAACATTTTATTTATATAATAAAAATATGTGATGTTTTATTTCAAAATAGGTTGTATTAATCACAAACCAATAAACTAACATCTAAGGTTATCTTGTAGCTTAAACATGTATGTAGAGACATATGGGTAGATCATGTTTAAATGATAACCTAAATGGTCTGTAGTAGATAGATAAGATTGGTATCTTATCTTGGTGACACTACAAGTATGACCCATTTTGTAGATATTACAATTGTTGTAAAGTGCTACAAATGATCTGATCCTGATCATTCACGTGGAGACATGTGAGCGGGGATATTCTATACAAAGGAGTTTGTATAAGACCGGACTACGAAATGTTTAGTCTTATTATATAACATCGTTTCTAATAGAGACTTACATTTCACCAGGATGACCATAGGTAACATGACATAAATCCTGAGTGAGTTGTGAACTTCTGCCTATTAAGGCGGTCCTTTGATTTGTATGGGTGAGAGTGGCAAGATCGCTGCTTAACAAGCCTACCATTTTGGAGATTCATTTGATTGGAGAGCTAGGAACATAAGTACACAAGAAGGAATTCACTCATTCCCCAATGTCAGGGCAAGTAGATAAATTGCTCCCTTAAGGGCTTGAACAATGTGGCACCACATCCTCTCCTGGCCTGAGAGGGATTTAGTCATAGTTGGACTATGATCTATTGTTCATTAAAGGGATCAGTGGTACTTCAAAAGTTAAATGTAACTACAGGGCAAAACAATATTTTTGGCCCAGTTGTACTTATGAGCAATTGGTGAATGGTCATTGTAATGTTGATTGGTTATACCTAATGAAAATAAAAATATATCTGTAGTGCGAAGAGTATAGTTGTCGGTCTTTAGTGGAGTGTCCGACAGTTAACGGATGGCGAATAGTTTTTAAAGAGTTTAATTAATTATTCACGTACCGTTGGAGCTTCAAACTACAGGTCCATGAGGCCCCCTTGGTAGCTCAATAGGAATTAATGAGAATAAGTTTTTGGATTAATTTGAATTGTTCAAATTAATTGAGGGAATTAATTATATATGAGATAATTAAGTTAAATTAATTATATATGATATAATTGTTATAATGTATTTGATACATTATAATATAAAGTTTATTTGAGATGAAATAAATATTTGAATATGATTCAGATATTAATTATGTGAATTGGAATCATATTATTAAATATAATATAAATGTGATTTATATTAAATGTTATTTGTGAGAGGGAAGAAGGTTATATTATGTATGATACAATATTAAAAACTATAAGTTATATGTTATATATGATATAATATATAGTTATGTATATATGTATAATAAGTTAGTTATTATATATATATATAATATTTCATTTTACTTATTTAAAATTAAATTAAAGGGAGAGAAATAACTTTCCTTCCCTTAATTCTCTCCACATCACGTTAATGGGTGGTTGCCAGAGTGGTGGGATTCATGGATTATTCACAGTAGCACAGAGTGTGTTTTTTTTTTGCACCTTCTCTTTTCATCCTCTCTCATTATTCAATCTCCCTTCCCTCACCAATTTCACTAGAGCACCACAAACTTCTGGATTCTCATCTGAGAATACTGAGGTCATCTTGTGGTCATGCCCTTTCTAGTTTTGAGATTTCGTTTGAAGAAAATCTTCAAATGTAAGGGTTTTCTAAACCCTATTTATTTTTTTTTTTGTAATTAGCATGCTGCATTTTTATATGTAAATGCATAAATCTTTTTTCCTTTGTAAAATTGTAATTCTATAAAAATTGGGGTTTGGAAAGATCCACTTCTGCTCAAGGGTTCCTTTAATTGGTATCAGAGCATTCAGGTTTTAATCCCAAATTCCAATTTTTATGAATTATTTTTACAGTTTCGGTGGGTTTTAGTTTCTGCATTCTGTGATTCTTTTATGTGATGAATTGTTGTTAAATGTGGTATTGTATTGATGGATATTTTTGGAATTGGACATTAGAATTTATGGCTTTCTTTTATGGATTTCGATATGTAAAGGCCAATGTTTTGGGGCATTTTATTGTGCAATCGCCGATGTTTTTGGGCATTTTATTGTGCAATCGAGTCTGTATTCTATTGTTGAGTCATTCATGGTGTTCCCGTTTGATTACTGGAGAAAACGAGGAAAAAAACGATGGAATTTCAAAAGAGTTCAAAATAGTACAGAGGCATCTATATTGTAGTGTCATAACAATGTGCCCTAGCATTGCGATACTGCGATGCGACGAACGGAAGGAAATTTCTATAGCATCGCAGCATTAGGGCACAACGTTGCAACACTTCGAGACGAAAATTTCACACAGTTCAACTCCAGTTTGCGCGTGGTTCGTGGTCTTCCGATTCGGTTCGGCCCGTGGGTTCTTGTAGTGGGAGGGTTGTGCAACAGCATGACCGGTGCATGGGTTTAACTGAAACTCAAGTCATCATACCAATTGATGATTTAGAGGATCCATTGTCTTTTAATCAAGCAATGAATGATGTGGACAAAGACCAATAGATTAAAGCCATGGACTTTGGAATGGAATCTATGTATTTCAATTATGTCTGGGATCTTGTAGATCAACCAGAAGGGGTAACACGCATCGACTGCAAATGGATCTACAAGAGAAAACGAGACCAAGCTGTTAAGGTATAGACCTACAAAGCTAGACTAGTGGCAAAAAGGTTTACCCAAAGAGAGGGGTTAGATTTTGAAGAAACATTCTCTCCAGTGGCCATGATAAAGTCTATCAGAATACTCTTATCCATAGCCACATTTTATGATTATGAAATATGGAAAATAGATATCAAGACAGCTTTTCTGAGTGGCTATCTTGAAGAGAGTATCTACATGTCTCAACCAGAAGAGTTTATACAGCAGGGTCAAAAGCAAAAAGTTTGCAAGCTTAATCGATCCATTTGTCGATTAAAACAAGCGTCTAGATCCTGGAATATGAGATTTGACGTCGCGATCAAATCTTATGGCTTTGAAGAAAATGTTGACGAACCCTGTGTATACAAGAAGATTGCAACAAAACTATCCCTTTTCTAGTGTTGTATGTTGATGATATTCTATTCATTGGGAATAAGGTAGAATATCTAGCTGACGTTAAGAGATGGTTAACTTCACAATTTCAAATGAAAGATTTGGGAGAAGCACAGTATGTTCTTGGAATCCAAATAGTTCGGAATCGCAAGAACAAAACATTGACATTATCTCAAGCGTCTTATATAGACAAGATGTTGTCTAAGTATAAAATGCAAAATTTCAAGAAATGATCTTTACCTTTCAGGCATGGAATTCACTTGTCTAAGGAATAGAGTCCTAAGACACCTCAAGAAGTTAAGGAGATGAATCGAATTACATATGCATCTGTAATTGGGAGTTTGATGTATGCAATGTTGTGTACTCGTCCCGATATATGCTATGCCATAGGAATTGTCAGCAGATTTCGGTCCAATCCTTGTCATGACCATTGGACTGCTGTTAAAAACATTCTCAAGTATCTTCAGAGAACGAGAGATTAGATGCTCGTGTATGGTCCTAAGGATCTGATCCTTACTTGATACATTGATTCTAACTTTCATACCGATATTGATTCAAGGAAATAAACTTCGGGGTCAGTATCCATTCTGAACGGAGAAGCAGTTGTGTAGGGAAGCATCAAGTAGAGTTGTATTGCGAACTCCACAATGGAAGTTGAGTACGTTGCTACAAGCAAATCAGCAAAAGAAACATAGCTGATCCATTTACGAAGGCTCCCTCGACTAAAGTGTTCGAGGGTCACCTAGTAGAACTAGGTCTACGAGTTTTGTATCACTAGGGCAAGTGGAAGAATTGATGGGTATTGTGATGCCCTAGTTTATTGTATTTGTACATTTTATTCTCTCCATGTAAACTCAACATTGTATATATTTGTATATATTGATCCACTGGAGTTTTAGTCCAAGTGGGAGTATTGTTGGGTTTTATGTCTTAAAAACTTGCAGTTTGTAAAATGATAAACATTTTCTATTATCAATATACTTGTTGTTAATCTCATAAATTGTATGAAAGTATAAATCCAATAAACTAAGACCCATAACTATTGTATAAGTACTTGAACTTTATGGGGAGACATAAGAGTGAATCAGGTTCGAGTAAATAGTCAAAATGATCTATGGTACATGAATGAGGTTGGGTACCTTATTTTGATAACACCATTGGATGCGGCCTACTCTGTAGTTTTTACAAAGAGTTGTAAAGTGCTACATACGATGTGATTCTAATTCGTACATATTATGACATGATGAGTGGGGGCGTCCTATGCAATGAGTTTGCATAAGATCAGGACCAAGAAATAAGTCACTCTTACTTTATAATGTTGTTTACTGTTTAAGACTGACTATTTCATCTAGATGACCTAGGTAACTCGATCTTAATCCTGAGCTAACTATGAACTCCTGTTTATTCGGGATTGCCCTTAGATTTGCATAGTTGAGGGTTGGCTCAGCATTGCCGGCTCAATAAGACTCCCATTTCAGGGGTAAGACCAGATAGATAGCTGGGGACATAGGGTGCAAGACAAAGTTCACGCCTACCCGATTTAGAGTTAGGAGAAAGATTGTTCTCTCAAGTACTGAATCTAGGTCTTGAACAAGAGGCCCCATCCTCTCACTGGGCTGAGAGAGTTTGGTTTGGTGATTAGAGGATCAGTAGGGACTTGAGAAATAGGACGTAATCTCGGGGGTAAAACAAATATTTGACCCAACCATTATTACGAACAACCTGTGAAGGGTCGATTTGTTGATTATGGTTAAATCATGTGGACATAATATATCTACAGTGAGGAAGTGCAACTATGGGCTTTAGTGGAATGACCCATTAGTTAACGAATGGAGATTAATTTGGTCTAATGAGTTTAGCCAATTAATCTCGGATCGTTGGAGCCCATGATCTGTAGGTTCGCGAGGTCCCCCTACTAGCTCG